>NC_143396.1:170652624-170958616 GCF_052110815.1 Crocodylus siamensis
GTTTAGACACTGGGGATTGGACTGTTTGGGGTAGGGTTGGCTGGTAGCTGCATGGAGGAACAGGAGAGAGGGAACTTTTCTCAGGTGGTGCTGGGGACCTGGGCACTTTCCTTTCACATCTCATCAACCAGAGAAGCGGGCGACTAAAGTTAAGCTTTCACTAGCCCTAAAAATGAGTCCACTTTGGCTAACAACCTGTGTGTCATGGCTTCCAATCCCACGTGCCACTGAGTGGCTGGAGGAGACTGCAGCTCCCTCTCTCTCTCCCTGGCGAGCGCCGATGGGGCTGATGGTGGCAGAGACCAACCCTGCTCTCTCTTTCCCCTGTGGCATCAGTTCTCCATTCAGCCTCACCCACCGGCCAGTTGAAGGGAAAAAAGACATCTGCAGTGAAATCACTGCCCTCCAACAGGATCCGGGATCACCTTGCAGGTCAGGGCAGGGGTAGAGAGAGAAAAAGAGAGAGAGAGAGAGAGAAAAAGAGTGAGACGTGAGCGACCTGCACACACACGTGTGACACTTACGACACGCTTACAAGGACACAGCAAACGCACAGGAGGCCATTGGAGCAGTGCAGCTCCTCCCTCGCCCCCGGCCGGGACGAAGGCTCTAGCCGCTATTACTTATATTATTCTTATTACTCTTACAAGTTTTATTGAATTAAAAAGAAATGACCTCAAGGAGATGGAGGTCACTGGCCCACCTCCACAGGCTGAGGGGGCACTGGCTTCCTCACAATGGAGCAGGGGAGCACTCCCAACAGGTATTTGGCTGGAAGAACTTGTTGGAGGTCTCTTCCTCTTGCTGCCTCATGGAGCCAGTCGCGCCAATGCCACTTCTCTGCCCCTCCCTGCCTCCATGAGCTAAAACCAACCAGCACCCAGGCTCCTGCCCTCTGAAAGGGCTGCTTGGGGGTCTCCTCTCTCTCATTCTCACTCTCTCTTCACGTTACGAGTCAGAAGGAAAGGCTAAAGCAGGAAGTTGGGCAGTAAAGATGCTCCCGGTGGGGCTATGTGCCCATGGGGCGTGGCGGGCGCCAACGCCGCTTCCCAGAGTTTGGAAACGTCGCCAACTTCAGTCCCATGGCTCCTCATCAGGCCTGAGCTCTTCCCCATGAGGGAGGCCTGGGCACCTTGGTTGTGCATAAAGTGGTGAGAGCATGGCCAATAAACGTTGACTCGGAGCAGTGGAACCCAGACAGAGTCCTTGGCCGCTGTCACTCAGGCCTTCAGTTGGTGCCACTGTGCCACGGCCTGCCGGGGATGGGCAATCATATCCTTCCAGTGCTTCACCTCACCAGGGCCACTCTTCCAGGACAGGTAAATCTGCAGGGAGACAAACCCGACAGATCACCAAATTGCTCTGCTGCTAAGCCTGGTCTGGGCCTGTCTTGCCCTTTCTAGCCAGCCCAATGCTGCCCTCAGATGGTTCTTGTTTCCCTGTTGCACTAATCCCATTGCTCTTCTCCTTACCTTTCCTTTCAACTGCAGGGTCCCCCCTCTTTCAAGTTTCAGCTTGTTTTGCACCTTTTGTCTCATAGTCCTGCTCTCTACCTGCCTTGTCTTACTCCCGTGCTGTCCTTTGCACTCCCTGCAGCCTGCTACCCCTGCTCTTGGGATCTGCTCCCAATTCACAGGTGCTGAGCAAACCACTTTTCCTTCCAACCTTCTCCCCGACCACCGATAGCCTGCTGCCTCCAGGACTGGATTGGTCTGGATCAGATCCTTCCTCAGTGGGCACATCTACACATGATGTTTACTGTGCAGTTGACTAATTGCATAGTAAATGTCTTGACATCTATACCTACACCCCTATTAGGGTGCATGAAACTAATAAACTGCAGAGCAAGGTAGCACTTGTAAATACAAGTATTACCCTGCTGCGGCATTTTCTCATGCACAGCAGTGCACGTGTAGACACTGTCCTGGTGGCTAGGGCATAGAGTGCTTAAGCATGGATCTAGCCAGCAGGCAGCCCCTACGCTGAAGCATCCTATGCCCCAACCAGCTGCTCCACAGCACATGAAGCATGCAGCCTTGGGCTGGCAGGCTGACCCCCTGGGTCCCTTGCCAGCCTGGCCTGCTATGACGGGGCTCCACATACTATGCATAACTCAAGAGCAATATGCTCTAGAGTATTTTGCTTCTGGGTGCATGTTTAAATGGCATGCTTGGGAGCAAAAAACTCCAGAGCAATAAGCGCCAGAGTTTATTTGTGTTCATTAATTGCACATGTAGATGTGCCCACTGAGTCCAGTGTGGCTAATGCCAACTTATCCTAGCAGAGGACCTGGCGCCTGGACTTTCCTGGAGGGTACTGGGCTCAGTGAACAGGTTGGGCTCCCCTTTGTCCCATCACTGGAGCTTGTCTCTTAAGACGTTTGAGGCTATTTTATTCCTTTTCTCCTTGTTTCCAGGTTTAGTCACCCACCCAGGGTCAGTCTGGGCACTGAAATCCCAGGAGCAAAGTTGCTGTCATGGCATTTCCAGTTCAACAGGGCTCTAGACTTGCTCTGTGAGACCTCCCTCAAGGGCATGGCTAACCCCAGTCCTGATCTTTGGGAAAGTTCCCCAAAGCCAAGATCCTCTGAAAGTGCCCATTTGAATCCCCTCTTGATGCTGCATTTTGTCCTAGACTGAATTCCCTTGCTGCCTGCATGGCTCTACATGGATACCACAGGGAGCCTTTGGTGAAGGCTGGCAAGAAGGAAAGTGGGGCAGCTCTCCTTTGGGGAGGGGACCCAAGCAGGCAATGCCCACAACCCACCAGGGCCAAAGTGGACCAGCTGGCTGGCATGGCTAAGGCACCCCAGTTTACATAGCTAATGACACACAAGGGAGTGATGTGGTAGTATCAACCCCATCTGCTTTTGTCTCCGCAGCCCAAAAAACCCAGGGCTCATTTACAGCTTGGTGGACAAGAAGTATACTTTGGCATAAGTTTGGTGCAAGGCTTGAACACATCTTTGAAGATGTAGTAAGGCACTTGCTCAGAAAGGCCAAGTAGAGGCTTAAGTTCACTCTTCAGTCTCCCCACAACCTGCAACACTCTCTGGCAGAGGGCACCTGTGCTCTATCCTCATTCTCATTTGGCCTCTCACCACTGGCATGGGGTGGGGAGAGGCAAGTGTACACTGCATTTAGCACCTATACCTCTTTGGCCAGGTTTTGGGGGCAGGTGGGCAGAAAGTCCTATTGTACTACATGTCACCTGCATGTGTGGTGGACCTGTTAGCACTCTCAGTTTTCATAGAGGAAGAGGTCACAGGTCTGTTGTGACACTCTCCCTGTGGGACAGTGCCAAATGACTGAACAGCCTGGTCAGGTCCTGACAGTGGACCTGGTGACTGGTGCTGACATGCTGTGTGGCCTTAGGGTGACAAGGAGAGATTGGTGGCATACTGGGGGTCTGCATGATCTGTAGCAAGCACTGAAACCAGAATGCCTTCTCCTTTTCTCCAGATGCTGCTGGCTTGCTAAGAAGAGCTTGGAAAAGCAGCTGGAACTGGGGAGGAGGACCAGCCTGCGTGCTTCTACCAATCTCATCCTGACAGGAGAGGAGGTTGAAGCCAGCTTCATGGACTGGAGCTGCTAGCAGGCAGAAATGGTCTGTGAGGAAGGTGGTTGGGAAGAAAAGGACTGGCTGGTCACCTAGGTGGTCAGCAGCCTGGCAAATTAGATGGGAGGTGGCTTATGGAGGTTCTTTGACTATCTAGAGGTGAGCCTCACCAGGAAGGGGAGACACCCATGCAGTCTAGGAGGAGCACTTCAGAAAACAGTGCTGGACACTACGGTGCCTCCTCCTTGATGATACTAACCATGGGAGAGGCACATGGACCCATTGCCCATTTTAGGCAATCAGCTACAGGGCAGAGAAGCTTTCCAGACCAGGCATGCAGCCATGGTCGCTGAAACCCATCTACACACCTAAGGATCTCCCCTCTACCAGCATCAAACCATTCCCTGGACCTCCTCTGGATGCATCAGCTGGCGTCCTTCATTCTGCCTCTGCTAACAGATTCACTGGAGGTGTCAGAAATAGCTACAAGGCAACGCAAGCAAGTGCGAACTCATCCATGCAGGGATGGGTTATTTTTAGTGTCTAGCTTTCTATACAGCAATACAGAAAAAGTGTGTGTCAACTCTCTCACAAGCTGACAGCTGAGACATGTGTCACAGAGGCACTAACGGAGCCTGGAAACTGTCACTCAAACTAACATCATTTCACAGCTCGAGCTAAGGTTGCACAATACAGGTAATTATTCAATCAAAAGTTATTAGCATGTTGCCAGCAGCAGAGCGCCTGCTGAGGTGGTGGAGGACAATCTATTCTCAACCTCAGGCTGTGTTTGCCTGTAACTAATGTGGCAATTTTCCCTTTCCAAGTTTTTTCAAAAGTTCTTTGCTCTGTTCCTTGTAACTTTCTCAGCAAATTTCTTCTAGAGGTGAAATATCCCAGGCTTTAATCTAGGTCAGGGGCGGGCAATTATTTTGGGTGGACTGCCGCTTACTGAGTTTTGGCAAACCATCAAGGGCTGCATGACAGGCAGCCAGGGGCAGATAAACATTAATTTTTTAAATTTTTTAGGGACTCCACAGGCCGGACAGAATGGCCTGGCAGGCCACATCTGGCCCAGGGGCCACATTTTGCCCACCCCTGCCCTAGGTGCATATCTCTCTAGCCATCCATCCACTGTATCATACATTTCCTCTCCTTAGCTATGGAATCTTTCTCTCTTCTTATGAATTTCACATTTAAAGGTCATTGGATAAAGAACAAAAGTAGTCCTGCAAACAGGGACCAGAATCCAAGAACCCCTTTCATGCAACGTGCCTTAATCACTAGGCTACCAAACCAGGCTCCCTCTTTTTGCTCTTCCTGCCTGCCTGACTTTTGGTTGCTGGGCTGCCCAGTGGCCCATTTTCATTCGGAGCGGTGGAGGGTATCCCACCCTGCCTGGCCAACAGGTAGGTGGTTAGAGCACTCTCCGGTGGGGCAGGTGGTGGGAAGAGATGTGGCTTAAAATCCCCTCAAGCTGTGGTAATATTTAAACACGCACTGAGTGCGTGCTCTAACCACTATACTATTATAAAGAAAAGGTCCGTCCATGCTACCACCTCCTCTGGCAGCTGTGTTTTAAAAACAAAGCAGCTACAACTATTTGCTTGTGAGGGAACTGGCCCCGTAGGTCGTGTGCCTACACAGAGCTGCCACTGAACTTTCCGATGAAATGGGGGGGAGATGCCATAAGTGCTGCCAGGGTTAGGCAGCCGCTGAGCAAGGGTGTTCTGGGCCACAGCTTTGTTTTTCGGTGCCTGGAGTCTGCCCTAGCCCTGAGTTCGGTGCCTCAGTTTTGGAGCCAGCCCTCTTGGGGTGGAACTCTTGAGAGGCAACACAGAGTCTAGTAATGTCAAATCAATGAGCGCAACATGCAATGGACTTGGAAGGTTTGGAGCTGCCAGCCGCAGTCTCTCCCAGTGGGAGATGTGACTCAAGGCTGAAAGGGAAATGTAGTTGAATTGGGGAGGAAAATGCTGCTCTCCTAGCGGGCTTGACTACCCACAGGCCTGACAGCAGGAACAAGGAGGGGCTGTAAAGCTAGTGAAATTGAGCAGGACAGTGTCTCTGACGGAGCTCATTTCTCCCTAGTGCCAAACACTCCCCAGGACAAGGAAAGGCCCCTCCTGTCCCCAACGAGGAGCCTGAATGAGGCATAAGGGTGAGAACTTTACTCTGGGAGACAGGTCATGTCCTCCACTGTGTAGACAGGTTTTATTCCTGTCCATCACTGCTCTCCCTTCTGTATTTGTAGCTGGGGTCTGGCCACCTGGGTTTCCTGACTTGGGCTGCATCTGCAAATTTGGTTCTGGTTGACCTTACAACCAAAGAGGCACTTGATGAAGCAGCTTCAGGTAGGGAGAGACTTGCATGATTTTAATGGTCCTGGCACAAAAAGTAGGGGTGTACTAATGATACTAGTTTGGTGGTTCTAAGCCTTTTTAGCCTTGAGGTACCCCTTGTTAGACTCAAGGCACCCCTCAGAAAATGGAAGCTCTTAGTTTTGCTCATTTTTTTTATTACAGAAAAATAATAAAGCAATTCTTTTGTTGCAAAGGGCTCTCAGAAAGACCACAATAGTTCAGAATGGTTTTAACGCTATAGATTGCTATTTGAAATCTCTGGGTTTATCTTGTGAATCATACTTGCACGCCTAACAGTGCTAACATTGTGTGGGGCCCTGCAGCACTCTTGAAAGGATCTCAAGGCACCCCAGGGTACCGTGGCACCCTGGTTGAAAATCACTTTGTTAACTGATGACACAAAGCTAAGCGTCATCATCAGTACAGAGGAGGATTGGGATATTGTACAGAAATAACTGGATGACTTGAAGACTGGAATAATAGAAATAGGATGAAATTCATAGCAGAAAATGGAAGTCATGCACTTACTGACTAATAACATGTATTTTTGCAATAAACAGGGGCTCATTGGTTGGAAATGACAGTGAAGAAAAAGAACTAGGTGTATCCATCAATCAAAGGATGATTATGAGCCACTATGGTGATCTGGTCACCAAAAAAGGCAAATGTTTTCCTAGGGTGAATCAGGTGGAGGGATTTCCAGTGGAGGCAGGGGCAAGAACCTCGTGAGATCTCTCCTGGAACACTGCATACAATCCTGTTGTCCTGTGTTCAAGAGAGATGAAATCAGTCACTGGGGGACTCCCTGTTCCCCTGAGCGCTACCAGGAGTGACTAGAAATAATGGTCACAAGCTGGCAGAGGGTAAATTTAGATTAGACATTAGGAGACGCTACTTCACTGTCAGGGAGGCTAGGATCTAGAACCAACTTCCAAGAGAAGTGGTGCAGGCTCCTACCCTGGGGGTGTTTAAGAGGAGGCTAGATGTACACCTTGTTCACCTCTTTCCTGCCATGGCAGGGGGTCGGACTAGATGATCTGCTCAGGTCCCTTCCAACCCTACCAACTGTGAAACTATGAAACTAAGGATAGAGAAATGGTATTTATGCTGAAGGACAATGCTGGCCCAGAACAACTGGGTATAAACTGTGCATTGTCCTTCAGCACAAATACTACTTCTGTGTCCCTAGTATTTAAACTGAGACTGTAAATTAGAAGAAATTTCCAAACCATTATAGCAGTGAGGCCCTGAAACAGTCACCTGCTTGTAGCAGCCGGTGCACTAATCCTTGGTACTTTGAAAATGGAGCTCTCAGTTTGTGGACTTGTACCTGTACTAATAGGGTCTGGATCCCAGGAGTTCCTTTCCAGTGTTGTGCTCCTGTGATCTACATCTGGTTGGTTAAATAGCTCCTTACCTTACAAAGGTGCCCTAGAACAGGGGTCAGCAGTGTGTTTAGGCAGAGTGCCAAAAGCATCCTCAACTTGTCAGATGTTGGCATGCCAGGGGTGGACAGCAGGGAGCTGCAGGGACTTGATCCCCATTGTGGCAGTGCAGGCCCGGCCCATTCCTGCTGTCTGCTCTGTGGTGCACATGCACCTGCTGCCAACAGTGAGCTGGGCCTGGGCTCTGCAGACCAGGGCCAGGGCTTCCCAGGGCCTCCCAACTGCCTGCCACATCTGGGTCAGGATCTAGGCAGGCCCCTAAAACCCACAGAGCCCAAACTGCTCACAACAAGAGCTTGTTGCTGGCAGTGGCTGCATGTGTGCCTTGCAGGCATCAGTGCTGCACTGCCACAACAAGGATTGGACCCCTCGTGGCTCTTCTGCCATTTGTCCCGAGGCATGCATGCCATGTACAGTGCCTCCACATTTCATGCTCTAGCACATGTGCCGGGGTTGCCTACCCCTGCTCTAGGGAATTCTACATGGTAGGTGTACAGATTAGCAGAGCAATTGAGTCAATGTGGCTGCAAGTCTTGGGCCAAATTTTGTCCTTGGTTATGCATATATAAATCTCATGGATGGTAACTGGGCTGCATGGGTATAAATGGGGACACAGCAAGGACTCTGAACTTTGGCTTGTGTAGTGCCCAGATGAAGCAACAAAAGCAGGGCTCCCGCCTATTCTATTCTATTCTAGTGGTTATAGGATGCTCATTACCACAGTTCGTGAGTGCCTTCCAAGAGCACATTAAACTACTAGATTATATGCCTGCCACATGTTGTACACTGTTATCATTTCCCTGAAGAAGAAGTGTGGTCCAGTGGAGTGTCTTGTTTGGGTAGGGTCTTAGGGCTTGTCAGTTTGTTTCCAATTCACCTGTTGCTCTGCATTTATGCTAGAGGGGGCAGGCCAAAGGAATACACCTCATAGCCAGGGAAGAAAGGTGTGAGGTTTGTGAGGGGCTTTGGCTCCTGAGGGAATTAATTCCACAGCCTGGGATCAACTCCTAAGAAAGTCCTGTTTCCCACGCAGGTGGGATGTGTGCTGCATTGTGTGCAGTCCTGTCACACCAGAGGATCACAGTTGCCAACTACAGTTTCCAGCCCTTGGTCCAGGACATCAGGTCTTACTCTGCACGCTCACAGTGAGAGAGTGCCTGTCCCAAGACTTTACAGTCCGAACAGATGATGGGCAGGAGAAAGACTGGACTCTTGACCCCAGTTCTCAGGTGTGCCAGTAGCAGAGCCAAGACCCAACTCCTCATCTCCTGAGTTCCAGCTTGGGTGGCTGCCAGCCACCTGCTCATCAATGACTTCCCTGTGCTTAAATTCACAGCCTTGTAATGCTTCACTCACGTTACATTGTTAATTTAATTGATGTGTTTATTTTACTACAACTCTGCATTGGGGGATAATTGAATCCCTGCGGCATGCAATAATAATAGTGAGACTGCTGTGTCAATTTATCATCGTTAGGAGGGGAGAGTTAAATATATTTAATGTAACTCAGGTTTTGGGCTAGATGATTTTTTTGTTTAAGTACAGAATGTAATTCTGTCTTTACAAATAAGGAGCCAGATCCCCAGCTGGAGCAAATCAGTGCTGTGCCACTGGAGTCAATGGGCCATAGCCACAGTCAGCATCACTTCATTAGAGTCAGCAAGGCCAGATCCCCAGGTGGCTTAAAGTGGCATTGTTTCACTGAAGCCAATGGAGCTTGGCCAATTTACACCTGCTGAGTGTCTAGACTAAGCCTGTCAGCTAATTCAGGGGTTTGGGCTGAGGGCAGCCCAGGCTAGGAGCAAACATACTCTTAAGTGTTTGAGGTAAGATCTGAACGCATGATGTGCCCAGTAGGATGCTCTTCCTGGGTTTGGGCCTGCAGCCATTACTCATATGAGCTGCACAGTCAAAGGCAGTGGAACTAGTTACCTGAGTAAAGGCTGCCAGATTATTTCCTCACAGAGTAAAATAATTTCCCCCTTCCCCAGAACAGCTTCATAGCAGGCAGAGATTTCCCTTTACCTGGAACTGCAGAGCATTGAAATTATCTGGGACTTTCATTTTATCTTGCTATAAATAGACTTCATTAGATTCAAGTTCACCCTAGAGCAGGTACACCAGGGTGATGTGCATAGCTGAAATGCTTAGGCAGACAGAGAGAGAGGGAGAGAAAGAGAAAAAGTAGATACTGTGTGTGCCTCTAGAATAGTGACTTTTGGATCATCTCAAGTCAGAAGCTGATGTGAGGGGATCACAGAGAAGCAGGACTGGCTGAAAAGTTGAGTGTCTGCTCCTAACTTCCCTGGAATTCAGGTGGCTTTTTAACTTTGGGTTTGTGCTAGGATTGGCTGTAACATGGTAGTTCTCTGAGCAGAATCTGTGCTGCTGTCCTGCAGCAGTTCCAGTACCATGGAGCCATACTGGAAGGTCACGCAGGTTTTGGGATGGACTCTCAATCTGTCACAGGGTGTTGGGAGGATTGGGAAGCTGCTGGAAAGGCAAGGGAATGAAGCTCCTATGGTTTCAGTGCTCTGGGGCACACTCTGCTCCAAACAAAGCTTTTCAGCTGGCTTTGACACTGGCTGATGAACTTTGTTTATGTTAATAAAGTCATCCGGAGGGCTCTGTATTTGGGTATTTTGGCTTGAATTTACACCAGACTGGTGGTGAAAGTTATTCCCCTTTCACAGCTGCCATCTGGCTTGGGTGAAATGAATTCAGGGGTCTCAGCTTCTTCCCAGAGGATAGATACCCACAAAACCCTAATGGCAGTCTCAGAAGACAGGGTGAGATAGGGTGACCATTCATCCAGTTTTATAGAGGACAGACTGGTTTTCTGCTACTCTGACATAAAGGTGTCTGGTTTTGTTTCAAAAGGACAGAGGACAGGCTGGTGGAAGTTTGTGGAGGAAAACAGAGGACATAAAGGCATCCAGTTTTGTATCAGCAGGACAGAGGATAGAGTAGAAGAGAACTGGGCTGTCCTCTACAAAACTGGACGAATGTCCACCCTAGGCTGAGATCTGAGTGGGGCATGGACCATGAACTCCCAGTTATCCCTCTAGGAAATCTTTCCAAGTCCCAGTTTCCCCCCAGCTTGCCTTCCTCAAAGATGGAGCTGAGTGATGATGAGGGACAGTGGGATGGATCTTGCTCTTGCTGGGTTCAGCCTGTTGATGAACTGAAGAAGTCAGGCTCTGAGGCTGCTGACTGGTGCCTCTCCTTGGCACCAAACTCACATGAACACTGCAAATGGGAGACACTCCAGACCCCTCTTGTTCAGGGTATGAGACCTCAGAAATGCTCACTGCCCTGAGCTCCGCTACATGGTCCTTATTATTGGGGGTCAGCTTGCTAAAGAGCTGCTCAGTGTGGTAGTTTGGCTTTGTGCTGCTACCTGGAAACAAAATCCTTGCCTGACAATGTTCCTTCTGGACCTCCTGGCAGTGGTAAGGCTTGACAGTTCCAGTGCATTTAGCTGTCATCTTTAAAGACAACTAAAATCTATACAAAGCAAGCAGAGGCTTCTCTGCCAGGAAAATCCTGACTGGTGTCGAATGGGACGTGTGGGGCCAAGATTCTGGAAAGCAAGGTTGTAGAGTGGGAGGAGCTTCAAGAACAGAGTGAGCTGCATGGTAAATTCCCATCCAAAGTCTCAGGCGCAGCACCGAAACCCCCCTGGTTCATGTCAAGAGTGCTTTATTTACAGACTGGAAATCTCTGGTCAGCCTCTGCTGTGTGGGCAGAGTGTGGTGCTACATATGGTACCGCCAAATTCTATGGCACCCTCTGAAAATGGCCTTGCCTTCATCTCACTAGCTGAATGTATCGGCTTTTATGAACTGAGCTGAAATGTTGATCCTGTTTCCTGAACTTGGCTCCCTCTCTTGCGTTCCTTGAAGTACTCTTCAATTGCAGTTTATTCTCTTTCTTACACTACATCAACCACCCAATCTCCATAAGTTTGACCTTATTCCAGGACTTCTGCTGCCCAGAGCTCTCTATAAAGCAAGGGAGATCTCAGCTTAGGCATTAGTCACTTCCTTGTCTGATCACAGGGAGAGCATCAAGTAGCCTGGCAGTGTAGACACAGTCTTGTTGATGAGTTTTCATCCCCCGCAACTCCGTCATTAGCACATCATGCCCTCTCCATGGGTGACTCCTCCGTATGCCAAGGGGTTAGATTCAAGATGCTGTTATTAATATTTAAAGCATTGCCTGCCTCTTCTGTCACACTCTTGAGACACGGTTGGCATTAATATCCCTTCTAATAAATGCACAGACACTTTCTCCTTTGCCTGGTGCTATATCACTCAGGGGCTCCGGCATCAGTGGTTTGGTGGAGTTCCATTCCCTGAGGCGATGCTCTCAGCTTAAAGCCAGTGTAGTGCAGGGAGGACGTGGAGAGACATTACTGGTGGTGCACCACATCAAGAGTGTGAGCATCTTTTTGCTGATAGCATCTAGGATGCTCATATTGGCTTTCCTTGTGTTATGCAGCACCTCAGGGAGCAGAAAATTAATGGGGAGACTTTTGGCCAAGGGAAAGCAAAAGGGCCTTAGGAGTCACATTTAGGACTCTCATGGATTTCTTTTCATTGGCAGCCTAGAGGAAGGTGAAATTAATCACTAGATTCAGATTCAGCAACAACGGTGAGACCAGCTGTAGCAAACAAATGGCAGGGGAGAAGCTGACAGAAAAGGCAATACAGATGGAAAGACCTGAGCTGTGAGCTGCCAGGGGTTCCAAAAGAGTAAGGTGAAGAAGTCACTGGCTTAAGCAGAGGAAGTATCTGCAGATACAAAAAGAGACAGGGTCTTAATAGGCTCTCAGTAGATCTGTCTAGGGGATGCTGTGAGTACCTACAGGGAGGCCCCAGGTTTAGAGGAATCAATACTAGTTTAACAATGGGCTTATCAGCATCATGTTTTATTAATAACTGGCCACGGAAAAAAGAAGGAGGTTTCTAGTCAGCGGAGTGCCTCCTAATAAAAAAGAAGAAGCTTGACCATTTGATGAAAGGCATTATAGGACAAGGTTGTCTGGAGTAGTAAGGAGCAGACTCCATGACACAGGAGGTCCTCTCCAGTCAGATATTTCTATGTGGCATTAAAGACAGGGAGGAAATAATATTCTTGCCTGTTTGCCCTGGCCCTTTCTGATCATACAACCCAGCTCCTTAATGCCATGTGGGGGAATGATTCTCAGAAAGCTAAAGGCACACCCTGTGTGTCTATGGCCTATAACCAATAGTATTGTTTGTCCATGAACTACGGCAATGACACGTGCTGAAACAGATGTTTTACATCAACATGAAAGTCTAAGCTATTTTAAAGCCCTCTGCTGATCCCTCAGAGGTGGGAATCCAAAATGGCAACCATGGTACATCCATCATGCCCTCCATATTCCCTGAGTGTTTTTCTGGGATATGCGTGAGGGCTTAGCTTTGGGCTTTGTAAGCCCCTCCCCTTTGCCTCTGTGACCTGCCACCTAAACTTACACGGGTGAGGGGAGCAGTGGATGCGGCCCTGGGGGACATCCAATGGGGGCCTACCTTGCCAATGACATCATTGCGGCTCAGCTTGTCCTTGTCCATGACAGTGATGACAATGGTTGTTTCTCGCAGCCTCTCAGTGGGGATGTCAAAGATGAAAGACTCATTGAAAACAGGGTTCAGGCACCGCTTCATTACCACAGTCTTCTTCTTTTCCACCCTTTTGTCCTTGTGCATCAGCCACACCTTCACGTAAGGGTCTGGGGTGGAGGTGAAAGGGCACAATGCTATTAGGTCACGGCAGTACTCCGAGTGCTATGGCCTCTAAATTAAGCCACTCCTCAGGTTTCCTGCCTATTGCCCTGCAGGGCCCTGAGTAGGGGAGGAAATCTTGCTCCTGACTTGTGTCTTTTCCTGCCTGTGCAGAAGAAAGTGGACTCAGGGACAGCACCTATTCATGAGGGATATGCAAGGAGTTTGGGGAGATATTCATGGTAGGTCTGCACTGTGGCACAGCTCAAGAGTCTCAACATTGAGGTAACAAGCCTCACCCACCCACCCACTCCCCTACAAGCACTGAGGAGGGTCTGGGAGCACCTTAAGCCATGACTCTTGAGTCCTTGGAAATCCACGTCTTGAGTGTGATGCCAGAGGGCACTGGCCAGGGCATTGTTACTACCTCATTTCTGGGTAGACAAGAGCAGAGCAGGAGCCAGTGTTACTTAGTTGGCTGCAAGACTGAGCTGCCTCCCATCATGGGGTAGGCATATCCTCACTGCCTTGGTATGGCAGAGGGGGACTCCTGGGTTCCACCCCATGTGAAAAAAAGGGGACTCAGGGATAAGCCTTCCCTAGGGAAAGCAAAGAAAGACTCTCTCCCTGAGGAGGGACAGAGAGATTCTGAGGCAACTACCTCCCTGAAGAGAGGAAAGGTGCCGCTGGGAGGTACAATAAACGGCACTCAGCTCCTGCCCCTCAGTGGCCTGAGTGAATGCCCCCTCCAACAAGTGAACCTCAGCTGTGCAGAGACAGAGAGCCTGGGGTGCAGTACCTGAGGTGCCTCCAATGTCCATGGCTTTAAGATTCCGTGCTTTGATGATATTCACGACAATGGAATTAGCAGAAGGGTTGTAACAAAGGGACAGGAGGAGTTCTCCTCGGCTTCCCTGCAGAGAAGAAAAGTTGTTATAAACTGACAGAGCTCAAAGAGAACAGCTCTCCAGGATACTAGATAGCTCTACTCAACACCAGTGCATGTGGGAGGCCTTATCCATAAAGAAACCACTTCCAAACGTTGCTATGGCTGTAACGTGTTTTGCTTCTATGTCAAACAAGCTTCCAAACCATGACAGGTAAGAATCTGAGGATCTGCTGCTGATGGGAAGGATCTATGATATTTTCTCAACCAACAACATTACTTGAAACAGATCCTTGTCTATATCAGTCGAGGAAAGGATCCACAGCTGGCAAGAAGGGAACAGAAACAGGTTCACAGACCTCTGGCATAACAGAGGGCAAAGGCCTGGGTTTGATCCCAGCCCACAGCAGTGGGCCTGGGATAATGCCCAACTCCCTTACCGTGTTTCCTCTGAGGTCTTGCTCAGCAGCTCACAAACCTTCCTCAAGAGCACTAGTTGGAAGCTGTTGCTGTTATAAAGAGTGGCTCCTAGTCACATGGACTAAGCCTATGTGTTGCAATCCCCTCCCTCAATACAAAGCAAGGGCCTTACACTCCCGTCACTGCAGGGTTTCAGATCCTTCCAGAATGTCTGCATCTGGGTCAGGTCTATTTTGTTGAGAGGAATAGACACTTCCCCGATGGGGTCGTTACGACTGAAGCGATCATAGTCCAGCACCTGGAGATACAGCACCCGCTGTACCACCTTTTCGTATGGAAAGCCTACCAGAGAAATCAAAGGGAGAGGTGAAAATCCTAGCAGTACAGGACAGGTCTATCAGAGAACATTTACCCGCTTAGATATAGACATGGCTGTTGATCCCAATAGAAACCATGCTAAGGAAACCGTTGCTGCCAAGTGTCTGTGCTGCCAGTGCCTGTTCTGGTGTCCTGCAGTTCAAGCTATGTAAGCAGAGCAAGATGAGCTCCTGGAGAATTTTGGGGCCTCCAGTAGTACTGTATTTTCTTGCATACAACTAAAATAACCATAATCAACTTTCTTCTTTCAGGACCCCAGCCAACAGCTGGGGTCAGGAAGAAATCAGGCCTTTTACAAATACTGAGCAATTGAGTGGGTGCATGGTGACAATCTGTGAGGGCAGGGGTGAGTTTTCTGTGAATCATCAGAAATTAACCATTGTCCAGAGGGATGGATCCTGGACTAAGCAGTGTGACCTACATGGCAGGTGGCTGGATAGCACAGGTGATGGTGTGATATGTTTCGACAGGTAGTGGGATACTACAGCAGCCAGCCCAGCTCTCTGAAAAGGTAATGAAGAACCATAGTGTGAATAAGCATGGTTCTTCTTTGCCTTTTCAGAGCTGGGCTGGCTGCTGTAGTATCCAAGAATATCTAACTAGAGGGACCATTATGGTAGGAGGTGGGATGCTGGGCTAGATAAAGCAGAAGCATGCATGGGAGAGTTGACTGAGCATTGCTGTGATCTACTGAGAAGAGAAGGTCAGAATAGCAGGACTGGCACATGGTTAGATGCTGGACTGGAGGGCTCACTGCTCTGCTTCAGTCTAGAAAGCCCTGAACCCCATGAGGTGGGGAGGGGGCTGGCCTCACTTTCTATCTGTCTACGTATGGCCCCTACCCCACAACCTAATTTGTGCACCTCACACTGCCCAGCAGCCTTGTCCTCCTTAAAAAGTGGGACAGTGGCAGCCAAACTTCTCTGGGTCAGGCATGCTCCAAGTGAAGCCTGCCATCTCCCCCAGGTGTTGCTCTGATCCCTGCCCCCCAGAGGTATACCTGATAGATTTTGCACCATGGGGTGCAGAAAGATGTGGAGTGGGTCAAGCCTCTGGCTGTATGGAGTAGAGCAAGGGTAGGATGCTGCTGCAAGAGAGGTATCACTGTCAATCAAGAGCTAGGTTAACTCTTCCTTAGTGCTACAACTGCTGCAGTTTTATATGGTGAGCAATGATCTAAAGCCCTGAATTTGGCAGCAGCTGCAGGACTAGGAAAGGGTTAACCTGGTTCTTGGCAGTGACGTCGGACACCTTCTTTGGCAGCACCAACCGGCTCCCACTCTGCTTCATGTGGCCCAGAGACTCAAGTCCCCCTACCTCTATTTCCAGCACCATCCTTTATTGTGGCATGCATGCCACTTGCCAGACTTGGCCATTTCCAAGGGGCCTACGCCAAAATTCAGAAGTGCAGAAGGCCCCAAAGCTTTTTTCTGAGTGACCATAGCATGAACCTTTGCAGATGTGACAACCAGCTTGGTCAGCAAAGTAAAGGAAGCAATTGACATATCTAACTAAACTAGTAATGAGGTACATTAAACAATGCACAAGGCCTGAAAGGAGAAAGGAAGATTATTAAATAATCAACAATAGTGACTGATGTAACCAAAAATACACTAGATGCTATTTTGCTATAACAAATATATTTTGTTAATATGCTTAGATAAGTTGTAAAAACAAACAGGCCTTGTCAAAGAAGACTATAAACTAAGGTGAAGAAGAAACAGGACAGTGTTGAACAGCATTTCATGATGGTGAAGGAAGGAGATAAGAAATGCACCCTTTTACTTTCCTCAGGATAGAAATCCCACCCTTTCAAGTTCACAAGAGAACTAGTTCAATCTAATCCCCGGAGTTTCAGTGAAACACAGTTAAATAAAACTAACCAGAGAATATGTATTAGAATTTTTAGAATAAGCCATCTATAAATATGGGGTATAGGGTGGAGGGAAATTTAGAGTACTCAGCAAATTCAAGACCTGCTACCAATCTGTGTGTCACCTTCCTCCCCACTCTTGAGTCTCCACAACCAGTATAGATATGTGTTATCTATGTCGTGCTGTCACAGGTAGCCAGATAGACTTTGGGATATCTGTTTTTATATTTTAAAGTGCGATAAAATAAAAGGTCAGGCTGTAGACCTGTTTCTGCCTCTTTTATCTGTAGCCAACCTTCAAGATTACCTGTAATCTGGGTAACATTGTGGATTGGCCACTCTGGAGTAGGAAGTGTTAGCTTTTCTTTAAAGACTATAAATGGAGGTGTGCAGAGACTGAGATGCCCTGCCCATGTTCATAGAGGGAGTCTGGCAGAGCTGGGAATTAAACCCAGGTCCCCTGAGTGCCAGCCCAGTGCCCTGGCTGCCAAACCTCCCACTTACCTTCAAAGAGGAAGGTCTCGTTCCAGTGTGGGTTCAGGTTCTTCCGCTTCACCTTGGTCTCTAGCTTGTGCTTTTTGTCAGGGAGCAGGTAGATCTTGACAAAAGGGTCGCTCGTGCCACTGAAGTCCTTGGCCGGCAGCTCCTGAGCCTTCATGATCTTGACAGTGAGGGTGGATTCCTGGAAGTTGTAGCCAACACTGAACTGGATACGGCCCAGGTTCTCCCTGCTGGCACCTTCATGTCCTTCGTCGTCCTCAGAGCCTGGGGAGAGCTGTCAGGGAGGGAGATCAGAGATTTCAGCATGGGCCCACCACCCTCTCTGGGGATGTATGAGTGAGGGATCTGGAGTGACCCAGAGATAAGAAATCCACCTGTCACACCACGTACCTATCGCTGAGGCATTGGTGAGGGTGCCTCTCTGGCAGGCAGGCAGGACTGGGGAAGAACCAGGGCTGAAGATAGTGGCTGTGAGTGGCGTGCAGGCAGGGGCATGCTTGGGGAAGGTGCTGCAGTAACTGTTGCTGACTGTGGGGCTCGAACAGGAGACTGTCAGTTCTAAAAGTATAAGCTGCTAGGGGCTGACTGAAGCTCTCCAGCTAGCAGCACTGGTACAACTACAGCCTCTACGGCACAGCTTCTGGTGAAGGACAGGCAGTGCACACTGCACAGCCACTTCCAGCTGTTGCGGGGGTGGGGAGGGCAGGATCTGCCTATCATGGGGTTGTGGGGAAGGCAACCAGGCGGTGGGGCTGAAAGCTAACACAGACCCAACCACGAAGTCCCTCTGCTGCCTGTTAGCTTGGTGTGAGGCTGACTTGCTATTAAGCACTTCCCCACCTCTCATTACCAGCCCCTGGTTCATCTTCCTTCTGGGCTCTCTGCCCTTCCTTGCCCCCTACGTCAACGCCTTTTTCTTCAGCACGAATCCCTGAAAACTGGGGCTGGCCACTGCGTCTCACTCCCTCCCACATCAGCATCTTTCTCTGTGTACCATTCTTGCCCCTTGGGATCATTTTCACTGTGGCGGTACCCCCAATCTCTTGTTCCATTGGTGGAGGTCTTGTGCTGCCAGAAAGTGCCTCACCTAAACACACTTGTCTCATACTCAGGGGTGTTGCTTCCTCTAAGACCTCAGCCCATCACCTGCTCCTACCCTATCTCCCCTCTGCTACTCACAAACGGATGGTCAATCACCCAGTGGCCCGTCAGTTCTTTAAGGCACTGAATTTAGTGCTTCTGATTTCTTCCAGTTCTCTCCAGCTGCCATGCTTCTCTTTTTATTTTCCCTGACTACTGTTAATAATAAAGCAGCAATTAATAATGAATAACACAGTTGCACTGAAGCGTTCCTATTGCCATGAGCAAAGAAATTATCACCCAGCTAGTCTTACATGTGATGGAGTACTTCTCTTTCTTTCTCTACGGCTATATTCCAAGGAAAATACAGTTCTCTTCAGCCTAAGTTTGAAAACATACTTTAGTGATTGCTGGAAAAAAACCAAATAAAATAAAACAAAATATTTACCTTTAAATATTTTCCAAACAGCTATCTGAAAGGTTGAAATTCAAAACTGCTGGAGAAATACCGTTAAGTCTGATCCATCCCTTCACACCAGATCCTGGGCCATGAAAACCAGGTGTTCTGTTTTGAGGACTTGTGCAAGCAATGAACAGATAATGAACATCATGTCCTGCATATGCTTTGGATTATGGGTCCCTGTGTATAAGTAACTCTCCTCAAGTCCTTGTCCTTGCTATCCAGATTGCTGCATGCATGTTAATTCCCACTCTGGACATGAGAATAGGCAGAGCCGGGGGTTCTCCTTTCTCCTCATCAGTGCAACTGAACTGGTGTGCACTGTTGTAATTTGCTTGGTCTTTCATGAGTTACCACCCTGCAGAGCAAGGGGAGAAACTGTGACACAGAGTCACAGTCTGTGATTTATGATGGCCTTTGAGGGTACTCCAGAGTTGGCACAGCTCATATACTACCCCCTTTCCTCAAGGCTGATCTCACTGGTACAGTTAGCTCTGTAGATCATGCAGAAGCCAAGTCAGTGGGCATGGCAACCATTTTTAGCCTCAACAGGAGAGGTCCTGCAGCCCTATTGTGTAGTAAAACTGCTGAGGAATGTATGATGACTGTTATGGGCATTAGGCCATATGGCAGGTGAGAGCTAAGTCGTGTGAGTCTCCTCAGTAAGAAATGCAGGGACTAGGATAACAGCTTCAGGTTATTCATGCTGAGTTTTGATAAAGCTGGGAGAAACAGTAGTGAGTGGGTCCTTGAGTGGAAGCAAAGACACAGCTTCCTGGACCCAAAGAAGGCTGGAGTGATGGACTGGGGGTTTCCAAGCATGGAAACTGCTGCTGTGGGTTCTTTCTACTGTGCTCAGGGAATGAAAACTTTGGGTCCCTTTTTTGCAAATGAACAAGATTGTACTAAAAATATGCCATGTCACCAATAACTCACCCTAATGAAACAATCCTGCAAGACCCCCAGTTTTGGCTAACTGCTCAAGGCAAAGGGGCAACAATAGATTTAAAAGGGCTTACACCCTCAAAATGACCATTTTTTACATTTTGTTTTTCCATGCTTTATCCCTTTTCTTTCACTTGCTCCCTTCTTTTTGTCCTTTTTGCTTTTGCAAAAAAGAATCAGTAAAATAAACAGTATCCGGATTTTTAAAAACTCTTTTCTGCTTAATCTTTTCCTGTTCTCTCTCTGTGACTTTTCAAAATTGCTTACACTTTAGAAATGTTACGTGATTGAATTTATCAGAATTTATTTTTCTGTTTTACTGCCTCCTAGCTCGTCAAAGGTGGAAGAAGTTTAGTAAGTTGCAGAGTAGGAAAAGGAAATGAAGAAAGAGTCCAAAATGTCAATTGCAAATACCATTTTGTTTTTGAAAAGCTGAAGAGTAATGGAAATTTACATTCAAAATGTAACAACATATGTTCATTTTGTTTGGAACATGCTTATAAAAATTCTGTGAAAATGACATTTTCCTATGAAAAAAATCCAGTTTTAATGACATGTTATTAGGAGGAAAACTGGTTGAAAACTCTGACCAGCTCTGCCTAGTGGGTTTCAGAAACGCTTTGCCTTGATACCTCTCATATCAATTAGACAGCCTATGCCAGGGCTGGTTCCACTGTGGACACCCTCTTCTGTGCTGACACTTCCTCATGCATAGCTCTTTCTTGAGCTGCAAGAGAGAGGCTTAAAATACTCATGTCAAGTGCCTCTCATACCTTATTAGACCCCTTGCTGAAGCCAGCATATAATAGAGCAAAGCTGGAATTTCTAGCCCATGCTTTTTGCCTATTCCCGGGCTAAAGAACTGAGCTGTCCTAACCACACCAGTAGAAGAGCCTGCTTAAGCACAGTCATTTCAATATGCCTGTTTTGCAGAACTGTTGTAGTTCTCATATCCTCACTAGTACTGTTTCAGGGCATTCCAGCTGCACTGAGCTCTAAGAGCTCACACCAGTCCAGTCTTGTTCTGTTCAACAGAAGTTGAATGGTCAGTGGTGCCATGCAAGAGAGTCCCAAAGGGACTCTGAATTATTTGTGTTTTTTGCCAGCAACCTCTATTCCTGCTACCATTCTCACAGCCCAGATTGGGACACTGTTTCAGCTGGCTCACCCTACCAGGACTTGGCAGGAATGTGTCCTGTTTAGGGCCCTTCTGCACATGGACAGGAGGTGTTTCATAGGCATGTCAGGGGCCTATACTGTGTTCTGAACACTGAAAGCCCTGAGGGGATACTATCAGCTCAAACACTTTCTCACAGAAGGTGAGAAATCCTTCCCCATTTCTAAACTTTCAGAAGTCCCAAATTCCTTGTCCAAACATCTCACAGATATCTGTGGTGGTATCCCAGCCACAGCCTGAAACCAAGCAGGGAAATTTCCAGTCTGAGATGTTTGAGGAAGCATTCTTAATGGTACAGAACGCACAGCTGGAAGAGACCCACTAAGTCATCTCCTCTGTGCACCTTGGTGGAACAAGACGCTTTTCTTCATGACTTCTCATGGTGCTGGATTTTGAAGAACCCAAGTGATGGAACATACACAAATTCTTCTGGGGCCTGACCAGCCTCAGCTGTACAATTACAGAAGCAAGATAGAAGTTATCAGTGGGAATGAGACAGGAAGTTTGTATAGGATGAACCACTTTGCCTTGCTTAGGCTTCTCCGACTTCTGTCCTGACTTAACTAGGCAATCTTTGTGGGTGATACTGACCTTGCCCTGTATTTGCACTTCATTAATAATAAGAGTTCCTTCTCTTCTCTATATTTGCTGAAGTTTGAGTCACTTGAATGGCACAGATGACTTCTCCTCAGCTGTGTGGCTTGCAGGAGAGTTGCCTTTGGCTCCTGAGGCAAGAGGGATGCATATCAAATGGAAAGTGGGCTACACCCAGCTCCCTCCTGGGCAGTGATGCTGCTCACTGTAGTCACCCCATGGGAACAGAAGCAGCCTTGAGAAAGCAGATCAACTGCTGGCCACCAGCAGAGCTGGAGACCTGGACTGAGAAGCTCTTGAGTGCTGAGAAGGGTGTGTGGCTGAGAAGATGGGCATGCTGTCTGTGCTGTGTAGTTTTTCTAAGTGACCAAAGGAGAAACTCCTTCCCATCCTTCTGTCACTGAAGGGAATGAGGAGTGAGTTCCCACATGGAGCTGGTACAGCAAGGGCATCCCTCGTGTCCCCACCTTAGGAGGGCTGCAGCTGGAAGCAGGCGATACAGGATCTTTAGATCCAGTGCAACAGGAAATTTTCTCAGATTGCTTCACTGATTGTCTGGAGCATGGGGAGCAGCAGGTGAGACGAGCACCAGGATGACCTCATAGGTTCTTACTGGAGCAAGGTCCAGGACCTTTTCTAGGTTATCCATCAGCAAGTACATCACTGCCTATGCAGACCCCTCAGCTACTGCCGGGAACTGGGATCTTTGTGGGGCATGTGTCTCTCAGTGGGTGGATGCCTGGCTCCAGCACAGGGGATCTGGCTGCACAAAAATCACGATGACCTCATGTTTCAATGGGCTGCTGCTTAGCAGAGAGGGGTGTCCCATCCTGTGGTCATCCACAGAAACTGGGCTCCGGGGTCTTGGTGGGATGTGTGCCTGGCTGTAAGATTATTCACAGCAGCTCTGGTGTCTCAGTGGATGTGTGCATGACTTTAGCCTGTCCATGGCTAGTCATGGAAATGGGATCCCAGGTTTCAGAGAACAAAACCCTCACCTCAGAGGAGCTTCTGGGATGCAAAGGACCAGCTCTCCTCTCCTGGAGATCCATGTGGCTGGATGGAAGCAGAGATGGAAGCACACATGGAAATGGTAACCTTCACTGCTTCAAGACTTCTCCAGGGACAGGATCTGCCCAACATGGAACGGTTTTGGCTACAGGATGAGAGAAACATCTGTCCCCTGCCATAGGGCCACCAGTAATGATTGAGGGGGATTAAGTCTTGAAGGACAATCCCCTTTCCTCCCTGCAAGGACCTTACTGATCTCCTCACATCCTTGCCAGCATGTAGCCTCTCTTACTCTGAGCCTTTCTGGCAGTTTTCTCTCCATACCTGACTGAGCTGCCTTGGCACAACACTGAGGAACTGAAGTGTTTGTACTTCCCGCCATGTTGAGACAAATAAATAATATCTTTTGGATTCTCTGCCTATGGCTTTGTTGTTGTCCAGCCAGCTGTCAGAGGGCATCAGCTTCTTCCTCTGTCACTGGTATCTCCTCAGACAACTCTTGGCTCCACTCCACATGCTCACTTCGCTCAGGTCAGGAGCTCCAATTAGCCAAATCTGTCCTGACAGCCTGTCTGTCACAATGCGGAACAGTTTCCCCAGAACTGATCTGACTACCCAGACTGCCTCTCATCCTCAGAGACAGACAGGCTGAGACAGTTGCAGATATCTCGGACTCTGTGACCAAACACTTCTTGGCAGAGGATAGGGACTATGATAGGGAGCTGCTAATAAGGAGGGGGTACTTGGACACAGTGCATTAGACAGATGAAAACTGAGTAGGGAGAGCAAGAAATAAGGTGCTCAGGCAGTGAGGCATAGGTCACTCTCTAAAGGGGACAGGAGACAAGATACTGAAAGGCCTGAAAATGAAAGCGGGACAAGATTTCCCACATCTTCACATCAAGGCTCATAAGAGATGATTATGGACAGTAGTTAGTGGAAGGAAGAGAAGGTTAAGAGAGGCATTTGCTGGAGGTAAAAGATGCTGGGTGATGTTTCCTGGGGTCAGGAGACTATTCACAATGGTTTGCTGTGATGGGTAACATGGGATGATCAATGGTGTTTGTGCAATAGCCAGGTAAGGGATGGGTGCTTGTCGATGCCGGAGGAAGTTCTGGTGTGTGTTGTGTGAAGGCAGCCAGTGATTCCAGGAGGTGAAGGCAGGAGGTGATTAGGGCAGTTCTCACATCTAATACTTGTTGAGTGAAGACGGCATCATAAGGAATCTGTCTTTGTTTATCTCCACATCCTCAGTTATGAATCTCCTTATGCCCTGCAGCTGCTTTGAGGCAGTATCCAATTTGTGCCTCTGTAAATCCATGTCCAGCAATCCAGCTAACTTAGCTTGGGCTTCATGGTCCTATTTGATCATGTTATCCGAGGTTGGCATGCTGTGTATCTTCTTGGACAGGCCTCCATTAGCCATGGATCCCAGCTCTGTCACTTCTGCATCCCAGTGGTGCTCACAAGATGTCATAGGCAAATGTCAATTGCTGTTCATTGGCAGAGACCTCTTTGGAAAATGGCATTCACTCCTGCAGGGTCTTGAAGCAATTCCTCTTTTTTGAGGCATGGTCACCACAATGCTACAGCCCAGCACCTCATCTTGTGGTAGGTGTGGAGATGGCTCTGAAGCCTCAGGTGCCATTTCAACTGCCCCTCCCCTCCACCCTCAAAATCCCCCAAGCATGCCCTGACACATGCATTCAGAAGTAGAACAGGGCAATAGTTTCCAATGGACAATGTTAATTTAGCAAAATCAGAATTTTTTTTGCAGGATTATACTGATTTCCTTGAGATTTGCTATGAGCACGAAGCATTTCGTTACCTCCATGGTCATTCTGTGGGCAATTCAACCGTCCCACCGGGGTCACTTTGAAGACACTGTGAAAGGCCACTCATTCAGCTTCTACCACCCTCCCTGAAAGCTGGTTGCTCGAGGGAAAGAGGCATCCATTTGGGGGTGTCAGCCACAGCTACTCTGATCCTTCCAGGGGGCTTGTGTGAGTCACCCTTTCCTGCATCCTGTCATTTGAAGAGATTATGCTCGAAGCATGAAAATAGATCTATTTACATCAAATGAATTTAGAAATTAAGTCAAGGCTCTGCCCAAACTGAGCAGCCCATTGGGGGTAGCATAGGTGAGACAAGCCAGTTGCTTTAGTCAGCAGTACTCAAGGGAATGATGTGGTGGAGTCGCATCCAGCTGCTCTTGACTCCCTGGCCCAGTGACCAGGTACCCCCTGTCAGCTGGGCTCACTGGGAACGAGCGTCATAACTGCTACCTCTGGAGTTAGGACAAAACATCATAACTGCTCTGCCCTCCTTCCCAGCAGGAGCTAGACATGGTGATAATATCAAATTCACTCTAAATAAATCTAATCCAATAAAACATTCTAAAAATAGAAGTGGATCTTTATCTGTCTCTACACACCCACGCCCAGCACCAGGGATGAGGGGAGAGTCCAAGCAGCCTGGGCTGTGAGATAAAAGAACGGACTCTGTGTCTGTTACTCAGACAGATCCTCAGGCTTGCAAGGCAGTGCCTGTGAGCACTGGGTGAGAGCCTGGCCCCTCTTCTCTCTCCTGGGTCTCTGGGACAAAGGAAAGAGCTCAGCGGCAGAGCAGTATTGCTTCTCAGACCTTTTACTCTTCTGCGGCTTTGCAGTCAGGATATTTAGCTTAGTGAAGCATCCTGGGGAGGGCACAGCTCATACAAGATGCTACACGACTCCATGCTGGACAGCAGTCTCTGCTCCAGTTCCCTGGCCATGGTCATGGTGGGGCTGTTGCACTCAGCCTCCTGCCTCTGGCTCTTACAACAGAGTGGATACAAGACCATCCAAGCAGACCTGGTAACTGCAGGTTATGCTGGGAGAGGAGGGGGGAGGGACAGATGGGGCAATGGGGAAGTCTCATCAAGTGAACTGGAGAACAGGAACAGTCACCTCATGGTGAAGTAGAGCAGTTTTGCAAGGGCCAGAGTAAGACCCGCTTTGCTCAGGTCAGGCACACTAGGTTGGACAAAGCCCTGGATTGTATACTGAAGGGTACAGGTCCATGTGGGTCAGGGGCCAAGTTCATCCGAGCTAGAACAGCATTAGTGTTGTTCATTTCTCATTTCTCCAGCATTGCCTCTGGTACTGGAGCTTCTCCATGGCAGTGCCCAGCATGGACTCTAGGGCTGTAAACTTCCTCACAGTCATATGCCAGTCATGTGAGCTTTCCTAGCATAGTGTCTTCTTCAACAGTGGTTTCAGCCAGAGATCTTGCTAAGTCTGCCATGGTGCTTGCTTACGGATCTGGAAGGTCAGGTGCTGGTGTTAAGGTAAGGCCTACCTACGGTCTGGTTCACAACCAGGCCTGGACCTGGCTGTCGAAAGTCAAGCCCTTGATTTGTTATGGCTCAAGCATGGCTACATCCTGTTGACTGTCTGCAGCTCAGCTCCTCTCTGTTTGTGTGCAGTCACTGCAGCCGGGAAAGGAAGGGCCTCTCACTGCTGAGTACTGCAGCATATTAAGGGGGGTGCACCTGACTCCTCACCTCCTATTACCCCATTCAGACAATGGGAGTGACTGGAAGATGCAGTGACTCCCGGGCAGAGCAGTATGAAGGGGCTGGCTGACTGTTCCTGAGGGCTGGGGTCTCCAGGATGCCCATCTCTTGTTTGCAGGACATTTTGCTTCTCTTTGTAGCTCATCCCCAATCTCTTTGTACTCCTGAGTACAGGAAGAGGATACCTGAGTCCTCATCCTCAAATGCACTTTGGGGCCAAATGCATGTTCATTTCAACGAAAAGCCAGCATGTCAAATGAGTATTTGCCCAAACCCTCTGGAAGCACTGAGTCTCTGGCTCATCCTCCCTGCTGTGCCACTTGGGGGAGCCACACGGTGCCACGTTCTCCAACAGCAAATACCTCTTGCAATAATGCTTAGTTATGAAACTGGGACTTTCCCTGAGGACAAGGCAGGCCACGTGCAGCAGGGCATTTTGTTCCCCCTCAGTTCCACAAAACCTGACAAAGCGCCTTTTACTTTTTCCGCCCTGGGAAAATTCACCTTTCCAGTCAGAGTTCTGAACGGCTCGCAGCTGCCTTTGAAATGGTTTTTTACAGCCAAAAACATGTCAGGGTTTTTTTTCTGCTGCAACAAGCCTGTTTTTGAAGTTGTGTTCCCAGCGTTCTGGCTGTCCCTTGAGGCCCTGTCTGAGTGCTGAAATTAGAAGAAGGTTTCTAATCATCGGAGCATGGAGGTTTTGGAGCTGTCTCCCAACAGGAGGAGCAGAGGAACAAGCCTAATTAATTTTAAGATGGAGCTTGATCACTTACTAGGATCCCCAGGGTGGGATTTGGAGATGGGTAGAGATCGCTGTGGTATTATCAGAGAGAAAAAGCACTACCAGGAATTGTGTCATTAGGAGAAACTCTAACTTCCCAGATACAGATCAGAGAAAATATGCTCCTCATAATAGGATCACCCACAGCTTCCTGGATATGATATAGCTAACTGTTGTCTTCCCCACGTAAGCGCTGAGCCAACAGGAGCTGGCTAGACAGAGCCTAGTGAGGACTTCGTAAGAGCTGGTCACAGAAAATAACTGTAGGTCAAGTGATCATGAGTTGATTCAGCTTAAATTAAAAAGAAGGGTAAACAAAATTCAGCCCATAGAAAAGGCTTTTGATTCCATAAGGGCACGCTGAGAAATTAAGGGAACTAGTTAGCAAGACTGACAAGACTGAAGAGCTCCCAGACGCAGATATGAAGGAGTAAACTGAGAGCTGACAAATTTAAAGAAAAGATAAAGATGTGGAGATATCAGGAAAATAGGATAAAATGCAACATGGGCTTACGAACGTAGATCACACCAGACTAACCTGATAGCTTTCCATGATAAGATAATGGATTTTCTAGATGAGAGAAATGCAGCAGATCTAATCGCCCTGGATGTTAGTACAGCATTTGATATGGTGCCACATGGGAAATGATTACGCAAATCAAAGAAGATGAGGTTTAGTACAAGAGCTGGACGGCAGGTAAGGAGCTGATTAAAAGGGAGACAACCCTGGGTTGTACTGAAGGGGAACTATTGAGTTGGAAGGGGGTTATTAGTGCAGTCCCTTGGAAAGGTTTTAGGACTGTTATTTGATATTTTCATTTATGACTTTCCTTGGCACAAAAAGTGGAAGTATGCTACTAGATAGAGTTGGTGACATAAACTGGGAGGCACTGATAATCTGGAGGAGGACTGGAATATCATGCAAGAAGAACCAGATGACTTTGACGACTGGGGTAATAGAAATGGGATTACATTTAATACTACCAAGGGCAAAGGTCATGTGATTGGGGATTAATAATGAGAATTTTGCCATAAACTGAGGATCCATCAATTTGAAATAGCTAAGTAGGAGGCTGACACAGATATATGAGTCAACTACAGGATAACTATGAGCCACCAATATGGCATAGCCATCAAAAAGACAAATGTCATCCTAGAGATGTATCGGGTGTGCTGTTTTGGTCCCTTTCTCCAGCAGAGATAGGGAAATGTTAGTGTCATTGCACAAGGCACTGGAACACTGTGTACAACACTGACCACACACATTCAAAGGAGGTGACTTCAACTGGGAAAGGGGCCGAGCAGAGCTATGGGATGATGATGGGAATGGAAAGCCTATCATACCAGAGGTGGTGAGAAGAGCTTGGCTTGTTTAGCCTGACAAGATGGAAACTGAGAGAGGCTATGATTGCTGACTATAAATATATGAGAAGGGTAATCACTAGGGAGGAAGAAGAGCTCTGAAAGCAAAGGGATATCATTGGCATGAGGACAAATGGATATAAACAGGCCATGAATAAATTCAGAGAAGGTTTCAGACCATCAGAAGAGGGAGGTTGCAGGAGTAGTAGGGATTGGTTTTTATACTGGAGCTCAATATATGTGTGAGCAAGATTCTGTGATGCAATGCCTGTGACAGCAGAGACTGGATGCCATAACCCAGATCCCATCCAGTCTTATGCAGTCAGTGACCTGTTGTACAGGGTGTGAGACAACCACTCCTGCCCCTGCCTGAAACCACCTGGAAATTCAATAGTCAAGACAGGCATGCAAAGGATGGTTTCCTTGGCTTGGAGACAGGAAACCAAGACCAAGAGACATGGGGTGATTCACTCTGGGCACAGGCATCAGAGCTGGGGATAGAAATGCAGGCCTCCATCCCAATCTGGCACAAAGATGGCATATCTCTTTTCCCACAGGCTCACCTTTCACTGTGAACTATTCCATGCTTCCCCAGCCAATCTCCCTAGACCCTTGCCATTTATCTTCTCTCTTCCATACCATGCTTGTTCAGGCTCCACTACTCCAAAACTTCCATTTTCTTTGAAGAACTCCAGTTCTCACCCCTGCAATTCAACACTCTTTACCATCTCAGTCCAGATACCAGGGAGACAGAGGTGTCTTCACTTCAGCGGACAAATACCAAGACACACTGACCTTTGCTCAGGATACAATCCAGAGTCCACTGAATCTTTCAAGTGGCTTCTTTAGGTGTTGGACCATGCTCTTGTCCCCTCCCCATGCAACAATCCTCTGCTTGATATTGTCAGGGTGTTTCACAGCAATGAAACACCACAGCATCGTCATGGTAACACACAATATTTCAAGTACCCGCTCACTGGGGGTACAACTACCCAACTGCTTCCCTAGCCTCTCTTAGCTCAGCTTCTCAGGTTTCCCATGGAACCTCCCTGATCTGGATTCCTTTCCCCTCCAATACATATCTGCAACTTTTGCCCTGCCAAGTGGTGATTTCCTGCCTGTACTTTTAGCTAGGCTCTTTCCTGTGGCAGTGACTCATCCCAGTTTTAGCACTGCAATCCCCTCCAGGGTCTCATAATAGGCAGTGGATTTCTTAAAGCCCCATCTCCTGGAGTCATGGGAACCTCAGCAGACCTCAGTCTTTGTTAAAGAAAAATAATACACCCCCATCCCCCCATACACACCTACTAAACAGTTTCTAGCCTTCCTGGTTGCAGAGAAAAGAATGCAAACGTGATATTCCCCAACTGCTCTGAGCCCCAACAGCAAATAAAGCGAACCTACACAGTATTCTTTTAAACATCTTGTGCATTTGAAGCCAATCTTATGATGGGGGCGGCAGGGCTGCCTCGTGATTCTGGAATGCTCACGATTGATGGTGTGGGGGTGTGGAGCTCTCAACCCAGGCTGCTCGTCTCTATTGATGTGGGTATGCTTAGATGGGTATGCTTCTGCCTGGAGCAGGGCACGGGCAGCCCTTCGATTCTAAAAGAAAACGCTCATTCCAAAAGCTACAGCTCCCCCTCTCAAAGCTCTGCAAGGGACCCATTCCTGAGGAAAGCAGCTAGTGTGCGTCAGACTCCTCTGTGCTGTCCCCCCTCAACCCATTGCACTGCAAAGCTCCCATCCAGCCCTCCTCAGACAGGTGTCTCTCTCTGTCTCTTTCATCCTGTCTGTTCCAGCTTGCTAAGTTTTCAGCTCTGAGCTTCACAGGAAGTTTGCTTGTTCATTTGATCTCTGCTGGATGGGAGCCAGAACCAGCTCAGCCCCATCCACTACATCCTGGTCTCCCCCCCCAGCAAGGAGCAGAATGGGATCTGGGGCTTGGCAGAGCTCAGGGTGCAGTCTCAAGGTCACCAATACAGCTGTGTGGCCTGACTCTGTGACAAGCGGCTGCTGCTTGGATGTCTGGGGTAATGCTCAGTCCAAAGACACCTCAACAGCTAGGGAAACTCTGCAGGAGGGATGAGCTCTTGCTGGGACTATCCTCCTTTCCACACCAGTGGAAAGTAGGAAAGAGTCCAAACCTGTCTCACGCTTCCCTGTTGGTATGTGGGGGTGTGTACCTGGGGCTCAGAGCCAGGGTCTATGCTGACAGAACGTGGGTCCTGGAAGAGTAGACTCTGGGGAAATGGGTTTGGGTAACACAGTTGCTCTGGCTGCCCACTGAGAAAAGTATGAGTGCCAGCTCTGACTTGAACAGCAACCTGGAATATCTGCATGGATACCCTTCAACCATGCATGAGCCCAGAACTGCTGATCACTGCCCCTGAAGGGAAAGCAGGCAGTAGGGAGGGGTGGTTTAGAGCAGTTCAGGATGAAGTAGGTGTCTGGAATGTCCTACCAATCACCCTGCAGAGTCTGGGGGCTTGGGGCATCTTGGCAACAGCCCCTGAAGGAAACAAAGAGATGCTGGAATGGCCTGGCAAACCCACCAGCTGGTAGGGGCCCAGGGCACCATCTACAGCATCAGCCCTGAGGCCTGGAGCTTTGGAAAGGACTGGTGTTCAACACAGATGTAACCAGGAGGAGGCAGTGGAACAGGCACTGACTGTGGGGGAAAATTGGGGTGCCCCAGCCCCAGCTTCACTCAGTAGGAATGGAGCAAGTCAGTGCCAGAGGACCTGCCATGCCTTGAGGCTGGGGCTCTGGGTGCTCCTGCTTGCACTCACCATTAGCATCTCGCTGGTCAGGGAGTTCACCAGGTCTGAGACGGAGGAGCGAGGCTCTGTTTTGCGGTCAGACTCATCATGCTGTGTCTGCCCAGGTGCGGGAGCTGCATTTGCTGTCTTGCCAGTGGGTGGTAACCTGGGAGAGAGAGGCAGTGTGTGAGAGCGGGGCAGAGAGCTGGCAGAGACTGGGACAGGCCTGTCCAGAACACTGCCTGGGTCCTGAAAGAAAGATCCCAATGCCCAATAGGGATCCCCAGAGCAGCTCCTGTGCCTCTCATGGCCCCTGGATGGCTGTCCCACAATGGGGAGCTGCTCTTGCATCTCTCACCACCCTTGACTTGTGCCCACCCCTCAGGCAGGTGGTTTGTATCACACTTGCCACCACACCGGTGCCCTTTTGCTATGGTCTCTGTCTTGCTCTGGCACTACAGAGGCCTTTGTACCTCACCCTCCTTCCCATCCTGTTTCCCACCCTTTCAGTGGGTGCTCAGGTATGTCATCCAATGGCACTCTGGCCCCATGTCCTGGCTGAGAAAGTACTCAAAGAGAATGGGATACCAGCTGACTCCCCCTTCCCACCTCTCTAGCCCACTGACCTCCCCAAACACACTCACACCCTCTCCCATAGGACCCCTTCGGGGAAACTTTCCCCAAGGTGGCAGACCGGGTCGGCAGCATTGCAGCCCCATAGCATCCTGTGACCTACCGGCCAGGCCATGGGAGATCCACTATGGCCTATTACCTACCAGCCTGGTTGTGGCAGATCTAGTGCCTCACATACACTAGCATAGCGTAGTTCCTACGCTGTGGGTTGCTTCTACTTGTGGCACTGGAGGATGTTGCCAGGTGGTGGCGCCTCTGGCAAGCCCGCCAAGTCCCTTGTGGGAGCTTCAGCAAGAGCAGCTGTGACTCACATGCCCACAAGGGGAATGAGTGATGGGGGTTTCACCCATGCATTGAGAGGCTAGCTCTTGTCTTGTCAGCAGGCCTCCTCCTACCCATCTGGGCATCCCTCTCCCATACTCAGGAAGAATTCACTTCCAAGAAGGGCTGGCTGCATGTGGAAACAGCTTAGCCCACTGCCCCTTTCTCCCTGCCCACTAGGAAGCCAATGAAAGGTTTCAAGGCAAGAGAGCTGGGCAGAGCACACAAGCCAGATCACTGTTCTCCCTTCTCAGGCTTCTGGTCCAGTGATCCTTCTTGTTCCTACTGACGAGGTGAGACCACGTCAGACTGGGAGAGTGACTAGACCGCACAAAGCATTCCCCCCATCATCTAGGCAGTGAGATTCCCCACAGGTGGGAGGGCTGCATCTCAGAGGGACACCAGAGCATCTCCTTGCCTTCCTGCCCTCAGGGATGGTGCCATGTCTCCAGGCCAGGAGTCCAGGTTCCCCTGGCCACAGCACTCATTTACACACCCAATACACACATGCACACACAACTGTGTGATGAAAAAAGGAGGCCCCAGCCCTGCCTGCTCCCATCAGCCCTCTCAATGACAAGGGCTGGAGGCAGCTAACAGTGCCGCTTGGGAGGAGGAATATGGTGAGGCCCTGGCAGCTACAACTCAGTGCCTGACACTTCTAGACAGGCAACACATGTGAGATTGGCAGCAAGGAGCAACCCAGCGGGAGAGGGGGCAGGAGCTGGCAGGGAGCTGGAAAAGGCAGAGAGGAGAGACATAGGCCCACATGTTGTCGTGTGCACACAGAAAGAGCAGCAATGGAGCAGCTGACAGACCCACATAGACAGACATGCCTGGAGACGCACACAGAGGTGCATAGAGATGCACAGGATACACACATACACACACATATGCACAGAGGGCCGTATACACAGAAACATACATGGTGCACACATGTTGGATAATGTAGAGATACACACTAACCCCAGATACCCAACCAAGAAGGATGCATGCACACCGATGCATACATACAGCCCTGATGTACCTACAGAAACACCTTCCCAAGGACACATTTGCAGACAGGGTCACAAACACATACACACACAGTGACACATGCAAAATCTGTACATGCCAGTACCTGCATAGATTGACAGAGAGAGTGACCTGTAGATATGCCATGACTCTTGCAAACACAACCAGATACACACACAGATCTAGACATGTCATTACAACTGTAGGCAGAATGACCCATGTACACATGTAGTTCTAGACACGCTGATACACCCACCAACTGACAGAAACACACCACTGTAGAAATGCTCACGGAGTGGTGCACACCAAGCTGACACACAGACACTTACAGACTCACACATGCATGTACACACACACACACACAATCTAGACACCCTCAAACACTTGCAAACAGCATGGCACACACAGCAATAAAGGAGACGGAAAGAGCTGGAGAGGTAAAGTCAGGTTAAAAACGAAGTGAGAGAGAGAGCAAGAGTGAGCATGTGATTGACTGCTGGAGGCAGGAACAGTTTCAGAGTTATTTTCTCAACCCCAATGTGCTGCAGAGGCTGCAAAGCTGTCTGGGAAATGGTTAGCACCGGCAGAGGTCACAGGACAGCGAGGGGCAGCGTGAGAGAGAGACAAGGGAGGAGGAATGTCTTCCAGTACAGGGACTCGGCCTGCCTCCTGAGGGAAGGCAAAGTGCAGAAAAAGTGGAAGGAGAGGGAGAAGGACAGAAAGAGAGAGAGAGAGAGAGATTAGTAAACAAGAAGCAGCCACCACACCGACAGAACAAGGCATTGGACTGGTGTCGCTGGGGCTGACAGAGGGGAAAGGCTGAGCAGCAGCAGCAGGGCTGGAAGGAAGAAGCAGAGAAAAGGGAACGGAGGAGACATTACAACACCACATGGTCACTGCAAACAGGAGTGCTGGTGTGGGGGATAATGGAAGAGAGAAAGAGAGAGAGAGAGAGAGAAAGGGTCTTCAAGCCACCTACAAACCTTGGAGTAATCTATGCTAGTCCTTCCCATGCTAGTTCTTCCCTTGCCACCCTCCCAGCCTCCAGCAGCTAAACCCACCTAACCCCACAAGGGTGGAAGGAAGAGAAGTTAGAGGCGGGGGGGGGAGGGGCATGGGTTGTAAAAAGTCGGAAGACAGAAGTGTGAAGGAAATAAAAGACAGAGGTAGGTGGGCATGGGGGAAACAGGGAGGGAGCCAGAGGCACTGAGGAGGTGAGGTTGTTAGGAAGGGATGAGAAGATAGGGGCCAGAGAGACAGCAGAGGCCAAAAGCAAGGAGAAGGGCAGGAGTCGCTGGGCTTTTCTTGGGGAGACAGCGTGCAGAGGGACAAGCTGAGGGGAAGGGAGGAAGGGGAGGAGGGGCAGAGGTGCACACTTGCTCCAGAGGGTGAGGACTGAGGGCACAGGCCTGATCACGTCCCCACAAACTCCTGCTCCAGAGGAACCCCCACCCTGGCCCTCTCCCCTACCCAATAATGCCCTCACCCCCACAAGCTTTCTGTTTGCTTTCAGGACTGGCAGAGTCTTTATCCTCACCTGGCTGGTTCTTCGCAGAACTTCCTAGATCTTAAATGCTGGAGGCTGAAAGTGAGAAACAGTGGGAAAACTCTGGGTCTTGCCCATACTCTCCCTTTCAGCATCCTCTCTCTGCCACTGTGTGACACAGTGGGCATGATGGATACTAGGCAAGATGGACCTATGGTCTGACCCCATAAACAGAAATGTTTATGTTCCTATGTCCCCAGCAGGATGATAATACATTAAAGGACCATGCATCAGTGGACTGAAGTCAGAAGGTCCCAGAGCTGGGCCCTCCTTCCTGGGCCTGGGCTGGATTGGTTCATGGGTGCCAGGGTACATGACACTCACCCTTTGTGCTTAACAGTGCTGAGGAATGGCCCTGGGGAAAATAAGGGGACAGGCTGGCTCTCTCCTGCTCCCTGCCTGAACCTCGTCTTTTATGAGGAGATTTTTGGATGTCATTGAGAGCTGTCAAGGTGCAAGGAAAGCACAAGCTGCACGAGTGGACAGTGGCCCCTGCTGGCATTACTCTCTTCCCTCAGACCAGAGTCCCAAGGGCCCAGCTGCTTTTTACTGGAGGCAGTCAACTCCTCTTCATCCTCACTCTAAAGGTGCAAGGCCAAGGCCAGGATCAAGGTCTGCTATCCTGGGAAGAGGCTCCTACGTACACCTGGAGGCCTGTTCAGGCTAAGAGGGCAGCTGTGCCAGGGTTTGTGTCCATGCACGTGCACACACAGACAGCTACACCAATGGATCCTTCCTGGGGCAAGAGGGGAATTGTCACTGGAGTTTAGACATAGACACAAGCACATGTGCATGCATGCCTGTGCGCACCCATACACACGCAGAGACCTTGCTCCCATTTTTTGTTCCTTGCAGCGTTTTTTCCCCCATGCATGCTCCACCCGCTGCCTTTTACTGTCCATCTGAGATGAAGAGGTGCGTGTGGCTACTTTTGCTTCAATTTAGCCACAAACAGATCTAGACTGTCCTGAGGACATTGGCTATGAGGAAGGTAAGTGTCTCCCGAGGGCCACCAGAGGGTGCTCTCAACACAGCCAGGAGGATCGTAACCCTAGGGAAGGCACTTCCCCTACAATCGAGGGAGTGGGAGTGGGAGGTATGCTGGGGCATCAGCAAGGACTTTCTCTTTGGAACAGCACTGAGGTTCCCTGACAGCCTGGAGTAGGGGTGTCAGCTCAGGGGGATGAGGCCTGCAGAAAGGGTGTGCACCAAGACCAGGTGCTCTGTGCAGGCTACAGCTGCGGTCATCTCAGCAGGACGGTCTCTGCCCACCACTGTGTCGCGTGTCAGGCTGGGACAGACTGTACGAGCTGGTGATCAAAAGGGAAGTGCTAAAATATGTAGTGAAACAGAACCAGAGCGAGGTAAAAATAGGCTGTGGGTGAGAACAGTGCCAGCTAATTAACACACTGATCATGTGGAACCAGCTCCTGCCTTCTTCACACCTCCTTGCAGCTCGAGATGGAATTTAACACACTCTCCCAAGGGTTTGAGACCTCTAAGCCGCCAGCCAGGTCCTCCCTTCCCCCTCTCCCCTTGTGCCAGGCATGGGCAATTATTTCAGGCAGAGGGCCACTTACTGAGTTTTGGCAGGCTATTGAGGGCCACATGACAGGAATCAAGGACAGATAAATATTAATTTTCTAAATTTTTTAGGGGCCCCATGGGCCAGATAAAATGGCCTGGAAAACCGCATCCAGCCCATGGGCCGCATGTTGCCCACCCCTGCCCTATGCCTTTTGCCAGGGCCTTTTTGCTAAGGGAAACAGGTGGCACAAGAGCAAGGGGTAGGGGGCTGGCATACCACCATTCTCTCCCTAAAATCCCAGGCACAAGTATCCACTGGGGACCACCGGCAGGGCATAAAGACACCAACAGATTTGCTGGCTGCATATCTTGGTCCTGTGCCTAGGAGTGGGGGGATTGGGAGTGACGCCCACAGGGGGTGGGGGTGTCCCCCCAGGGTTCCTGGCTTGGCTGATTGGAGAACCGAAGGGAAGGCATGATGCCAGGACCCGTCATGATGCTGAGCCCTGTCCAGCCAGGCCTGTGCTGAGCAGACCTGATTGTCAAGGCTCACTGTAGACCAAAGCTAGCACCTGGCCGATTCCCTCACCAGGCTGACTTCACAGCTGTTAGGGGAATGGCACTGGTATGAAGGCAGCCTTAGGCCCCAAGGGCTCACAGTGGCTGAGTAGGATGTAGTGTGCTATGGGGAGCCTAGGTGGGGCAGGGAAGGTATCACCCAGAGGTGGGAGGTGAGGAATGGGGCTGGACTGGGGAGCAGAGGAGTCATCAAGATTTCAGAGGAATGCTCAGGAACTTGCTCCCTGGACTCCAGGGGCAGAGAGGCCTCTGAGGGGGCTGAGCTGAGTACGCTCTTGCTAGAAGGCTGTGTGTCACCTGAGCTACACCCTCCCACTTCACTCATGAGCACAGGTTCCTACTGAACCTTGACGGCCCTTAGCTGGGTGCTCCATAGGGATCTAACCCAGGGTCACTGGATCTAAAAGGCAGGGAAGCCTCTTTGTTTCACCCCAACTACAGATTTGACTCCCAAATGTGAAACAGAGTGAGGACTCAGGGACTTGTGTCTGGGAAAGAAGCTCTGAAATGCCCTCCCAGAGGTGCTGGGAGATGAGTCCAACCCCAGTTGCTAACAGACATGAGTGGGTGTCATCAGAGCTGTGTGGCAGTCTCAGCTGTGGGCACTGGCTTGGCTGGGGCTCTGGCAGCCCTATTGGACACATAATGGCCCTTTGGACTGGGAGGGCCAAAGGGCTGAGTTAGCAGTGGGCAGGCCCCAATGAAGAGGCCAGACAGACCCCACTTCCATGAGATTCTTCCCCCCACCTCTCCTTTTGAATAAATGTCCCTGGAGTAACATGGGGCAGTATAGACTGTTGCTGTCTAAATTCAGGGGTTGGCTCCATTATTGAGGCCTGGATTTGGGTGGTTTGGAACAACCATGCTGGATACCTTTGGCAGCCTACAGGCAACCCTGGCTGTGTGGTCCGGTTGGTTGTGCTGGAGCATTCAGCACAGGAGGGGATATTAGCAGAGCTACGCTTATCAGCTGAGCAGAGGTCTAGAAAGCATGACTTACAAGGAGAGGTTGGAAGAAGAGGGATTATTTAATCTGGTGAAGAGAAGACTGAGTGGGAATTTGATAACAGCCTTCAAATACAAGAAGGAAGGTTATAAAGAGGACTGTTCTATGTGGCCACAGGGGACAGGACATAGAAAAAAGGTCTTAAATTGCAACAAGGGAGATTTAGGTTGCATGCTAGTAAGAACTTTCTTACTATAAGGGTGGCTGAGCATTGGAGCAGGCTAACTAGAGGGGCTGTGGAACCTCCATCCTGGGAGCTTTTAAGTGCATGTAAAACAGATAATTAGCTGGGATGGTTTAGTGCATGTAAGACAGATACTTGGCTGAAATGGTCATGTAATCCAACCCCTCATTTGCATGGGATTGGACTAGATGTTCTCATAAAGCCCTTTCCAGGTCTACTTTTCTATGTGTGGTTGAGGAAGACAATCCCCAGGGTTATGGGCAGGGCTGGGGTGATTGCTTAAGCTGTTGGGCTGGCAGAGTGTAGGATATGCTGACAGAGCTGTCCCGGTGTACAAAACAGCAACTGGTCCATAATGGGGGAAGGGAGCTTCACTCCCCAGACTTTCTGGGTCTACTTCTGAGCCTGCTGTTCTCTCTCCAGGTAGGTATGGCTGTAGACAGGGTTTAGGGCAGTGCTGTTGGCAATAAGCAGAAGGAAAAGCTCCTCCCTAGACCTATGGGGAATGTCTTCCCATTTTGGAGGCCAGGAAGAAACCCCAAGGCACCAGGATGCAGGGAAATGCAAGCTACTTCTCAAAACACAGGTTAAGGGCCAGGATGGTGGCTCTAGGGCATGTGCTATCCACGTTCAGCAGAGGTGGTCTCCCGGGATCTAATGTACAACTGCCTCAGTGTTTACACAAGGGTGGAATCCAAGACATATACTCCTCTTCACTGGCCCTTCCTCACCCTCTGCCCCCCTGAGCCCCTTGCCAGCCAACACTGGAGTTGAGTATGTCAGTGGCAAAACCACCTTTACCTTCTATAGGGGCCAGGACTGCAATCAGGGTGGGGGTGGCAGCAGAGGGTGGTGGCTCTTGGTCCTCCCAGATGTGCTGCACAGGGTACTGAATAGTCAGGGACCTCTCTGAGACTACCTGTGGTGGGCTAAGGTGTTGGGACATGGGGACTTCCCAAGCGCTTCCCAGTGACCCCACATGGGCAAAAGTCCCCTTCTCTCCCTCAACCCAGTCAGCCTCTCTCTCTCCTTTTCTCCAGGGACATTTTCATATCCCTTCTCCCTGCCCTTTCCCCTCTACCTCTATGGCATGGACTAATCAGGCTGAGGATGCTTTATAGCCCTAGCAGACCCCTCTCCATTCCCCGACATGCACCCTCTGCATGCCCACAAGAGAAGGGAGGGGATTTGACATTAAGGAGAATGGGGTGAGGGAAGAAGCAAATGCCACACTCCAGCGCTTCCCCACAGCAGGTGTGGACACCAGAAGTGGGAGCCAGGGACTAGGGAAGTCAGTGTGCCCAGCACCTGGGATGCCTGAAGTTCCACCCTCCTGATGCTCCGACCTTCCACTCCCACTGGCCACAGGAGCTGGTGCCAGCCTTCGCCGACCCTCTCGTCTCCTCCTGCTGCTGAAGTGCCCTCTCCCTTACTCATACCTCTTGTCCCCCTGAGTGTTCTGGTTCTGCTGGTTCCCCGTGGTTTGCAGGTCTGGTATATTGGCAAAGTCGTCCTGTTCCGAGAGTCCCAAAACCAGAGATAACACCACCATCCGGCCTTCCCTGCCCAAAAGGGAGCCGGCCACAGCGAGGAGGAGGCCCCAGATTCAGGAAGCAGAAAGGAAAGAGAGAGAACAAAGCATAAGAAATGAAGCCTGAGGGAGAAAGAGCAGCGAGAATTACCCCAGAGACAGAATGGGTGCAAGGGACTTCTCCAGCTTGGGGAAGACACCCATGGCACAAGCTGAAGGCTCATTTGGAAGCATGTTGAGGGGAGAGGAAATGACACAACAGAGCTTCTCAGATCTCTGTAAAGCACGCACCTTTGAAAACTCACGCAGCCCACGGAGAAAGCCATCCAGTCCTAGTGCCACTGTTCAGCAGGAAAAAGGAACTTGTGGGGTCCATGGGGACTTCATTGCCAGGAGACCGACGGGGACACAACTCCAGGAAAAGGCTGTGACACAGACCTTACCCCACCTCTATGACCTCTTAAATGGCACTAAAGAGTCTTTTAGGCACCTAAGGCTGCTTACAGATATAACCCCCCCCCCGAAAACAGCATTTTACTTCCAGCTCAGCACACCCCTGTGCCAATCCCAGTGCATGCCTGGAAGAGGCATCTCATCAGTTTGACCCGGCTCACCCCGTGTCTGTACAGAGATAAAAGTACCAAAAAAGCCCACTAAAGCATGTGATCTATACAGACGCTGGGGGGCCAGCTCAAACATGCTTCCTCTTCTGGTAAAGTGCTGTTTTGTTTTCTTTTTCTTCACATCTGTCAGCAGCCTAAGTCTCTAAGTGTGATCCTATTCTACTTTGCTCACGTTCTTTGAGACACAAGTCCAGGAAGGGGCCGTCAGTTTGACATAGGGAACTGGGAGGCCTGGGGTATTTCCCCTCCCATGGGAGACCAGCTCTGCTCTTGCTCACAGCTGCACAGGGTTGTTACACTGTGCAGAAGATAAGGGTCAGCAGAGACAATGGGATGGTAACAAAGGGAGGTGAGGAGGGAGTGAAGATAGGTATGGGATGGGAGAGAGTGGGCACAATGTGGGAAGGATGGGCCTGGCTAAGGGTTGGCATGGGAGATGGGTGGTTCTGAGAGGAGGTCTGATGCTGAGGGGGTGGGCCGCAGGGTTAAGACTGAAGGAAATCCTTGATAAGGAGACAGCTGGGGACTCTGTGTGTGTGTGCATGTATACATGCAAGTATAGCGGTTGGGATACAGAACTGGATTGACAGAGGGTCAGCCAGCGTGGAAGAAGAAGAGTTGGCATTTCAGTGCTGCATCACTCACAAAGGGCCACACCCAGAAACATGATCCTTGCCTTCAGGCAACATTTCACCTGGATGGGGATCTTTCTAAGGCACTGCACGGTTGGCAGCTCCACTCACATCTCTGATTTGGTGTGAGAGAAGAAGGGACTGCTCCAGGGTGGTGCTCCAGGGCCTGGCATAGAGGCAGTGTGGACATGCCTGTAGGCGCTAGTACAGAAAACTACTTTTAGGCACCCTTGTTTGCAAACCTTGTTTGTTTGGAGAAGGCTGGGATTTTAAAGAAAAATATGACAGTGTTTGGAGTCTGAGTGGCTTTGAAATTTGAGGGACTGGCAGGTGATCCAGCTCCCTTCATCTCTTTACATTTCCCTGTAGCAGATAAGAAGGTGCTGGCACCTGTGGGACACTGATGTACAGAGAGGTTCATCTGCTCACCCAGGGTCATGCTAACAGAGCCAGGGTCAGAACCCAGTCTGCCTGCCTATGACCCCCTAGACCCTGCCCCTGCCCTGATCAGTGTATAAGGCCTCCCTCTCTAATTGTCAGATGCCTGATGTTTGCAAAGTGCTTTGAGGTCATGGCCTGGAAGATGCTGTGGCAGTATAAGTTGTTAACCACAATCACATCTGTGCCCTGAAAGCACATCCTCCCTAGGGCTACACCTCTGGAACCCTAGAGCAGTGTCATCCAGAAGGGGCTCACAGCAGCCTTGAGGTACATGAAGCTCCTTGTAGCATGACAGGGGAGCGTAGTCCCCCTCTCCATGCTGCAAACTCCTTCCTGCCATGAGGTTCAGTCTTATGCCATCTATTGGATTCTTGCCCTAAACGGACTTTGTTAGGAGGACACTCTGGAAACTAAAGGGCAGCTGAGCTTCCAAGCCAGGGCTCCAACCTAGGAACAGCTATCAGCAAGGTCTGTCCTGTGAAGGGCTTGGCACACAACACATAGCACACCTGGGTTTCCAGCAGCAGAACAGCCCTAGTTGCAAGCTCTGTGTGGGAGTCTCTGGGGGAGGTTCCCCACCACCCTGTGTGATGGAGGACATCAGCTGGACAACCAGCGCAGCCCCCTCTGGCTTTGAATTCAAGGCATGTGAGAGGAGGAGGCTGCTACACCAAACCTGCTAGCTTGTAGCTTGCTCTGCACCAGCCCCAGCTTGGAGTGAAGGGGGCCTGCCAGGGCACTGTCCCCACAGCATCTGCAGCCATTGGAAGGGCAGGTGGCTCTTCAGGGTCACAGATCTGGCATCATGAGGCTCCACCCCTTGAGGAATGCAGCTCTGGGATCCCCAGGATCTTCCTTAGTTCATCTGAGGACACAGCCTGCATGTCACTACTTTGCAGTGTCCTTCAAGAAACCAAAAAGGTGCTTGGGACGGTTGGGGGCTGGGAAAGGTCACTCAAAGTGACTAGGGGTTGGGGCCAGGGCAAGTCATATGATGCCTGGGTTTCTCCTGAAAGACTAGCACTTTGGATGTGCCCTGAAAAAGGGAACAGGGGAGAAATCTTCCTTATGGCAAGTGGAAGCAAGAAAGAAGAGGACAGACTTCTGTTGGGGGAAGGGGAGAACAAAGGGCCCCCACATCAGAAGGTGTGGTGGGGAGAGAGATTGTCACCAGGTACAAACAAGGGGTTACAGCCATCTCTGTGTCTCGGGGGAGGGGAGACACACCTGCACGCCACGGGGCATAGAGTCTGGATGGCACTGCAGGCTCCTGCCCCTGGGGAGGCCAGTTATAGCAAAAGAAAACTGCCTCAGGAAAACCTTAATCTTAGGGCATGTTTTATCAGTCATCTAGCTTGCAACCTAATGCCCTATAAAGAGCTCACCCGGGGTTCAGAGAGGGGCATGAAAACCCTCTAACAAAGCCACATACAATGGCCATCGATTTAATTCTGTTATCCTAGGCTCTTTGAGGACAAGGAGGCAGCATTGGATCTCATGGAGGAGCAGCAGGGGACACCCTTCTCCCTTCCAATGGCATGAAGCCTGGCACTCTCCCAGCATGGACCCAACCCTACTAGAGCTGCACTCACCATTCACATTCTTGCCAGCCCACATCATATGGACTAGCTCCCCTCACCCCTGCAATTGTCGCTCATGGCCAGGCAAACGACAGCAATTATTTGCACGGGGAAGCAAGAGTGGGCAGATAGATTGCTCTCTATATGTGTATGGAGAAGAACTCGCTTGGCTTCAGCCTCCTGGTGGAGGGTGGGGCGGGGAGCTCGCGGCCATCGGTACAAGCCCCTTACATAAAGGTTCTGATCCCACGCCTGAAGATCAAGCGGTTTTTGTCCACTTCAGGTTCTGGGACAGCGAGTCTTCACATCTGCCTTTGTGTGGCTGATGCAAGCTCGTTAGTGCAGCCTCCCACAACCCCCTGGAGGTTAATAAATGCGTTTGCATTAAAATGCTGAGGAGCAGAGTTTGATGGTAAACAAGATGAAACAACAACAACAACAACAAAGTTAATGGTTTTGGGAAGTAATGGAACTAAGTGGCGGTGGCTCCTCCAAGGGGAGGAACATTGGGGCTGTTCTGCTCCTTTCCTTTCTGTGGGTATGCTTTTTTCCCCCCCACCAATTAAAGCTGGAATAAGCAAATGATGCTGTGCAAACACAGAAGTCTATAATCCTCTGGAGGTCTAATGAGCTTCATGTATAAATCAGGAAGCAGGCAAATGGAGCCCGCTATGAAAATCTTTCAGGCCGAGGCTGGGAGGCAGACACTCCATGCTGCTGATTGAGATGGAGAAGGGGGTGGGCTGCTAGGAAATGGAGGGGAATTAACAGCAAGTAAATGAATGTGGAGGATGGTGGCCACCGCCATCGCTTGTGATTGTCACGGTGGACTGCGGCTCCTGCTCTAGGATCTCAAAGTGGTTTGCGCTGGGTTGATTAAAGCTAGCCGTGTCCAGGAGGGAGGACAGACTTCGCCTCTGTGTGCTAGAGCCGTCAATGTCTGGAAATCAGCACAGTCCCTCACCTAACTGGGCACCCCCAGAGGACCTGAGCACAGCCCACCTGTGGAGTTCCTCCTCCCAGCACCACAATGGCATCAGGAAGTGTTATCTCACTTGGCAAAGTGGGAACTGAGGTGCCAGGGAGATTACATGACTCACCCACAGCTGCTCATGAAGACGAAGTCTGAGCCAGAATCAGAACCCAGCTGTCCTGAACCCCATTCTGGTGCCCTGGGTACTAGACTGCCCTTCCCAAGCATGGCTGGAGTCAAAGGAACTGTGGCTGATTTACTCCAGCATGGGAAATTCAGACTCAGGGTTTGCACGGAGATACACCAATTTACCTCCACTAGCAAGGAGCTGTCTTAGTTCACAATCCCATCCCTGGTGACTTCCATAAGGCAATCCTGATTTTCATCAGCTGGGGATCTAGCCACAGGTGCTCCCATGGCAGGACAAAATGTGGTCCCTGTCTGGCACTGTGCATGGGCTGAGACATAACATGCAGAGCATGAGGGCTTGGGAGAATATTGGTGTGGGCAAGGGAGGGAGGGAGGAAGGGAGGGAGGCTTCCTCAGAAGATAAGCCACATCTTCATATGCAGAGATAGGGTGACAGCCACAGCCTTGGATTAGTCCTTAAGCACTGGGGATTTCAAAGCTGTCCTCAATAGGAGCCGTGTTTTAGACAGATGACAGATCACCCACGCAGCCCTGAGGGTCTTGGCGCTAAGCGGCTGGGTACAGAGGCTAAGTAGACCATTGCCTACTCTGTGATGAAATGCAGGCAAGTGGCCCCCTCGAGGGAGAGGGGTGCCAGTTTCATGGGATGGAATGAGAACCTGTTTGCCACGCTGCAGGGGGAAGAAAGCGCCTCTCCAGGGAGCTGACAGACTTTCCCTCCCACCTGAGACAGTATTGTGCACTGTCTGCCTGATGCTGAGGGGGATATGGCAAGATATCACTGACATCTGGATTTTTGCAGCAGCCCTTTAGCAAGTGAGGTTCCAAAGTGGGAGCCTGGTCTAAATCTTCTGGGGAGTGCAGGACTTAGAAATAGGGTGCTATAGCACTGCCTATGGGGCTGCTGAGAGCAGGCTCCACAGCCCGGTTCTCTTGCCTTGGGCTATGACCCACAAAGTGAATGAGCTTGACTGGTTCCTAGCGGTGGGAGAGTGGGATCTGGAGAACTATCCTGGAGCAGGCCCATGGAAAGGTCCTCCTCGATGCTCATGGCAAACCCAGGACATGACACGGAAGTGGTGGAGTTTGGTCAGTGATGCACAGCAAATGCTTTCCCCAGATACAAAGAGAGGGAGCGGAGGGGAATGAGAGACCCCAACCCCTTCTGGGAGGGAGATGAGGCTCTCCACCTCCTCCACCACTGTCTCACTGGGCCATGCTGGGACGTAGCTACTTCGGCAGCTGGCAAGTGCAACAGCAAGGAGTCTAAGCAGTGAGAGTTGCCCATGACAGAGGAAAACCTGGCACCTGGCATGGCACCAGGGCCTCAGCCCTGAGCCTGTGGGGGCAAGTGGAACAAAGGAGCAAGGGAGCAAGAGGAAAGGAGAACAGAGCGAGAACTTACAGGAAGGACTTCATGTCCAAGCCTCGGTTGCGAATCTGCCCCACTACATGGTCCCAGCTCCCTGGGTTTGAGCGGCTCCGGCCCCCAGCCGTGCGGTGCTTGAAGCCAGCCGAGGTGCCCTGGCGCGACTGGCCGCTCCGGTAGCCCCGGGCGTTGCCGGCGCTGGAAGAGGAGCTGGTGTGGGACTGGAGGTGGCCCAAGCTCTGGCTGGTAGTGGGCTGGTTGTGGTTGGTTTTCTGGTGCTGGCTGAGAGGCTGCTGAAGGCTCTGCTGGCGCATCAGGGTGCGGGGGCGCTGGCATTTTGGGTCTCCTGCTGAGGTGGGGATATACTCAAGGGTAGTGGCTGTGGACATGGTGGAGTCCTCAAAACTTAGGGAGGGGAAGGGCAGAGGAGAGGAGAGAAAGGAAAAGAAGGTGAAGGGGCAAAATTGGAGGAAGGAAAAGAAGAGAGTTAGAGAGAAGATGCCCCAGCGCAAGGAGCTGTCTGGCAGGCGCCTTCGGAAGCAGCAAGTGGTTCCTCTGGGTCTCGACCCCGTCTCTGCCTCTCTGGGGGTGCGAAGCCCTCGCTCCATAGCCATCTTGCCCATCTGCCCTCCCCTGCTCCTCAGGGCTGGGTGTGAAAGTGCCTGCCGGTTGGTCCCTGCTCCGCTGCCCCGCGACTCAGAGAGACGGCACCTTCTCAGCATGCCAGCCGACCTCATTTCTGAGCTAATTAGGCTGCTGTGGAAAGGCAAATCCCTCAGTGTCCATGCCATTTCTTATCACATAGGAAACGCCCACCTGCCCCGCCTCCCTCCCCCATGGGCTATAGGTAGGGCAGCCGAGACCTCCCAGAAACGGGCTTGGCAAGGAGATTCAAGCCAAGCTTGCAGCTGGAGCATCACAGATACAGTCCTGGCCCCGGGCCTCTGGCCCTTCCACACCTCCCCTCCCCCAGGCTCAGAGCTCATGCAGCAGTGTGACATGGATGCCCTTTTGGTATACTGAGAATATGGCGTGACTCGCGGCAGCCACATCACATGCTAGACTAAGTGTGAAGGGGGGACCTTCCAGTAAGCTCTTTTGCGATTGGCGGGCAGCCCCTTCACTAGCCATCTGCTGGGCATGCTGCTCCACAGATCTGGGAGCTACATCAGATGTGGCACTGAGCAAACTGTGAGATGAAAGCCCATAGATTCTGCACTCAGCAGCCCCGAACTAAGGGAGGAAATGCTTGTATCTTGGATAAACGACATTTTTTTAGCTTATGGGATATCTCTGCATGTAGGGGCCCAACCCCTGACTCACAAACATGCAAAGCCCCACTCCTTAGCTGCTGCCAATCAGGGCCCCTCCACCGACTCTAGAGGGTCCACAGTCAGAATTGCAGCCATCTGAGCTTATGGCTAGGAATATGGCAGAGCTCCAGATCGGGATCTCCTTTGGGCATGAGAGACAGAGCACATGGACAGTGGAGCACAGGGGCTGGTGCAAGACACTGTAGGTTGTTAGATGCGCTAACGTGCAGTCAGAAGCAGGCAGAGTATATGGCTGAATGACACATGACAGGGTCTGTGCTGAGATATGGGCTTGTACAACTTGCCAAACAGGCAGCCAGGCACTTGACAGAGCACCTGGCAAAACACAACCTGATATATGACAGGACACATGGCTAACCATGCAGGCCAATACATGACCAGGCATGTGTCTTCTGAGCTTGCAAGCTGATACATGACAGAACACCCAGCAAAATATACAGTCAGTGGCATGAAAGAGTATACAGCAAAACATGCGTCAGAGCACATGGCTAAACAGGCAGGCAAACATGTGACAAGGCACATGGCTTAACATGCAGCCAGACCAAGCTGAGCATGCAAGGCAGAGTACAGATGACTACATGATGGCACACAGGATTAACACTCCAACTGGGCATGCTACAGGCACATGAACAGACACTGGAGGGAGTGCCTGGCTGTACATGTGGTAGGGCACATGGCTGGGCATTTGCTAGAGCACACAGCTGAGCACGCATCTGTCGCATCTGGGTACGCCTCTGGAGCACATGGCTGGACACACATCCAGAGCACATGGCAGGGTACCCAGTTGGACATTCATGCAGACTGGCAGGCTGGTAAACAAGGTAGCATTCATTGCTGAGCTATTTCTGGGGCAGCCAAGGGATTCACAGTCCACCCCACATTTTATCTCAAACCAACATTCCTATCCTTAACTAGCTCCCATGGGCACAAAGGAAGCAGAACGGCCCTAGCACCAAGACAGCAGATCTTAGTGCCCATCCCAGCTGACCTCTATGGCACACGCGACTCGGGTGGAACCACTTTCACCATAGCAGCAGTAGCAAAACCTCCTATAATCTCCATTTGGGCATGGGCTGTGTTAACGGTGAAGCTGTGCCTTTGTGGAGTGCAAAGAGAACAGAAAGAGAAAAAGAAAGAGAGAAAGAAAGAAAAAGAAAGGGGGAGAAAAAGAGAGAGAGAGAGAGAGAGAAAGAGAGAGAAGTGAATTCCATCAGCAAGGAGCCCCCTGGGGCCCTGGCACCTTGGAGACATGTGTTATCCTGCTGGCATTGTCTCTGGCTCTGAACATATTTGTGGGTCTCTTGGCCAATGACTGGATATGTGACTCAGAAGGGGCAGCATCACCTGGATAGCAGGTCCCACAAGTCTGGCCCGTGGACTGCCCGGCATGAGGCAGAGATGGGCCTTTCCCAGCTGCTGCCTCCTTCCCAGAGCTTGGCGACCTCATTTCAGGTTTCTATCAAATCCTAAATTAGTCCAATTTACAACTGCTCAGTCACAGGAAACTAAAATTGGCTTCTCCAGGCCCTGTGCCAGAAGAATATATGCATTTTTATCAGTGGTAATTGTGGGATAGGAGCCAGTCCTGAAGTAGAAAGGCTGATCCTGGCACCCACAACACCTGTACCTTGGCATTTGCTGGTACCTGCATGCATTGTCAGGTACTGCCATGTCTACTCAGCAGGGAGCACAAGGGCTACCTCAGCCAGCCAGCCAGTGCAGGGAAGGCCACATCAGAGCCAGGCATGTCAGCTACAGGAATGGCCAATGTCACTCCCAGACAAAGTGAACTTTATTAAGGTACAGCAGATTGATTCTGTCTGCAGCTAACCTTATTGAAACAGTGACAGAGTATCTAAAAAACCCAGCAACACTTGAAAACCAGTAGAATCAAAAGTGAAATTTATGAAAATACAAAGGCTGGAGATACTAGAAATTCAGAGTTAAGTTTCTACAAACACCCTTAACTGCACCATTCCTCACTCTACAACTCATGATCCACATGATATAGACTGGTGCCCAGGCTAGGTGTTATGAGTTATGTTGAGAGGTTTGTCAACTCCACTCTCTCGATGAAATACAGGGTAGAAAGACATCCAGTTTCAAAGCAGTGAAATTGTCTACCTGTCTGTCATGATTAAAGCATAAATCCAGTTTCACGTTAAAGACTGTATGATTCTATTTATCACCCTTCACCTCTTTTGGTTCCCGGTCTGGATGCATCTCTCCCTTGACTCTAGTTACTTCACCTTACAACAGAACACAGATGGATTTGTGTCACACTGGGTCATCAAAGGATCATGCTGTATTGTGGAAGATGGCCAGCTAGTCCAAAAAGTATGACTGCATGAAGGAGGTAGGGGAGGGAGGAAAGGGCTTCAGTCTTTTGGTTATGATGCCATTTTGACTGGTGAACACTTTCATGCCCAGCTCCTTGTACAGCCATGTCTACTTTTTGTATACTTTTTTCCCTTTTATTTTTAACATTTTTATAATAAAGTTCTGTTAGTCTGTCTTTCTGGGCCAGGTCAAGACAGCAACCTTGAAGAACCACAGGGGCCGGCTCTTACATTGCCCTTCACGTCTTCCAGTTCCTGCTATGGGCACATGTCTCTTTTGAGCTTGGACACATCACTCTACAACAAAACGTGACCCAGTTTGCGATGCACTGGGCCATTAAGGGGGAACTCTGTGCAGTGGAAGATGACTGGCTAGTCCTAAAAGTTTGGCTGCATGAAGGGTGGTGAGGAGGGGGAGGGGATTTCAATCTCTGTTATAGTCACTTTTAGTGACAAATGTTTTAATGACCAGTGCCTGGTGGGACTCTCTACACTTATAACTTTTGTTTTTAACATTTTTGTAATAAAGATTAAAAAGTTTTTAAAAAGTCAGTCCATCCATCCTCTCTCCCTTCTTCTCCCTTTAGGTGAACATCTAAATAACGCCTCTGCAGAACAGGTAAAGGTGACTGAGCCCTTTCTTAGCTCCAGTAGGCATTTGTGGTCTGTATTTGACAGGCAGAAAGCAAGCACTGCATGTGAGTCAGTGCAGGAAGTTAACGCAAAGGAAGGACTGTACCTGGATGTTATTCCAATACAGTGAAAAAACAGGTTCTACATCATAAAGCAAAAAATGGATTTCTGCAGGAAAAGCCCATAACTGATAAAAGAAAGAAAAGCTGTCCAAGACAGTTGTAAGGTTGTTCAGGGGCATTGGGAAGCAGCGTATCTATGGCAAGTATTGGAACCTCTGAATCTCCACACCTTTGAATTATTTTCTCCATACACACGAACCTTAACTTACAATTTTCCGGCTTTAAAGTGATTTTTTTATAACCATAAGGTTTTAATTCTTTTTTTAGAAGTATTTGATATGCTGTCTTGGGAACATCCTTCCTTTTTTCCTGAATGTACTTTAGCACAATGCAGTAAAAAATTCACTGTAGATCGATACATTTTCTTCTGAGAGACTATTTTGCTATATTTCTAGACAGGGTGCGGAATTATACATGTTACACAATAAATTACAAAACGACACTGTGCTTGATTTAAATACTGCACTATCAAAGTCTACATTCTCTTTCTCCAAGTTAGTTTAGTGAACAGAGATTAGAAATTTTGAGACCAGGCCCTCAGCTGGCATATATAACCACATGACTCCCTCTAACAGAGTTCAGTTTAGTTCAGTTTACATCAGCTGCAGACCTCATTTGAAATCTTGAACCAAACCATTTTAGGTTACAAGAGTTCTCAACAAGCTGAAAAAGCTCTATGTTCCCTAAACCTAATGGACTTCAAGATTTCCCCTAACACCTCTCTGGCATCAGGCAAAAGGGTTGGGGAGAGTAGGAGAAATTTCAGGTCCCAAAAGTTTGTCTAATTTTAAATGCAGGATCCAGATCTGAACACAGACTGGAGCCCAGGGGGCCATAACAGCCCCTAGCTACCTCTGGCAATTTCTAGTATTCTTCAATTTCTCTCACAATTTTCTCTCTTGAGCACTCAGTTTTGCTCCCACACAAACCAGAGCAGCTTCTCAAGAATCCCCATGGGAGCATTCCCTCAGCAGAGCCGGGTGCAACCACTAGTCAGCATGGAAGAGCTAGAGAAGCATGCCCAAGTCAGAGGGACTTGCACCCTGGCAACCTCTTCCCTTCCTCACCCATCACAAATACTGCTCCCCTGCCTTGTACCCACTGCCTTCCTGGAATGAAGCGCTGATTCCAAGGGATGGAGTGGTTGTCAGGCAACCTCAGTCCAGACTCCTAGCAGTACAGGTGGCAGGCCACGTCCCTGGGGTTAAATTTCCCCAGGGCACATCAGAGGAGCAGCTGGCGAGAACAGCTGGGGGAACTAGACATCTGGCATCAGGGAGAGGGGGGCGGCCACCAGGTGTTTAGAGAATGTGACTGAGTTAATTAATCTGTCCCCCACAAGCCCTCCTGCTTCCCTTCATTTCTCAGTTTCCATGGACACCATCATCCTATTGCCACCCTCCCAGTCTCTGCTGGTGGCCTGAGCATCACTTTCAACTATGCTTTCACACCCAGGCTGCATGGAAACCTCGCCTGCACCTTCTCTAGTCTTTTTCTGTCCACCCAGGCAGCCTGCCCCTCCAAGCCCACATGCTCTCATATCTTGCCTTCAGAAGCCACCTCATCCGGGCCACTGATAAATGCACCCTAGCCCTGCTTGCTATCTGCTTAGGAGGCACCTGCAAAGATCATACCCCTGGCTGGCTACTGTGTCCATCCCACCTCTCCCTTGCCATCTGTCTGCTGCCTTTGCTAGACACAAGTGACTCCCTGTCGCCTCCAAGGGTTTTCTTGGTCTATCCACATCCTGCCTATTGCTTCTCACACATTAGCCAGACATTAGTTCCCACCAATCCTCCCTCTGCCACTCACATTAAGCATTCAAACAAGCCCCTTCATGCTCCTTCCTCTGATGGGTCTCACACAAGCTCCCTTTCACTGTCTGCAAACATCCTCCTCCTTCAGTTCCTTCCTTGCAAAACTCAATCAAGACAACTGATGGACTGAGTCCTGTATCCACCTGTTGTCTGGTATAGGTGGACTGCTACAGACTGTAAGCCCCTAAGAGCAGAGACTTCCTCTCTGTCCTCTTTGCAGTGTCTAGTCCAGTGGAGCCCCAAGGCATTAAGGCAACAAAGATAATAATCATTATGGGTGGATAGGTTGAGAATGACCTCATCTTGAACTGGGGCAAAATCCCTGCTGGGTGGCCACGAGTCTCATGCTATCGCCTCCATTCCAGGTTCTCCTGCACAATCTGACCGGGGCATTAACCCCTTCATGCAGGAAAATGTTTGCTCCCACCCACACTTTCCTGGCCTCCCCCCGCCCCAGCTTGACCCCATTGTGGGGGACAGGCCATCCCCTCAGGCAGCCAGGCATCCAGGCCATCCCGGTGGGGCAGTGCGGGACAATCGGGGCCGTTCTCACTCACTTGGATAGGCTGAGCTTCCCTGCTGCTAGGTGGCTCTGCACCGTGTGCCATCGGCCTTTCCCCGCCTTCCCATTGCTGGGGTCGCTGTGGGCAGACAGGCTGCTCTTCATGCCGTCCTCTCGGAGCTGCTGCTTCTCCCCCAGGCGTCCTTCTCGCTCCCCCGCCAACCCCGACGTGGCAGAGGCAGCCAATTTAGCGCCCGACAGCAGGGAGCCACTGGGGCGGGCCGGCGGGCCGTACCCCCCAGGACAGACACGAAGGGGGTGGCAGGGCGTGGCGGGGAGGAGGCCACATGGGGAGAGGGGGAGAAAGAGAGAGAGAGAGAAAGAGGGAGAGAGAAGGAGAGAGACAGACAGACAGACAAGAGACAGACAGACAGACAGAGAGAGAGAGAGACATCAGCACTGCAAAAGAAGGGGCTGAGGGCGAACCTTTGGCACAGGGAGTGGAGAGAGAGAGAAAAAAACAACAGGCGGCCCCAGCTCGGTTGTGAGTTTATGATGGCGGTAAAATTACATTATCCCATAGACAACGAGGGGTTAAACAATGGAGAAAACTGTTAGGAGAGGCACTGCACAGGCAGAGGGAGAGAAAAGCCATGTTAGTGAGAGCTTACCAGTACCATCATCACCACCACACAGTGCAAATGCAGAGTACACGCTGAGAGGGTGACCAAAACGCGCAACCCCATCCTATGCTGCAGAGGAGTGGGGGCACTGGGTGGGGCAGGGAGAGCCGAGGGGACCTGGCAGGGAGGGCAGCGCTAGCCTCATGGAGAGAGTCGCTGATGCAATGGTTCCCAACCCATTTGGGCAGCCGTTCTGGTCTCACCGGTGAAGGGCCTGGGCTCAAGCTCACCCGTGTCAATGGAGCTCTCCATTGGCAGTGGTGAGGACTGGGTGATGAAACCCAGAAGCTCAGGCCCAACCTCCCCAGTTATGAGGCAGCAGGGCATGAGGTCAGGGTTCCTGGTCATGAGTCCAGTTCTGGTGCCATCAAACCCATTGGTAACATTACCTTAGACTTCGCCAGTGCCAGGACCCAGATCTAGTTGTGGGGGAGAGGTGGTGAGTCTGGTGAACCAGCCTCGTGTGACAGCTCCAGTGCGTGCATACCAGTGGTTGGGAAGCACTGAGGAAGGGGTGGGGAAGGAAGGGGAAAGGGCAGGAGGGGTTGCTCGTCTCCATGGTCATCTGCCCATGGGGGTGGAGTGTGTGGGGAGAGGAGGTAGAGTGAAGAGGAGAAAGGTGGAGGAGGGGAGCGGGGAGAGGAAGGTGGTTGCGCATATACTCACTACACATGATCAAACCAAAGAGAAACTCACTTGAGGGAAAGCCGTGGATCACCGTATGGGGCGTAAGGTGAAATGTTTAGTATAAACTCCTTGGGAGGGTAGGAACTCCATTTCTGCTGCACTGTGTTGTCATTGTTATTCCAAAAGTCTCTGTCTAGATCACTAGATCGGCAGGAGAAGAGGGGAGAAAGAAAAGGGAAATACAAGAGAGAGAATCTGAATTCCTGCGAGGGGAGGAAGGAGAAGAAAATAAAAAAAATCACCGCCCCCAAGAAAACCAGACAGCCAGGTGTGGGGGGGAATGGAGACGGATGCCGATTCCACCTGTGGGAGAGAAGCCATGGCTGTAGTGGCGTCCATCTGCCACACACACACCCCCACGCACACATTGAGGAAGGATGGACGGGGGGACAGTGAGAGGAAGAGCTGCAGAAAGACAGAAGCAGGTGCCTTGAAAAGCTGGTAGGAGAGAGAGAGATGGAGCATGGGTTAAAGGCAGTGCTGCTGGGTGCCACAGCCTGTTACATCCTTCCTTGCTTTCAGCCCGGCTCTTGGGGAACCACTTCCAGGCTAACCTGGCTCCTGTGCTGGCCACCTCCCCAAGCACCTCACTGCCATGGATAGTAGAATTACTGCTGACTCCATGCCATCAGAAATGAAAAGCTGACTCCATATTCATAAGACCAGCTTAAAAAGGCAAGGTTTTTAGGAAATGCAAAATTTGAGAGCATCAGACCTCTAGCATTTGTACTTTCAAGCTGCTGTCAGCAACTGTAAGGGCTAGGGACTAACTTGGGCTTTAAAAGGAAGCTGAAAGTCACACAAAATCACATGACTCCAGGACCTGGAGCCACTGAAAAAACACTACATCATCTTACGACTCACACTAAAATCACAAGGGCTGGTGACACTGCTCTAGACATATTCTCTTAGACCTGAGACGGTGGCAGAGTCCTTAACTTCTTCCAGCAGCTGCCATGGCATATGTAACCCTAACAACTAGAGGGAGATGGCCTAAAGGGATTCAACACCCAGACTACAAAGGATGGGAAGAAATGGGACTGGCAGGCTGGAAAGACTCTAAGATACCTGCCAATATTGAGAGCTAAAGGCAGGTTCTGATCCACAGGGATGTCCCTCAGTGGTCTCCATGAAGCAGTGGGCAGGAGTTTACTTAGCCTGCCTCAGCCACCACTGTGAGATGTTCTCTGAAATATGGCACCCCACCAGGAATAAGCAGAGATGGGAATTTGTGTGCCTATGGGCACAAGCTAAGAGAAACACAAGACTGAAATCTGCCACTTACCAGTAAAAGCTCACCTGCAAGGGAGAGTGGATGGCTTCAGGGGAGGGTTCTGAGTCCCTGCCTTTCACCCTGAGAGTCCCATCACTGGGACTCATTTCAACACAGCAGGAATGGAGAACCTGGGAGAGTGAATCACTGAAAAACTCCCTGCTGCAGATGGGGGGCAATGGGGAGCATTCTCTGCACGGCCCAGACCTACTGGCACCTGGTCACAGGTGTGCAACCCCTTTCTGGACGACCCACAGATCACGATAGTTTATTCATGATGTGTGATTCCCTCACTGCAGGATCCAAAGTTGCTGACACCCCCATTCCAGATGTGTAACTCCCTCCCTGAAAGATCCAAAACTACTAATTCCCTGCTCCTAATGTGAACCCCTCTCCTTCTAAAAGCTCTAGATCTAGGCTAGCCCTTCTGGCATTGATCAATAGGCCCCTGACGGTTGGACTCTGCAAGCCCCTGCTTTATTTCTTTACCTGGTAGTGTAGAGGGAGCTGGGGAGATGGCAGGGGCGGGGGGAGTGCCTTGTGACTTAACCTCCTTGTATGGTTCTTCGACTCTAAATAGGTCACTTGACACCACAGAGAGATAAGATGGGAGCCAGGTCTAACCACTACCTCCTGACTCCAGAGAGCTGTCAATGGCTTCCCAGCTCTGACCCCAAGCACGTGAGAGCAGCAAGCAGTGCCTTTGAAGTCAAGTGGTACTGCGGCAAATTTATCAGAAACTTCAAAAGCCCTTGGTAGGCTGCATGCCTGCACTCAGCCCCAGCTCCCCTCATTAATTCCTCCAGCCCTCCTATGGCTCCAGCATGAAGCAGATTCATGCAGGCCTTTTCAAAACACAAAGAGGGAGATGAAAGGCCTACAAGAGGGGGGTGGCGGCAACCCCGGGGGGTCGGAGGGGAGAGCTGCTGCTTTTCACCTGGGAGCACCAGGCTCACTTACCACCAGATGGAGAGAAGAGCAGGGCAGGGAGGAGGGGGTAGGGAGGAAAAAAAGAGAGAAAGAGAAAGGGGAGGAGTAGGCAAGGGCGAGAAATGGAAGGAGGGGAGGGAAAAGGTAAAAGAAGGAGGGAGACAAAGCCTCTCTGACTGACATGCCAGCCACTTGAGGGTTGGAGAGCAAGCCCCCCAGAGAGGCTTCTTCTGGTGCTGGGACTGGCATGCCTACAGGAAAGTGAGTCCCTGAGTCCCAGGAAAGAGGGGAGAGGGTGCATTGTCCTCTGGGGAAGGCAGAAGGTGGTGGGGGGAGGTGGCAGGGGAGCATTTGGGATGGAAGATAGAGTGCTTTGGGTGGAGGGCAGAGCATTTGGGAGGGAAGGGGCAGTCTCCCATGCTGTCTGCCATCTCTCTCCTGTTTCCCTCACTGGCCCTGGAGTAGCTCCTCTTTGGGGAAGGCAACCCACACATGACTCCTCAGCGAGCAACGAGGCCACATTGACACCCCTTTGGCCCTATCCTCCCACCAACACAGTCCTCAGCAGCCCGTGTGCTACCCACCACAACTGTAGCACCCGACAGGTACTAGTAATGACTGGCAGTGACACCTGTGGGCTGGCATAAGGCAAGGCCCCATCCATCCAAGGATCCCATGCACACCCTCCCTCCCTCCCTTATCCACCAGCCAGAATAGCCACACTAGCAGCAGCCCTGGAGGGCCGGCCCTGGTCACAATGGGATGAGGGGGAGGCCCTGCCTCAGCTCTCTACACAGAGTACCATAAAGCCTTGGCAACAATGGAGGGAGAAGCGACAGGCCTCTATAGCCATTCTGTCAGTGAAGGTTTACAGAAGCTCAACCTGGAGGACCAGACCAACAAGAATTCTTTCTTCATGCTGCATCAGGACAAGAGCTCATTCACCAAATCATCTATCTTCCCAGGACAATGTCCTCCCAGTGAGCCCTACACCCAGATGCAGAGACCAAAGATCAAGGGATGCCAAGGTTCCAGTAGCCTGATTCTACCGGAGCAGGTGGGGATAATCTCTTCTTCACCCTCAGGTTGAGCTGTGTTTGCAAGCCCTGGGGGAGGACTAAGTTCCCCATATGGGCCAATTGTGCCACACTGCCCCATGGTGTGACGCTGCAGCATGCCCTTGCCAGCACTGGTCCCTTCTCCTTGCAGATATGCCCTCCTCTCCATTGCATACATCCCAGGAGGCTTTCTCAGCCATGAGTGTGCAGCCCATCTGCCTGCACAGCTCTCAGCTCTGTGCCTCCAGAAAGCTGGAGTGGGGACCACTCCATGTGGAGGGCAAACCACTATATCTTCTGATGCCATGTTGTTTTCTAAACACTGTGAGGCTGCAGAGCCCAGCCACGGCCAGGCTCTAAGAAATGTCTTCTGACCTGTATCCTCCAACAGCCTTGGCCCAGAGCACATCACAGAGTAAAAAGGCTTGGTATATGAGTGAGAAGTCACAGAAATGTCCATGACTCAAATGATGTGAGAAATGGGCCCACAGAGGCCCCCTCCTTCTGTGGCACAGAGGTACCTCCAATTTCCATTATGGGGCTGAGGAGATTTGAAGCATCTCCATCTCCATCTGGGGGACAGAGAGGACTCTGATGTGTCTCCTTCTCTCCAGGCAGAATGGCCAGGGTTGGAGAAAGGGATGAATTTGGGTGCTGTTGTGCAAATGGGGAAGAATAAATCACAGACAATGGTTCATCTGGGACAATGAAGCCAGTGATGCCTGGGATTAGTGCCCAAAGGCTTTGACTTTGCCCACGTTGAGGAAACAGAGCACTGAGGACAGCCACCAAGGCTCCTGGGAGGCAATTTCCTGCCATCCAGGGAGGGATGGAGGGAAACACAAAGCATTAACTGGCTCTCTTGTTCCCTCAAAGCCAGTGTGTTGGAGCAGCACTGGAGAGCTGAGACCAACATATGTGCACTGGGGTGTGTTGTGGGCCAGGAAAGAAGGGGGAGGGCAGTCTGTGAGGTGTTGCCACAGGTACACACAAAGTTGTAGGGCTGAAGTCCAACTGGTGATGGTGGGGCTGTGTGTTATGGGAGCAAGATGCTGAGGCTGTTTGTGTGTGTGTGCGTATGTGTGTGCTTGTGTAAAAGTAGTGTGGGGATACATGGTCTGAGCTGTAGGGCTGGAGTAGTGAATGTGTGAGTATTTAGTAGTGAAGGGTATGGGTAAGTAGGTGTGTGAGGCACTTGTGGTAAAAGAGAATGTGAGGGGTCAATAGTGTTAGTTTTGTGGGATGGTTTGGGGCCACACGGTTTGAGGGTGTTTGGTATTTGGGGACTATATGAAGTATCTCACTGGGGAAGGGGTATGAAGTCAATACTGGGTGTATCTGATGGTGGAGCAGATGGGGGATGTAGTGCCTCTGATGCCGCCTCATGCACAGGGGTAGGAAAGCAGACTTCTTTGTGTGCAGTTAGAACTGCCTGTATAAAGGTAAACTGACTTTATGGGTGCCTGGGGAGTGCTGAGACAGTGTATTTGCAGTTGAGGAGATGCAGGCTATTTGACAGTCAAATCTTTTGGGAACCAGGATGCTGGAGCTGTTTGGAGTGGAACTAGAGTATGTGAGGCATTTGGTGTTCAGTTGAGTGAATATATGGTGAGGTGTACAGGGAACAGAGTCTGTGAGCAGGGGCATGTCTGTGAGCTATTGAAGCAGTTTATGTGTATGTGTATGTTTGAATGTGTGAGTTCATGAATGTACAATGTCTGTGGGGAAGTGAGTGTTGAGGGTTTGTGAGGATGTTTGGTGTTGACACTGACTGAGAGTGTAGGGTGTAGTTTCATAGTAGGTAGGGTAGGAAGGGACCTAAGCAGATCATCAAGTCTGACCCCCTGCCCTGGGCAGAAATGAGTACTGGGGTCAAGCGACCCCCGCAAGGTGTTTGGCCAGCCTCCTCTTAAAGACCCCCAGGGTAGGAGCCAGCACCACTTCTTTTGGAAGTTGGTTCCAGCTTCTAGCCTCCCTGACTGTGAAGTAGTGCCTCCTGATATCTAGCCTAAATCTACCCTCTGCCAGCTTGTGACCGTTATTCCTGGTCACTCCCGGTAGTACTCAGGGGGAACAGGGACTCTCCCATTGCCTGCTGGTCCCCCTTGGCCAGTTTACAGATGGCCACCAGATCCCCTCTCAGCCTTCTCTTGTGGATGCTGAACAGGTTCAGGTCCCGTAGCCTGCTGCCCCCTGATCATGCGAGCGGCCCTCCTCTGGACCCTCTCCATGTTGTCCACATCCCTCCTGAAGTGCGGTGCCCAGAACTGGATGCAGTACTCCAACTGTGGCCTGACCATTGCCGCACAGAGGGGGAGGATCACCTCCTTGGACTTCCTCATGATGCATCTGTAGATGCATGACAAGGTGCAGTTAGCTTTCCTGACAATGTCCTCACATTAGCAGCCTATGTTCATCTTGGAATCAATCATGACTCCAAGATCCTTTTCTGCCTCTGCACTGATGAGAAGGGAGTTCCCCAGCCTGTAGGTAAGCTGCTGGTTTTTCCTCCCCAGGTGCATCACCTTGCACTTGTCAGTGTTGAAACCCATCCTGTTCTCATCCGCCCACCCCTGTAACTGGTCCAGATCTATTTGCAGCCTGTCCCTTTCCTCCAGTGTGCCTACTTCTCCCCACATCTTAGTGTCATCCACAAACTTGAACAAGGTACTTTTCACCTCGTCGTCCAAGTCGCTGATGAAGATGTTGAACAGTGCAGGCCCAAGGACTGAGCCCTGGGGAACCCCACTGCCCACATCTTTCCAGGTCAAAAATGACCCACCCACCACCACTCTCTGGGTGCGGCCTTCCAGCGAATTTGTGACCCATCTGACTGTGCAGGCATCGACACTACAGTCACCTAATTTTTTAATGAGAATGGGGAAGCAGAATGTGTGGGGATACTTGTGGGATGCTAAGACTATAGGGGCAGGGAGTATGAGGGGACAAAGTCTGTGAGGTGTGTTGTGTTGAGAGTGTGGCAGTGATTAGGGGTGGTAGTACAGGGTATGCAGAATGTTAGGGGGCTTTTCAACTGTGTGAGAACAGGGATGTAGGAGGAGCAGAGTATATGGGGATATTGGATGGTTGCAGAGTGCTGAGGGCATGCGGTGGTGTTTGTTGGGGGCAGCCTGAGAGGTGTTGAGGCTTTGTGGGGGCACCATACATGTAGTGATGTTGTAGGGAAGAGGCAATATGGCAATGTGGTGGTGCAATGTGTTGGGATGTCGAGGGTTTGGGGCACAGAGTGTGTGGTCCAGCACCTTCCATGAGCTGAAATTCCTGCTCCTGGAAAGCCTTCTGCTGCAGTGACCATGTCCCAGAGCTGTGCCTCAAGCCTCCATCCCCTCCCGCGCTTTCCCGTGGCACCTACTTGATGGTTTTCTTCTCGCTTCGGCCTCGGCTGGAGTCTGGGGTCCCCACCGTCTCCAGGGAGTTCTTGTAACGTTTACCCTAGGAATAAAAAGAGGAGAGAAAGTTAAGTCCAGGAAGCAGCTGTTAGGCTTGCTGCTGACAGTGTCAGCAGAGGCTTTCAGTGGTGCCACCTAGCTCTCCAGGGAGAAGGGAATGTACAGTTGAATGTACAGCTACTGGATTTCAGGAGACAGACCTTGCCTGAGGCTATGGTTGAAATTTGTGCCCTCAATTGGCAGGTAAGTTTTGAGATGATCTAGTTTTACCCCTGGGGGTTCCTGGTCTACCTTTCTTGGAAGCTGCTTTCCTGGTTTTCATCATTATACCCACCCTGCCCCACAAGCAAATTAGGAACCTTCTCCCAATTTCTGGGGGGTCCCCCCTGACATCTAACACTGGGAGAGAGCACCCCAACACAGAGATCCCCCCAATGGACTATCATGCCACAGCTTGATAAAGGATGTTGGCACCAGTGTGGTATTGTGCACTAGGATACTAAAAGAGCACTAGGAAGACTGTGTCCTTGAGCCCTGCCCCCTCCCTTTTCTCACCCCATCATATCTGCAACAGGGGAGGAACAGGCAATTTTAGGATTAATTGAACTTTAATTAATTAAGTTCACAGTAACAAAAAATTAAAGTCATAAGATAATGAAGTGTGCATTTGTTCCTAATTGGGTCTTGATAATAAGGGCACTTTGTTGTGATTTCTGATGGCAGGTTCAACGTGCTGCATGATTCCAGGGCAGACAAGAGCACAATTAATGCTAATTAGTGAACAATTAGCAGATGAAGCTATCCCGCCCAGGTGCAGAGAGAAAGCCTTTCCTTGCTGAGTGCTCTTCAGCATCTGGTTGCTCTCCATTGGGGGATGGGTGGAAAGGAATGACAGGAAGTGGGATAGCAGCTAGGGGGTGTGACAATGTGGGAATTTGGATCTGGATTGCGGGGTGTGGTGACAGAGAGGGATAAGGCAGCCTGAGGGACAGGGAGAATTTTGGATCTAGCCTCAGGGTGGGTATGAGTAATGGAGGTGGATTCAGATCTGAATCAGGGCTGGATGACAAGAACAGCAGGGCAGCAGGTGTGAAGGATCTAAGGGGAGCCAGGTCTGAAAGGAGGTCGGGGCCAGTACAAGAGTGGCTATGGTTTGTACTGGGAGTGGGAGTGGCATTCAGAGAGCCATCAGAAAAGGACAGAACTAAGGGGACAACAGTTTTAAATGACATCCTGAGCAGGGTCAGGCTGGGAGGTATAACTAGCAGTGTCAAACATGAACCTTTAGAAACACCCCCTCTCCCTGCCGCTTCTTACCCCACCCACAATATTTCTCTTATCCCTGAGTAGCTGCATGCAAGCAATACTTGCTGAGGCTGCTTGATGTAGTGGGATAATCAAGCCAAGTTGAGCTGAGAAAAGGCCTGAGAATGAACAAAGGGAACCTCTTGTGTGCAATGATCTGGCAGGGAAGAGATTTTTGGAGGTCGTGCAGGCAGGTACAAGGGTGGATGTGGGAAACAGATGTTCTCCATCTCCTCACTTTGGGGAGTCATCACCTCAGGAAGAATTTGGCCTAGAATCTGCAAATGTCCTTTGCAGGCACGTCTGTGTCCCTGAATGCTCCTTGGAAGGCTGTCTGGCTAATTTTGGAACTGGCCACTGTGAATTCCTGAACCTTGGAGAGCTCCTGTCAGGACCCAGCTGAGCTGAGAACCTTTGCCAACATTATTTCAGGCAGTGCGACCTGGAGACTTTGTCACCTTTGTTGGCCGCAAGGCACAGGCTTGTGCTCCTCACAAGACCTGCTGGGTGTGCCAGAGACACTCCATTTTCCACTTCTGTCCTCTCCCTTCCCCCACGGCTGGAGAAAGGCTGCAGGCTCTGCCAATGTGATAGAAGAGATCCATGCATACACTTGTTCAACAGCGCTGGGTTTGCTGGCCTGGCCTGTGGAGTGAGGAATCTGCATCAGTTGATGCATTCAGGTCCCAGAGACACCTCAGCCTTGCCCTGGAAATTCTCTGGGTCGTGGACTGAAGCAGATGTTGCCACAGCAGTGCACAGCTCTGGCAAGCTCCATTAACAGGACTGGTCAGGTGTGAGGGAGCCACGGGCTCTGCTAGCTCAGCCTCCAGCCAGCCCCATCACTCAAACTATTCCTGGCCACTGAGGTCTCAGACACAAGCCAGAAGGGCACCTGACTCCCGTTCTAAGCTGAAGAATATGTCCCATGTCATTCAGCTCAACACCACATCCATAAACATGGTCAAATCTAAAGCCTGGTCCATAATTCAGCTCTGCTCCCCTGGAGCAGCCCATGGGGAGAGAGAGTTTCCTTTGTGCCCCTTGCTACCTAACCAGACTTCAAGGACATCAAAGAGAGCAATGACTTCCCCAGTGGCATTAGTCACAGGGATTTAACTTTGCTGCTGTCATTTCCACTGGAGAATGGGGGTCAGATGAAAGCGATTTAGGGCAGACAGCATAATGGGTTATTAGTTGCCATGGTTGCAAAGGGATGAGCTTTTGGGGAAGGCAAAGAAGATGTGACCCCTGCCTCATACAGAAAGCTGAATTTCACCCCCATTGCCTGGATGTAACCTCTGTGCTTATGCCAGCGCTGAATTTGGCCCAGCAGGCCAACCTGAGGCAAACACACATCCTCCTTTAGGTGACCAAGAGTCCCAGCTTTGTCACTGATGTACAGACCAGGGACTTTTTCCTGTGTGATCCACAGGGACAAAGGTGTCACACCAGGTGGGCTTTCCTTTCCTTAGTGCAAATCTAGCCACTTTGCTATTTAGACACATTTCTTCTGCCTTTGCTATGGCCCCCCACTCCCCCTTCCTTGACTTTTGGCCAATAGTATGTTGCTTTTACTGTCTGCATGAGGCAGCTGGGGATGGTCCAGGCTGGGCAACTCTGAAGTCAGGGTGTCTTGCCCAAAGGGGGCCTGAGATGGGGGTAGGATAATGGTGTGCACATGATGTAAGCAGTCCAGGGTAAGAAGCCTGCATCACCCCTCTACAGATGCTGATTAACAGGGTGCTGGAAGAGAAGGGATGGATGAACTTGACTTGCTGTCACACAGTGGTCAGACCCTCCTGACCCCAGCCCAGTCAGAACGCCCCCAGGGACAGCTCTGACTCTAGGGAGCTTGATCTTCAGTCACAGGCCTAAGCTACCCAGATACTGTCCGAACACTGACTCGTTAGCCTGCACTGTGCTGTGGCTTGTGACTGACCCACTGATGCAGGAAGGCAGGTGAAGCCTTTTGGAAGGGCCTGGAGGACCAGACCCTCAGCTGGCATAAATCAGGCACAGAGCCTTGGACAGGAATGCAGGGGGTGGGTACAGCTCCTCTCTCAGTCACAGCCCTGGTGGGGAGGGAGGTATGTTGGAGAGGGTTCCTGGCAGGAGTGTGGGGAGGGCCATTAGAGACTGTCCATTTCTGTCTGCCAGCACTGGATGTGGAAAGGGCTGAGGCTTCAGGGTGGGCAACAAAGAAGCCCTGGGGCAGGTGGCGAAAGGGACAGAATCCTTCCCATCCTTTCAGCCCTCTTAAGTGAATGCATGAGCTACCCCAATCACAGGGTGTCTGATGGCTGCACCGAGACACCCATGCACAGCAAGCCTGAGAGAAGAGGAAGGCAAGTCACTGGAGGATTTAGGGTGTGAGCACTACAACCGGGGAGCGCTCAGCCAGGCTGGTCCCTATGTCTCCCAGCAGGCAACACTGTATGGAGTGGGACAGTAGGGCTGCCTGCGGAGGGAGCTCTCAGCTACTCTAGCCCCGATCTTCTACAGTAGGGGATGCTGTAGGGAGTGGACCATGAGCACTGGCTGTGAAGGGGCCTCTCAGCTAGCCCCAATCTCGCCCCAGTCTCCCCTAGCAGGGGGTGCTGTAGGGAACAGGACAGGAACAAGCCACCACAGAACCAAATGGGACAGGTTTTGAAGTTCTGTGCGTATGCAAGCCAGCCCACACAAAAGCAAGGTGCGAGTTTCTAGAAAACATGGCCAAGTGGCCAGCCAGTAATGATCGCAGGGGACTTCAACTGCGCCATCAGTGAGGGCAACAGAGTCAGCAGCGCCCAGAGGGTAGGCATGGACAGGTTCTCCAAGCAACTGCAAAAGCTGGTTGAGGACCACAGCCTAGGAGACACTGGGAAAGGAGCCCAAGGCCCTGGGGGAAATTTCACCCAAGTGGGCCCAGCAGGGAAAACCAAAACCCAGATAGACTTTGTCTTCCTCCCCAAGGAATGGGAGGCAAGGGAAGCCCTCTTCACATCTGTTTCTTGGACCGCTGCCTCCTCACAATCCAGGCTGAAATGGGAGGACAGCTGGAAAGGAGCAGAAGGGGCTGGGATGGACCAGGGACTCATGACCCTCTTGCACAAGAAGGGTCCGAGGGAAGAGTTGAGGAACTGGAGGCCCATCACCCTCCTGAACTTTGACTATAAGCTTCTTGCCAAAGTCTTGGATGAGCGATTTAAATCTGTCCTAGGTTCCATCATTCATGAGGACCACTTGTGTGTGGTCTATGGGGCCCTGCTGCAACTGAGGGATGCACTCCAGCTGGAACAGGACAGAGGCCAGAAGGTGGCAGTGCTGAACCTGAATCTGGAAAAGGCCTAGGACAGAGTGTCATACTGATTTCTCTTCAAGAAACTGAAGTGAATGGGTGTCCCCTCAACCTTCACTGGCTGGATACGGATGCTGTACATGGAAGTAAGGAGCGAGGTGCTTGTCAACAGGTTCTTGAGTGTGCAGATCATGATAGAATCGGGGATCCGCTAGGTCTGCCCACTCTCCTCGATCCTATTCATCTGTGCGATTGAACCCCTGACCCATCACATCAGGCAGGACCGTGGGATGCACGGAGTCCAGATACCCAGAGGAAACAAGGAAGAGAGCAAGGTCCTGGCCTACATGGACAACTTGAACATCCTGTGCCAGAATTACCATGCAGTAGAAAAAGCCCTGTGGCACACACAGGTTTACAAAGTGGCAGGGGGGCCAGGCTCAACGTGAGCAAAAGCACCTGCCTGGACATGGGCAAGCTGAGGGACCTGGAGTCCCTGGGAGTCTCAGTCCCCCACAAGGGGGTTAAGATACTTGGGGTGGAGTTCAACCCTGAGCTGAACATAAGGAGGGCCTGGGAGAAGAAGGAGGCCAAGGTGAACCAGAGGTTGAGTCTGTGGCATGCGTGCCACCTCTCCATGGGGTGGCACATGGCACTCATGAAGTCAGCATTGTTACCAGTGCTTTTGTACACTGCACTGGTCTTCCTCACTCCAAAGAGGATTACCCAAAAAATCCAGAGAGCCATGTGCATTTTCTTCTGGGTATCCAGAATGGAGAAGGTGGCAAGGAAGACCCTATATGAGAAGAAATAGATATGGGGAAGGGGGATGCCAGACATCCACTTGTTCCTGCGGGTATGGTACATGAGCCAGAACTGCAAGCTGGCAACCAGGCCAGAGACCAAAACAGCCTGTCTCATCAAGTATTTTGCAGGTCACCCCCAGCCTCCACATGCTATCAATAGATCAACCTCCTTTCTAGACAGAGAGACCATGGCTTGGGGGTGGACCATGGCTTGGGGGTGGGAGAGGAGGGTCCCAGCTTGTCCCAGCCTCCCTGAACACAGGTCTGAGACCTGGTGCGAGCAGGAAGCTGGCTGCAGACATTTCAGCTGCATTTTTGGAGAAGGTGAAAGGGTTTCACCTTCTTGGTTTTGCTTCTAAATTTAGCCCGACAGAAGAACATAATCATTCGTTAAAATTCTGTGCTGCCTACGCTGCGCGGCGTGTTGTACCGATGGGCTGCGGCGTCTGTGACCTTTCCTCCTCTTCAGCCGCTGCTCTTGGCCCCACTGGGAGACTCCAAACAGGTGGCACATGCGGCAGTGGCTGGCATTAACTCTCTCATTACCTGTTCTCTAACTCCCTTTAGAAAGAAGGCACTGGGAGTAGGTGAGGCTGGACTGGGAGGAAAGGATCAGCAAGGGGGCTGCAGCTGCTGTCAGGGAGATCTGGCCAACTTCCTGCTATGTTTCTGGTACAAGGAAGAAGGGGAGTGCTGTAGAGCCAGCCATGCTCTTTAAAAGTTGGGTCTGGGTGGCCAGTGGAGTGCAGGGAGCCAGGAGGCTGGCTGGCTAGACACGAGGGGAAATTTTGCTTCAGGAACTATGGACACAGGAATGGAGAATGCAATGTATGGGACAGGGGCTAGAGGACCTGGTGCTTCATGGACCTTCTGGCCTTCACCACAACACATCTCTCCCTCTCTCTCTCTCTGCCTGCCTCAGCTATTTTGGTTTTACGCTGGAGGTGGCAGGGAGGGGGCAGGGGGATTCAGCCTAGCAGCACTTATTCAGGCAGAAGGCAATCGCTTTCCAGGGAGGCTGCCTGGGCACCATAAATGGGGACATATCTGAGAGAGTGTGTGAGTGTGTATCAGGGAGCAGCACAGAAATGCTTTCCTAGCAGGAATGAGGAAGCCACCCTCCTCCTAAGGCTGCTCAGGCAAGAGATCCCTGGAGCCAGCCCCTCCCAGCCACTCGTCCAGCCTTCTCTCCTCATGCAGCAGTCCCTTATGGCCCCAAGCAGAAAATGGGGCTGTCTTTCCCATCAGAGCGAGCATCTGTTTCTCTTGCGCCTGTTGACAGGAGTGCTTTTGGAACAAGCCTCAGGCCCAGCTCTCTCTGCACAGGGAGATTTCTGATGCATCTCACTTACTCCTGGGCTCCTGGTTTTATTAATTTGGCTCCCAGACAAAACTCTTTACTTATTAATGTAGCAACAGGGCTGCTTAATTCCCTTGTTTGTACAATGTAGATGCTCTCCTTGGCATTCCTTATAGCTGCTTTCCCCTTCTGTAGCTTGTGGGAAAGCCAGCCAGACTAAGTCAGGGTGCAGGGGGCCTCAACTCACGTGAGGAAACATGATAGTCTTTGGCTAGAAGCTGGTCTGCAAACATGCTGAAGTATTTGGGGGGGCTGGGGAAGGAGCGCTGTCTCTGCATGGAGATGCTAATCATGTGAATGCTCCTCTAGGGAGGGAGATGTTGTCTACATTTACCACCAGGTTTTAAAAAAAATGATATTGCTTTTTAATTATTATTGATGCCTGGTGTGTGTCTCTCTCCCTCTTCACTACCTAGGGAGACGGTGGCATTTGAAAGGGGAGAGATAATTGTTTCTATTGGCATGTTTTCTGTTTCGATAAAGAAAAAGCGAAAATAGCCGCTTTCTGAGCACTTGACCCAGTTTAAATCTCAGCTGCGTGGAGAGAGGCTTCCTTTGGAAAGCAAACAAAGCAGAGCATGTTCCTGTTGCTTGGACATGTAGGCCACTCTCAGGGGGGCTGGACAAGTGTGGGGGCATTCTAGGTGTGGGAGGGGGCTGCAAAGCATTCTGGGTAATCTGGGCAGGCTGTGTGGGGGTGTATGGCCCCAGGAGTGGTGTGTGCAGGTGCAGGCTGTAAGGCATTCTGGGAAATCTGGGCAGGTAGGGACTTGCAGGATATTTGATGAAAGCCAGGCAGCTGATGGCTGCAAGGCATTCTGGGAAATTTGGGCAGGTGGGAGCCGCAAGCCATTTTAGCAAACATGAACAGGTGGGGGCTGCAGGGTGCTGTAGGCAGGTGGGTCCACAGTGCCTTCACTAATGCCAGTCCAGGGCACAGCAGCCATGCAGAGCGGGCTGCACGCCCCTCCCCTTCCCCCGTACCTCTCCCCACGAGCCATTCATTAAACAGTGAGAGCTGAGCAGGAGAGGGGCCAGATCATTACCATTCATCACAAATATATATATATTTATTTTGAAAACTTCTCTTTATGCTGCACAAACATTTCCACCAAAACATTCAATTATCACATCTTCTAAAGAGCAAAATAAAAGCTGCAGCCGCTGCTGAGCTTTGCTCAACAAATGCCGATCCCGGGCTGTGGCGTCACTGCTAAGCACAGGATCCCTTGGGAAATAGCTCCCCCTCTCACACCCAGAGGCACCTACTCTGCACCGCAGAGGACTCCCCTTCTCCCTCTCTCATCATCCACACTGCCTCCTGCCAGGACCCCAAATTACCCTCCTCTGACCCTCACCTCAAACTCCTCTCACTCTGCCTCAAACATTTCCTCCCTTATTAAAATCATGTCCTGTTTTATTCACAGGGCAGAGGGGACATCTACTCTCCCCCAGTTGGGTCCTGTTCACCAGCACCCCAACAGCTTGATTACATTTAATTTTTGGCAGCGGGTTTTCATACCAAGGAGCTCCACTTTTCTCCTCCTGGGGAAAGGGAGGGCTGCTATTAAGGATGTTCCGTTTGTCACTCTGCTATTTAATTAACAATCCTAATGAATTAATAAGCAAAGGTTCTTGCTGAGATTCCAAATTAATGAAACTGCTGCTTTCTGAGGAAGCGGTGTGAATGGAAGAGATGCTTCTTCGTGGTTTTATGAGTCAGAAATGGCCACATCAACACGGGTCTAAATGGAACATCTTATTCCCCAACATGAAATTTTGTTAAAGTTGACTAAAAACTGAGAAGAGATTGCCTGTTAAAACTACCCTGAGAATACTCAGAGGTGTAAAAAGCACTCTAGAATTTAAGGAAATTCACAGTGAAGCTCCCAACAATGACCTCAATTCTGCCCCGGGAACCCTGCCCATCCTCTGCCTAAGGTCATATGTTGTTGAAGTTTGCCCCATTGTCAGGAGTGAAGTTCTTAGCTGCAAGAGCATGTAAATGGCAACTCCTGCACTGGTCAAAGTTATCATTTACAGAGACTCCCTTACTTAGAACACTACAGAAGTTGGGAATTGGGAGATGGTCCTTTAGTTAAAGGAGTTAGTTAGAGAAAGACCAATGGTCTGAAGAGGTTGCCTATTGCTCCATAATAATGATAATCTTTCAGTTCTTCTCATCCATGTATACCTGTATTTATCAAAGCCCATGATCGCTACAACTCCCAATTCTCCATCCAGGCTTTTCACGGTGCTGGGTAAAGGGGATCAGATATAACTGGAGTGCGGGTTAGAGACAGACAGGCAAGGGGCCAGCTGATGGCATATACTGCTGGACAGCTGATTCCCTGGAGTAAATCATGTGTTGTAAGAGGGCTGCAATGCTAGCCATGCAGTTGTGTGGGCTGGCCTCTCTCCCCTGTGGGCCCAAATGAAGCTCAAACTCCAGTAGGTGAGGTACCTGGGGGGTGGGGTCTGTGCCTAGCACACCAGAGGTGGGGGCATACTCCAACCTGCCAGAAAGGCTACCACAGCAACAGTAAGTAGTAGCATGTGTTGCAGGGCAGGTGACCCAGACTGGTCTCTCCAGCTGGAGCTGAGATAAATCAGAATTGGAGGAAAAGACATGCCCCGAGGCTGCAAGGGACTGAGGATTTGCTCTGTATTAGGGACAGGCCTGATATTCAGGAGTCTGGCATATTCAGGAGTGTCCTGCTGGTGCCTCCCCCTCTGAGCTCTCAGCCTGCTTGTGCATTCAAATCCAACCCACAATCATTCTGGGGGTCATGGGGCTCTGGGACCTCACAGTGGAACATGGAGAGCACTGACTGTCCTGACTGACCTTACCTCTCCATACATGGAGGTGGGAGGGAACCCCTCCAGAAGATGCTCAGGCATGTCCTTGTGCCAGCTAAGGCAGGGTAATCGAATTGTCACGCTTCAAAGCAGATGCTTGTTGCCACATGGGTCAGGGGAGAATTCCCCCCTTGGGCTCAGTCAGGTGCATTCTGGGAAGGTTTGCCTTTCCTCTGAAGTATGCAGTTGCAGCTGGCTACAGCAGCTTGCTGGCCCAATGGCTTGAGCCTGCATGAGCAGAAGGAGAGGAGGGACAGGAAACAAGAGGGAGGAATAGAGGGAAAAATGTGATGGGAGGAGGGTGATGGGTCAGTGGCCGGCTCTCTGCCATACCGAAGTCGAGCTGACTGGTTGACAGGCAGTGACAGTACCTGGAGTTTTCAGGGACTGAGCAGTGAGAGCCCTTGGGCAGTGAGAACAAATGGACTGGGACCTCTCCCCTGCTGCAGTCTCTGAGTACCAGTCTGTGCAGCCCCAGTCCTGGGACAATGTTTGGCTACCCAGTGCTCTGTGGGAACTGAGGGGTTTGCACTGAGCTCCCTGGGGAGAAGAGGGCTTTCCCTGGAAAGAGGTCTACAGTGCTCTGCATGGGAGTGGCCCAGCACTGCCCTGCTCCCCACAGCACACTGGCTGTGCTGCCTGGGCCTGCCCAGCACTGCATTTTGAGGGTAGGCATCTGTTCAGATGACTGCACTGGGGCTGCACTACACTGTGTTTTCAGGAGAGAAGGGGTCATCAGCTGCAGAAACTGAGCATAGGGCGGGACAAGATCTATCATCACTGTCCTTTGGCCATCACAGAGGGGAGGATCCACTACCCCAGATGAGTAGGATGAGGTCAGGGGCGCAACTGTTACTGGGTGTGACAGGGCACTGAGGTGCAGCTGTTCCCTTAAGGGGGCAAGCAGCCTGAAAGGCAGCTTGCAAGTAATGAAAAGGGTTGATTAAGGACTCACCAGGCCAGCAGCAGGTCAGGCTTGAGCTATATAAGCACCGGGCCTGAGCTGGTCTGGTAGTCTAGCCTTGCGAGCCAGGAAGTGAGGAGCTCCTAGGAGCAGAGCAGCAGGGAGTGACTTTGCAGGCCTGGGAACAAGGACCACATATCTGGGGCAGAGAGGGGCTCCTTTTTCTAGGCAGGTGGCATGATTTTCTGTTAAGCCTAGAGAGGACGCAGGTGCTTTTTATTAAGTTGCACTGGGGTTTAGCCTTGAGCCCTTCTGAGGACAGGCTCAAGGCCCATTTAGAGAACCAGTAACCTAGGAGCCCAGGGATTGAGAGTGGGGCCACGCAGGGAGTGCAGGAGCCGAGATGGAGTGAAGGACCAGAAGGTCAAGGAGCCTAGGGAGAGGCTGAGACCTAGACCAGAGGGTCCCTGAGCCCAGAGAGAGGGGTTGCACATGGGACCAGGGCCCTAAGACCCCAGAGAGAGGGGCTGTGCAGGAACAAAGGATCCTGGAGCCCAGAGGGGACTCAATGTGGGACTGGTGGGTTGGAGAGCTCAAAGAGGCTGAGTGACAGACCAGGGGTTCCGAGGGCACAAGGAGGCCAAGTGTGTGAAATGATAATATCCACAAGGCTTGCGGTGTGGTATAGGGAAGGACAGAGCCATGCAATGAGCCCTTAAGGCTACGTGCCCCCTGCAGAGGCACAGACAAGATGAGAGGGGCTATTTGGCTTGAGGGATGAGGTGAGAATAAGGGGGTCCAGGAGGGGTCCAATGGTGATTTGTTTGGATGCAGGCTCACTCTAAAGCCCATGGGCAGCCTCCCTTACACTATCTCTAATAAGAACAAGGCATGGTGGGTGAGTGAACAAGGGAGGGCAATATTAGAGCCTGAGCCAGGCAGGGGTACACAGTCACCAGGGGATGTCACAGCTGGGCCATCCTCTTACCCACATCCCTCTCCCAGCAGTCTAGCTTTCTGCTTCCCCTGGATGAGCTATTTGGCTCCCCAGCATTCTGTCTGTGGCAGGGCCTGCACTGGTTTCTGAGCCACATGTCTCATGGCATGAGGCTGCAACATCACTGATGAGTGGTGCTATCAGACCCCTTCCCAGTCCCACAGTGAGCATGGGTTGCACAGTGGTCTTGACAGTCTTCTCTTCCCAGTCTCACTAGGACCCTCCCTACTCCTGGCTGTGTGACCTCCAATACTTACCAGTTTGCGCTGGCACCACTGACAGATCCCGCACAGGACAATGGTGACACTAAGGCTGATGGTGATGATGGCTGAGACCAGGAGAACATCACGGGAAGGCGCTCCTGTTGAGGAGAGAAGCCGCAGGTTAGACCTCTTGGTGGGGGCCACGATAAAAGGACAGGGAGGGAGATGTGGGGGGGTCACTGCGTGGACTGGAAACCTCCACTACTGCCTCCTCCCCTGACACCAGAGCATGGGAGCTGCTGGTATTTCAGGCCACACATCTGCATCCCACAGTATCCCAACTAACATTAGCCAGCAGTGGTCTCAAAGCAGGATGTGCTACACCAAAGCCGCACCCCACTATGTATTCATGTATGCTGTGCTGACCAGCATACCTCCCAGTGACAGCCACATATCCCTTTGGTGCACCTGACACGCCAGAAGGATATGAGACATCTGGCAAAGCTTATGTGCCTCACAGAAGTGCTAGAGGGCTCTCAGAGTCTTGTTGTAGTGAGTGCTTTAAAAACACTAGCTGAAAACAGCCCCCACCCCAGAAAGGACCCTCTTCTCAGTTACACGCATCTAATCCCACCAAGTTGCTTGGTATGTACGAAGTTACATTTGGCTGTGGGTACAGCGTGTCCTGCCCATGATGCGTGTGTGGATGATATGTTCCCATGGATTTCATATCAGGATGCAGCACATTTCAACGAGATGCACAGCACGGAGTATATTGCCCTCCATGACAACTGTCTCCAGTCTTACATGGCATTCCCAGTCTCACTAGGACCCTCCCCACTCCTGGCTGTGTGACCTCCAACACATACCAAATACAACCTGTCATGCATATTTAACTGTTTTAAAACATGAGCAAGGATGTAGCTACAAAGATGTAGCAGGCCAGTGGAATTTCTTCCCTCTCCCGCACATTAGACTTCTGGGAAGAAGTCAGTCACTGCACCAGAAAGGGGGTTCTGAGCTGGGGGGACCAGAAAACTGCATGCAGTGGTGTTGTGAATAGGTCACAGGGAGCCATGATCATGCTAAACAGGTGGGGGATCCTGGCTAAGTCTGGACTGAGTGAGCAGGAAACAGACCTAGGAGGTGCAAGAGAAGTGGTTAATGAGCTTTCTAAAGTGCTTTGACTATGCATGGCGGTGTGAAGTGGCTAAAGAAATTCAGTTTTTTCAACAGGTGAAACAGTTCAGTGTCAGACGGCATCAGGGTGTCCCCCCCAGAGGACGTTTCATGTTTATCCCCTACTCTTCAGCAGGTCACCATCAGAGCAGCAGCAGGGACACTGACAGCAGCTTGTCAGTGTTACAGCTTCTAATGCGACATGGTGGGGTGGAGTTCTGACCAACTGGGGCTTGAATCTCCAGGGTTGGTAGTGCCCTCATGCTGCCCAATGTGCTGGATTAGAAATCGGTTGAGAGACAGGAGCAAAAGGGCAGGCAGGAATGTTTCTGTTTCAGCCTGGAAAGAGGCATAGGCTGCGAGGCTGCCTGGGCCAAAAGGGAGGGGGCAATATATGAAGATGATACAGCATTTGCTATGTTTGGTGAGGTCTAACACACGTGGCAAGGAAAGACTTCGTCAATGGAGGAGATTAGCGCTGTACAATGGGTGCTGCAATTTAGCAGGGATAAGTGCAGGGTAATGCACATCGGAAGGAACATTCTGAACTGCTTGTACGCTCTGATGAGCTCTAAATTAACCATGAGCGCTCAAAGAAAATGCCGAGGTGTCACTGCAGCCAGCTAGCAGGAAACCCCAACTCAGCGTGCAAAGGCAGATGACACTGCAAACCAGACACTTCCCCCAGAAAGGGGTGAAGACAGACTTCAGAAGAAATACTGCCAGCACCGAAAGCCCTCATACCACCCATGACCTGGCTGGGCTTAGAAAGAACTTTTCCGCATAGCTAAGTCTGTACATTATTGCCACCCATGGGCAAGGCAGGTGGTACTAGCTGCAGATGGACACTGCATATAGGACTGAGTGGACAGCTGGCCTCCCCTGGTGAAGCAATCCCTCTGTTGCTGCTGAATCATCTGTACCACACTGGATTTACACCCAGGCTGGATTTGGCCTACTTAGCTGTGGTGCACTCCCCTGGACTGAAATGACTCATGGGGGAAGCCTGCCACAGCCTCTGTGCTGCAGCCACCTCTTGCCTGCCTCATTCTAAAAGGGCCTGGCTGCTTCAAAGTGTTGTCTGGCCAGCTCTTGAAGCTCTTTGGCTTTAGAGAATGAGTCACCTTTGTTTACTCCAGCCTGAAAACAGGACTCCTCTACCCTGGTAACCTCTGCTATTAATCACCTCAAATAATGTCAGAGTTTGGGCTCAGGGCTGGGAGGCAGCCACACACGCCATGTCCCCAAAAGCCATGCAAATCTCCCCACTTCCTAACCAGCCTATCTTGCTCTGACCCAGACCAGCACCAGTGGACAGAGTAGCATGTTTTCCCCAGTCCATGCCATACCTTATGTCTCTGCTGTGACCGCCAGAGTTGTTTTTATGGCTACAGAGGTTATTGCTCAAAGCCCATGCATTAGTCAAAGGGAATCTATCCATTGACACCCCTGCTCTATGTCAGACTGCAAACAGTGACCTGGAAGTCCTCATCCTCTAGGCTGAGCAGGCACCCTGCCATAGGACCCTTTTTGTCTCAGACATACGTGTTTGTCCATCTCTAAACCACATGGGAACTTGATCCCTGCAGATGTCTGCCATCCCAGGACCATGTAGAAGCTGACAGCTAAGAGTGGAGGGCTCCATATTCCAGGACGCCTCTTCATTTTCCTCCCTGCTGGCTGCTGTGCCAGAAGGCTGCTTGGGCAAGCAGGGTCCCAGCCCCGTTCTGTGGCAGAGGACACAAAGAGAGAACCAGGCATCCCCTTAGACAGAAATGCTTCCTGTCAGCCATAGAACAAAGTCAGAGTGGCTTTCTAGCAGTAGACATTGATCCCTGCAGGTGCATGCTACAGACCTGGTTGAAGGACACACATCTGTATGCATGTGTTATTCATACATGCATGCACATGCTGACATAGAGCCATGATCCCAGCCTCAAGGAGCTCTACCCTGCAGCACCAAGGCTCATGCTGGAGTGGTGGTAGGGTCTGGCCTGGTTTTGGAAGCCTAGGCACAGCTGGAGGCCAGCTAGTGCCTGAGGGTCCAGGGCTGGAGGGCAGCTCCCAGCAGCCCCTTGCTTTAGCCTGTCCTGCTCTGAATAATGAAGGGATTGATATCACAGTTCTTCCCATGGGAGGCCACTCTGTGGCCCCTTAACGCACATAAGGCACTGGGTAAATAACAATCAGCATTAATGTATAATGAATCTGTACCATCATCACCTATTAATAATTAACCAATCCATATTCACTGTGCTCTGAGGAGCATGCCGCTGACTCCCAGCCAAACACCTCTGCTTAGCACTATCCTGTGGCCCCAGAGACATCACCACCCCTCCCTCCTCAAGCTGCCAGGTCCTTGCCTGAAGGTTTGAAAACTGGGAGCACAGAAGACACTGGTGGGTCAGTCACAAACAGGCCACTGAAGAACTGGGAGCTCCCCACTCCCTGGCTCCTCCTGTTCCCACTGTCACAGAAAGCCATGATCCACCTCCTTCCCCTCCCTCCACGTACACACCATGGAGCTATGTGCTGCAAAAGGTGCACGGCATCCAAAAGAGGGAGCAGGGCTGGCAGCAGCCACCTGTATGACATACCTGCCAAGGAAGCAGCAAGACAAGGGTGTCAGGGCTGCTTACATTTGGTGGGGTGGGAAGCTGCCCAGGCATGCAGCTCCCAGGACTCACGCAGGGGGAGGAGTAGGAGACCTGGGTACTCAAGAATCTTCCCTACTGTGGGGCAAGCATAGAGACTAATGAACCTCCTGCTTCAAAACCCCAGGGAGCCAGCAGTGCCATGAAGCCATCTACTCCTGGCACCAGCAACAGGGCAGCCACAGGCTAGAACCTGGGGCATGCACCCCAAGCTAGCAAGCTCTGAAGTGACTGCTCATCACTCTCTGTTGGCAAGGGAGGTGGCACCAAGCCAGGGAGCAGCGAGAACATGGAATGGTCTGGTGAGGACAAGAGGCTCCCACTGCCTTCCCATGTGTGATGGCTCAGCTTGTCCCACATCTGTGCCAGCCTGATGCATCCTATTTCTGCAGGCTGTAAAAAGCCAGCTGGGGCTGGGTTGCACTGTGCTGGGAACTGGCTGGTTTCCACCTACTGATCCGGGATGAGCTGAGTGGGAGACCAGCATCAGAGCTGGGCAAAACTCTTCTCCACTGACACATGCAGGTTGGTGCAACTGAAGGAATTTGCAGATTTATATCAAATGACACTGCTTGGAAATGCTATTTCTTTGGAAGACTCAGAGCATTCTGTCTGGACCTTTGCAGGCCTTTCAAAATTTACCTAAATTAACTTTAAATAAAAGAGGTTAAAGAACAAGCCAAGTGAAATAAGAAGCTTTGTTCCACTTGAAACATCTTCCTCCCCAATTTTTTCAGTTCAGGCAGCAGGCCGAAAAAAATCAATTATTCACACAGTGCTAGCCATGAGTGAGCAAGTCTGAAAGAAACCTCTAAAGAGCAACAAGGGTGGGAGGGGACCTGGCTGGGGGTGGGTGGTGGTGAACACTTCTCTTTACAAGTCAGTTGTGGCTGGATGTCAAAGTATGATGGTGGAGAAGCATGTTCTGCTCTGTTCTACAGGACCTAACTGGCCCTGGATACAGGGAATGCTGACTTCTGAAGAAGTCCTCTGTCATAGCTGTAAATAAAAATTCTGGCTCCTGAATGCTCGAGGTTCCCACGGTTCCTCTGGTGTTGGCCTCAAAAATAAGTACGTGTTGGCCCCAGCACCCAGGCCTAATTCCAAACTGGGCAAAAATAGTGCAGCTCCCCATTGTTACAACTACCCCAAAGATTGTCAAGCCATCCCACACTATAACACAAAGGGTTTCAACACTGCCCTCCTCCAGGCCTCTCAGCCATTAGGAAAAGAAGGGTATCTGCTACCCCATAATACTTATTGGTTGTCATGACCTCCAATTTAAGAATCCCAGGGTAGATTTGTCTCCACTTCCTGTCTCAAACAGTTATGATGCTGTGAATTAGCCACTCCAGAGGTGTGAGCTGAGAGCAAGCAACCCCTATTATACTGCACTGATCTTATCTCCCATCTCCTGTGGGTATGAGGAGACTTAATTAATGCGCGCTGCAGGCTAGAAGGTCCTTTAATGGAAGATGCCATGTACGAATAAAATAAAATAACAGTGGTGATAATAAAATAACATAGACGAGCAAAGAGAGAGGTCAGATGTGCCGCACAGTTCCTGCAGCAGTGGAGAGCTTTCCGTCCAAGACAAATGTTTGTTCCCCTGTAGCAAAGGCAGGTGGGAAGTTTCAGCACTGGCACTGCTGTTCACAAGAGGACCGATAAATCTAGTATTTTTCTTCTCCCACATCTAGAGATCTCGAGGCATTTTGCTGTTGGGGGGGAAGTCAGAGGCAGAGAGATAAGGTGACTTGCCCTCACCCAAATGCTTGGCCAGATGTACTGGCCCCAAGTCTCATCACACCTTTATGTGGAAGCGCATGGATATGATTTGGCAATAGAGGCAGTGGAAATGAAGGCCTGACATGTTCTAAATGGGAGTGGGAAGCAAATGCGAAAGAACGAGATGGATGAAACATTGGCTCAGTTTCCAGCAGGAGGGGATAGATTGCCTGTCACTTGAAACATTTAAATCAAGCCCAGGTGTTTCTCCAACAGTAACAGTCCCCCCTCACCCAGAAATTATGTACTTAACATGGGAGCTGCTGGGAGAAGTGCCCTGGCCTGGGTTATACAGGGAGGTCGTCACAGGTCTTTTTGCCCTTGAAAGCTGGGAATATCCCAGCCTTGACCATCAAGAAGACAATGGGAGCTCAGCACCAGGGAAACTCAGGCTAGTCCTAGCTTTCCTTCTGCTGTATCTGCAGTGATAAATGCAAGGCAGACTTTGAGTGATCTGAAAAATCGACACCAGAAACATGCCCATGCTGTGGACAGCTCCAATCCGCACATCCCCCCCAGCCAGTGCCATATCTGGGCATCTCAAAATAGCCACTGAGAGTCCAATCATGCTGCGCACATGGATGCTGGAAAGGGGAGGGATGGCAGGAAGTACAGCCAAAGTTGTGTGTGTGTTGGGGGAGGACAGAAGGGGGGGGCGCGGAGTAGGAGCATTTCTCTTACTGCTGTCAAGGAAGATAGCCCCTCAGCCAGCCAGTCAGCCAGCTGGCATCATTCATAAATCACCCAGCCCGGGCAGTGTTCATCAGCAGGTGTGGAAGAAGCTGAAGAACAACGTTGCCGTGCTGTTAACAAAAAGGTATAATTCATCATTAAAAGCAGCTCCTTCCCCCATGCACTGGAGCGCAGCCAGCCCCGTGTCCCTCCGTGAGAAAGATGCTAAGGGTGATGCTGGCAATTATGGACTGGAGACCTTTACAGCACTGCTGGGAAAGAAAGGAGAAAATAATTACCTCAGGCCTGGGGCTAATTCTCTATCATGGCATTGGAATTCCAAAACTACGCAGTCACAGTGGCAGGCAGACCAGCATACAGCAGGCAGAGAGCCCGGCTGTGGGTACCAGATTATCAATGGGAGCAGGCACTGAAGTCCCTGTGGAGGGGCTCCAGTCTGCAAACTCAATGGAAGGACGCAAATTCCCATGCCTATTACACCCTGATGGGACATATGACCTGCATTTCTACCCTGTCACATCCCACATGACCACACTGGGGTTTATGACCATGAGCCTGGCCTCTCACACCCCACTGGGGTATAAGTATCATGTCCCTGTCCCCCTGTCACATCCCAAATGTCTTCCCCCTAAGACACTCCAACAAAGTCTACAGTCTCTCTTCTGTCCCACCATACCCCATGCAACTCCACTGGGATGTATGCCTCTTGCTGTTGCACCCCAAGAAACCTCACTGTAGCCTATGGCCTCCCCACTCCTGCCCCATCACACCCATGCAATCCCTGTACACCACAGGCCATGGGGTGGCAACCAGTTATTGCCATCTCAAGACCCTAATCTCTGGCTGAGCAAAAACATCTCCCCCCTAGGGAAGCTCCCAGCCTGTAGCCTCAGTGGTTCAAATCTCTCTCTGCTACAGCTCTGCCCCTCCTCCTTAGTCAAATTTGCTAGGCTTCTGCTTGCAGCCACAAGAGGACAAGAGCAACTCTATACCATAGCCATGCAAGTGCGGCTGAGAGCAGGGCCCCTCTTTAAGCCATCAATCCCTTCCAGAAGGCATAAGTTATTCTTAGAGCATAATTGTCTGGCAGCCTCGGGGCCTGGCATGAGCCACTTGGGCTCAGGCTATATTTTGTCAGGGTCTGGAAAGCCCGGTGGGGCTAAATGCTGCATCAGTGAAACCCACCATGTGCAGTGACTGTACTTCCAGAGGCACCCAGTATAGCTTTCAAATGGGGACAGGGGCATGTCCCTTGCTGAGACACTCAGGAAGGGCTAGATCAGCGATTTAGAGAGAAGAAGGGATATAATTTACATGAAGGAGCTGATGAGGATGCTGAACTGCCTACAAGCAATGGCCGCATCATGGAGTCACAGGGGCCTCAGAGGCCTGTTTCAAGAAGCCCATTGATGCCCATGGAAAGACTCTCAGTGATGTCTGTGGGCCTTGGATCAGGTTCCAAAGGAAAAATTTGTGGCCTGTTCTCAGTAAGGAAGGAGGATCTTGTGGCTTAGACGGTGGCCAGGATGCAAGAAACTGGATTTTGCTTTCCAGCTCTGCCACAGACTCTGTGGTGTGACCTTGGTAAGCCATGCCACCACTTTGTGACTTGGGTCCCAGTCTGTCACACAGGAAATACTGATCTTCCTTTTTCTGTTCAGCCTGTAAGCGACCTGACTTGGGAACTGTCTCTTATGAGGCACATGTACAGCACCTAGCACTGCAGGGCCTTATGTCTAGGTGCTGCTGTAACCCTCTCTGAGGTAGGGACTGGCCTTCAGACAGAGGTTGATGATCAGCTTCTGGCCGTGCCAGAGACTCAGGCAGAAAAGGAACCTGCTTTAAGACCCAGAGAAGTGCCAGGTTTAATTGCCTGTGGTGCAGGGTTACATCATGATCACACAAACAGCTACTCATCAGGGCGGCCAGCAATTAAGAGCAGACTCCTCAGTGCTAAGCCCAGGCCTCCAGCTATTTGTGATTTGGAAGAGGGATGGATCAGACCACAACCTGCTCGATAACAGGGTGATTTTGTTTAGGCAGGACTCCAGAAGCCTGCTGAGTTATCTGCAGGGACAAAAGAGGGCCTCCTGAATGGAGAACAGTGGACAAGATTCACCTTAGATCAGTGCAAGTGCTGCCCCAGTGGAGGGAACAGTTTAAACTACTATAACATGCCCCAGTGGTTTTTGAATTGGCAATAGCCTCTTCGGAAGCAGACTAAAACATCACTGAGTAAAGGCTCTGCTTAATGCATGCAGGGTATGAGGGTGAAGCAAGAGGGAATAAAGCATTAGGTTCAGTGATGACACAAAGCTAGGGCACAAGACAGAGGGTAGGAAAAATATTAGAGTGGGCTCCTGCTTGCTAGCTGTGTGGGTTGCCTGCATGCAGGCTCATTCAGGCCTGGTCCCCTCATCTCCCAAACACGGGGCAGGGCATGGACAAGGATCAGAATCACAAGATGGAGTCAGAGGAGGATGGGACTCATTCCTAGCAGCCCCGGTGGGGAAAATGAGGTAGCTCAAAAGCAACTTCTGTGTTCCCTTGCCTGAGGAAATTGGGGTAGGTCCATTAATCACAAAGGAGCTGTAATGATTTACATCAGCTGAGAATCTGACCTCCTCTTCTGATAATAGTCTTGCTAGACCAAGGCTACTTAAGTTACAGTAGCCCTGGTCTAAGTAGTAGTGCAGAGCTGGCACTGGCCCTTGTACAGCCTTGCGAAAGCAGTTACCTCTTCCACGCTCAGGAGTTTGAGTCCCTGGCACAGATGCACCACAGCTCACTGTGGTGCTGCCTGGTGCCATCGCGAGGCCATGTTTTTCCTGAACAAAAATTTTAATCTGGGACAAAATCACAATTTTTACACTTCTTTGGGGATATCAGGGCTTCTTTTTTTCCAAGCCTAGGCTGTCCCAGACAAACTGGGCCATTTATTACCTTTATTCTAGCCTCCCAGCTGCTCTTATGTTCTGCCTCCTCTGGCAGCAGAAAACAGCCTGTGTGACCTGTAGTGTAATCACCCTGCTCACACACTCCCTCTGCGGGGAGAGCTGGTGTTGAGAAGACTCAGTGTTAAACCAACCAGATCTGTAAGGGGCCCTTCCCATAAAGACATAAAAGAGGCCTGGTAGAATCAGGTCTTTGGGCTGTTCAGATGAAGAGGCAGAAGACTGAGAGACAGGCCACGTGAAATGATGGAAAAGCCTGTCGGAGAACGAGGGGAATGAAGCACTGATCCTGCACCCAGCCAGGAAAGATGGGTGGCACCCCCCCCCTGCCCGCACTCAGGGAAGTGCCTTGAAGCAGCACCTTGGGTCTTGCTGGGGCATTGGGAGATCTGAATTCCACTTCCAGGTTCTGCCATTGACCAATTGCCTGGCCCTTGGTAAGTCCCTTCCCCTTTCAGCGCCTTTGGACCCCATTGCACCTGGTTTTCTTCTTCACATCTGTTTAGAACATAAGCTTTTTGGGGCAGGGGCTGTCCTTCATTACCTGTTTATATAATGTCTACTGTTTTGCACAAGGAGCCTGTGATTTTGGGAGGGAGAGAGTCTGAAGTACGAGTGTAATAATAATCTTACCTGACACACAGCACACATGCAGCTTGTGCCATCCTGAGCAGAACCTATTACATTTTAAAACTAGCGCTCCTTATCCTGTCCCCTGCGGCCACAGAGAAGAATCTATCACCATCCTCTTCATAACTACCCTTTGGGTATTTGAAGAGATATCAAATCCCCCTCTCAGTTGTATCTTCTCCAAACTAAATAATTCCACTTCTTCCAAACTTTTATCGGATTCATTCATCCTCAGATTTTGTAACTGAGGCTAACAGGGGAATGGAATTCCCCAAAGAAATGGATGTGTGTACGAATCATGACAGCCTTAGCAGGGAGAGATGCTTCTCCTGCATCCAAATGACAAGTTAAGGGGCAGTAACCCTCCTTCTCCAGGGTACAGTGTGTCCATCAGCATCACCCCCACCCTCTCACTCCCTGTAACATCAGACACAGCTTGGGACTGTTCCCTCAGACACTGCCTAGCTAGGACATTTGTCCTCCCTGTGCTGTATGCACATGAAACAAGAAGATACACTGGGCTGTCCCCCTGCTGTGGCTTTGGAAATCTGAAGAGGAGACTGAGAGGGGAATTTAATAGCAGCCTTCAACTACTTGAAGGCAGGTTTGAAAGAGGACGGAGCCAGACTGTTCTCAGTGGTGGCAGATGACAGAACAAGGAGCAACAGTCTCGAGTTGCAGCAAGGGAATTTTAGGTTAGATATTAGGAAGAATTTTCTCACTAGGAGGGTAGTAAAATACTGGAACTGGTTACCCAGAGAGGTGGTAGAATCTCCATCCTTGGAGGCTTTCAAAAGCCGGCTACACAAAGCTTTGGGTGGAATGACCTAGTTGGGGTTAATCCTGATGTGAGCAAGGGGTTGGACTAGATGACCTCCTGAGGTCCCTTGCAACCCTAAATTTCTATGATTCTATGATAAGGTGGTATAGTATTGACTAGGCCGCTGCAGCAATAAATATCACTCTTGTCTCTCATGGTTTTAGAGCACCTGCCACCCTGCAAGTCACCAGGGACCTGCCCTGACCCCCTCTGAAATCAGGGGACACTTTTGCCATGGGATGGAGCTCAATGTTTTACAGAGTACAGACTAACAGATCTGGTCTCCCCACAAAAGAGGGAGGATGGGCCTAGAGATATGGTATTGCTTTTGGGTGGAAGACCTGGATTCATCTCCTTTACCTGCCACAGACTCCCTGTGTGACCAGGGGCAAGTAGCTTGCACTCCTCCTGCCTCACTTTACCAGCTGTGGACAGGGGATGGGAGCACTTCCTAGTGCCTTGGGAAACTAAATGTTCAAGACAGCAAAAGTAAAGAGGGATTTATTCTTTACTCTCTCTCACAATACGAGAACTAGGGCACACAAAATGAAGCTATTAGATAGTAAGTTTAACACTAACAAAAGGACGCTCTTTTTCCACACAGAAGGTAACTGAAGTGTGGAACTTATTCCCACAAGATGTTGTGGAAGCTCACAGCTTAGCCAAATTCAAAAAGGAATTGGACATATTCTTGGAGGCCAGGGGGATCAGTAGCTATTGAACACGGGAGTTAGGGATACAACCTCTGAATCAGAACTTCTTAGACCTTAAATGCTGGAGACTGCAGGTAAGAGAGAGCAGTAGGAAAAAACCCTGGTTATACCCAATTCACTCCCCCTTTCAGCATCCACTTTACTACTGTGTGACAGACGATACTGGGCAAGATGGACTTATGGTCTGACCCAGTAAACGGCAGTCCTTTTGTTCTTATGAAATGCTTGTATGGGGCAGAAACAAGGGCCACAGGAACAACTGAGATAGACAGTGCTGCATGAAACAGGGCAGGAAAGAGCAAGCACACTGTCCCCAGGTACACAGGGGCAAAGCTCCGCTCTCTCCAAAGAAGCCTGTAGGACCATCAGAACACCAACCCCGTCTGCTTCACCAGGGCTCAGCTATCCCTCTTATGAACTGCTGCTTGTCCCTCTCTGAGGCACAAAGCAGGGGCTTAGCTGCTGCCTTCAGCGAAACGACTGTGCTGAGCACTACAAGATGTATAGAGAGAGATTTGGTGAGCAGGGTCAGGACTGGTGTGACAGCCTCATGTATCTGCCACTTAGTCAAAGTCTCCGTGGTATGAGGGTTACTGGAGCTAAGCTAAGCATTTGGGGAACTGTCACTGTTCAGCTGGGCAACAGGTGCGGAGCCCGCGCTATAAGCTAGAGCAAAACTCTGAGTCTGTCTTGTGATGTGACAGCCAGGCCAACTTCATTGCGGTGACCTGTGTGCCAGTGATATGGCTGTGCAGTGCAACGCTTCAGGGAGACTGTCCCTAGCTGGGCCTCCACTCTGGGTGGACACCCAGATACAACGGGGTGCAAAGATCTGCATTTGCTTCTAACTGCTCCTGGCATTTGGATAGTGGAGGATGGGAGAAAGGGAAAGAACAAGGGGGAAAAGTTTACTACTGGTGTAGGTGTCCTCTGTCCACTTTCATCCCAGCAAAGCTATTTGCAAATGCTCCCAAGCTATTTATTACCTGCTCTCCTCCCGTATAGTGGTGAGGTGCTGTAATAGTGCTGACTCCTCTGAGATGTCTGTCTGTTCCTGACCCTGCTGTAAAATTCATCACTATAAAATCCCAGTACAAATTATACTGGGGCACGTGAGCATCTGTCCACAGTCAAGTTGTGCCAGCTACTGCACCCCGCTCTTAGCTGGGAAGCTAGGTCACAACCATGTTCAACATTCATCAAACCAAGCCCAAACTGAAGCCAAACACATGGCAATGGACCAGGGAAGGGGCTGCTTCAGTGATGGTTCTCAGAGCCCTCCCGGGAATCTCGCTTAGCAATGGAGGAGTTCCAGCCAGGCTTCACCCCTCCATGGTACCTTCCTGGACTACAGGGGGTGTCCTCTTTGCCCTTTAACTTGTTGGACAGACTGCTAGGTGGCTCCAGGAACCACTCCAGGAGAGACAGCCACTCCAACTCATAATGCAACCCCTCTGGTATCCACCACACCATGCCATAGAAATGCTAGCCTGCCCCAGCCTGCACACAGACCACAATGATGCTCCTAAAAGAGTCAGGCACACCCAACACAAACAGATTGTTCCTGGCTACTCTCCATTCACTCAGCACTGCCCTGAATGGGGCCAGCTACACTGCTCCACTGGGTCATGCACAACCAGGCTGGCTGCCAGTGGCACCATGTGGACCGCACCAGGCTTGAGGGCGAAGGGGGTGCCTAGAGGCAGGTTACAATGCTGTGTTTTATTAACAATGCCTCCTCCCTTGCTCTCATTGCTGGGAGCTGCCAATTAGCACACATCTCTGTCCCACTTTCCATGTGCACAGGTGCCAGAGCACTCTCCTTCATCATAGCACCTGTGGCTCCCAGCAGCAGTCTCTTTGGAAATCCCCCAGCATGACCACAGTTTGGTTGCCAGGCTGTGGCAAAGCTCCAGCCTAGGTCAGAGGAGGGCCTTGGCTCCCAGACTACCTGCCTTTCCCTATAGAACTCCCTAAGACAGAACTTGCACTCCAGACCCTCAAGTCCCTGCTGGGATCAACAGAGGCCAATAAGTCACATGCCAACAAGCCAGTTCTGCTGGTCCTGCAGTCCCTTCACTCTGCCAAGCTCCCATCCCCTCCACAGCACAGCACTACTGAGATAAGCCCAGCTTTGCCTCAGCTTAAAAAAAGGAAGGGGGGATTTAGTGTTACTTGCATGCCCTGCCAAGGCCCAGGACCATACCTCTAGGCAGCTCTTTAGAATAGAACCCTTTATCCAGAGCCTACTCCATCCTTGGAGGCAGCTGCATTTCTCTGTTGGTAATTTTTGGTCAGAAGCTGAAGTCTCCCTCCAGCACCAGCTCATTTGAATGCCCCCAGGGGATATCAAGAAACCAAGAGCTAATTGGCCATGACACATGGAAAGCCGCCCGTGGCTGTCCGCCTTCGGCCCATAGCTTTCTGTAGACTGTACTCCTCTCCAAGGGCCGCTGATATGTCACCACATCTCTAGTCAGTGTCCTGAGTGGGAAGGCCTCCTGGGATCCTGGGGAATTGTACTAATGGCACTGTTGTTGTCACAGTAAGAGGCAGGTGCTATTCCTAGGCCAGACAGGCAGTTTTTATTAATAGTCCTCTGTAGGAGAACATCCTCCTCCACTCTTTCCATCACACTCCAGTTTTTCTTTCTTCTCCCCATCCCTCTTGTTTAATCTAACTCCTCCTCTCCCTGGGACAGACACAGGAGATGTAAACACCTGTCACACTGGTGACAACCTGACTTGCAAGAAGCCAAGACAACTCACTCATGTCTGCAAAGTGCCTTGAGACAATTGGTGGATGAACCTATAAAAGACCAACACCAAGCCAATTCAGCAATTACACGGTGAAAAGAAGAGATCAGCTCAGGTGTGACTCCATTAAAGTCAATGTAATTTTCTCCCGTGGGACTGAGTTTGGCTCCACAGAGTAAGTTTGCCATAGAGAAGAGTCCAGAATAAGTTGAGAAGAAATGGTGGCTCTTGTCTAGAGGGACCAGGTGGGAAGGCTGAGACTATACAGAAAGGGATGGTAGCATTGCACTCTGAACTGAGCATGCTAAGGTTTATAAGACGTGTTGGGGGCGAAGGGATGAAATCAATGCCAAATGAATTGTAACAGAAGCAAAGGTATGTTATAGGGTCAGAACAGCTGCATGGCTGAAGACTGACCATGCAGAAGAGACCATATGGGCCCAGGTGGAAAGTATGGGATTTGGAGAGCCTTGATAGGACTGGATGGGTGGCACAGGCCTTAGGCAGGACATGTGAGCATCAGGCAATATGTATTGGCCTTGGTTAGCTCATATGAGGCTGGACAGTGCACATGGAACTGGGTAAGGTGTATAGGATTGGACAGGGCATGTGGGACTAGACAGGATGTATGAACAAGTGGGCAGAAAACAACAGTATGCAGTTCAACAAGGAGAAATGCAAAGTGCTGCATCTAGGGAGGAAAAATGTCCAGCACACCTACAGCCTAGGAAATGACCTGCTGGGTGGCACGGAAGTGGAAAGGGATCTTGGAGTCCTAGTGGACTCCAAGATGAACATGAGTCGGCAGTGTGACGAAACCATCAGAAAAGCCAGTGGCACTTTATCATGCATCAGCAGATGCATGACAAATAGGTCCAAGGAGGTGATACTTCCCCTCTATCGGGCGCTGGTCAGACCGCAGCTGGAGTACTGCGTGCAATTCTGGGCGCCGCACTTCACGAAGGATGCGGATAATCTGGAGAGGGTCCAGAGAAGGGCCACTCGTATGGTTAAGGGCCTGCAGGCCAAGCCCTACGAGGAGAGACTAGAAAAACTGGACCTTTTCAGCCTCCCAAGAGAAGGTTGAGAGGCGACCTGGTGGCTGCCTATAAGTTCATCAGGGGGGCACAGAAGGGAATTGGTGAGTATTTATTCACCAAGGCCCCCCCGGGGGTTACAAGAAATAATGGCCACAAGCTAGAAGAGAGCAGATTTAGATTGGATATTAGGAGGAACTTCTTCACAGTTTGAGTGGCCAAGGTCTGGAACGGGCTCCCAAGGGAGGTGGTGCTCTCCCCTACCCTGGGGGTCTTCAAGCGAAGGCTAGATGTGTATCTAGCTGGGGTAATGTAGGCCCAGCACTCTTTCCTGCTTATGCAGGGGGTCGGACTCGATGATCTACTGAGGTCCCTTCTGACCCTAGCATCTATGAATCTATGAATCTATGAACCTTGGTGAAGGTGTGCAAGTTTGGACAGAGCACATATGACTGTTTAGGGCATGAGGGTTTGGGTAGGGTATGCGGGCCTTGGACTGGGTGCAAGGAGTTGCAATGACCATCTGGGTCTTGGTCATGGCCTGTGGGCCTGGGGCAGTGGAGCTGGACTATGTGGGTCCTGGGCTTGGTACATGGGGCAGGGCAAAGCCTGTGGGATTTGGGTATGGTGTATGGGGCAAGAAAAGGGATGTAAGGCTGGATGGGGTGTGCAGACCTTGGCCAGACTGTGTGAGACTTGGCCAGAGTGCATAGGGTAGGCCAAGGTATGTGGGGATGGATGGGGCATATGGTCTGTGGATGGGCTATGTGAGATTTGAAGGGATAAATGGGCCTGGGCAGTGTGTATGGGGCATGACAAGGTGTGGGGGCTAGATGGAGCACTCTTGGGGAGAGTGTCCAGTTTCCTCATGAGCTGTGCCCAGCAGGCTCCATTCCCCTACCCTCAGCACAGGCAAAGAGCAGATGGCTGTGCCACTGCCTGAGTGACAGGGGGATGGGGAGGGGGGATTGGGGAGAACAGCTCTTTCATTCTGTCATGCAGGGAGCTTGAATCTTTAACGGGAGTTTGTAATGAACAGTAAATCACTAAATCATTGAAACAAATGAGTAGCCCACAAGCACGGCTAACATTTCCAAATGAAGACAGCACTGCTTAGCAAGAGTGACTGCTCCCTACAGGCAGCAGCTGCCTCCCTTTTGTCCTTCCACAAGGCTGGGGTGCTTGCTAAGTCCTGGGCCCTGACACTTTGGCAAGCTTAGTATCCACCCTCTTTCTCTGGAGCCCTGACCAGGTTGTGTTTCATCTATCCCTGAGTACAAATCCCTGACAGATCCTGTATCCCAGCCCCCCTGGCCCAGGACATCAGGGCCCTAACTCCCTTCTTGGCTCCTCTCTGAAGGGCTCAGATTCCCTGCTGTCCTTGGAGCCTCAGGCCTTACTCTTGGCCCAAAGCCTGAGAGGTGTCTTTAGCCCCAGCTCACCCTGAGCCTGACTCCTTGGCATGAATTTGAGCATCCTGTACCCAGATCCCTGCTGCTACATGCCTCCTGGTAGTGAGATCCAAGTGCAGCTGTGAGCTCCCCTGTGCTCCAGCACTCTATGCCCTATTAACTCTTTGGATCTAGGCACCTCTCTCCCCCATCCCCCAAATCCTGGCAATATTTCCAGGCATCATGGCTGGATCCCATCTCTCACAGAGGAGAAAGCCAGGAAGGAGAGCAAATGAGTTTTGGCCATCCCTGCACACCCTGGAAGAGGGGCTGTGATGAGGGAATGACCCCATGGTGCTTCCAGCCTGCTGGTGGGGAGCAGGGATCTGTTCTCCCTCTGGGAGGCTGGCAGCTTGCTCCTAAATCCACAGACACGTTGCTGGCAGAGCAAAAAGAACACAGCGTAATTGAGGCAGGTGGCTTGAATGAAGCCAGGGAATGGCTGCAGCATACACCGCTTGCTAACAGGGCACGCCAGGGACAAGCAGATCCATCACACAGGCTGCTACAGCCCTTGGCTACTCCAGTAGTGCCAGGTCCTGCACAGCCCCCCTCCTCCTGCCGGGTCCTTGCAGAAGCTGGTAGAGAAATGGTTGTTCTGTTGATCTGCCCCATCCTAGCCAGATAAGGTTCTGCTAATGGAGTTCTGTGCCTATGCCAGCTCCTTGGGATCTTGCTTAGTGCAACCAAGGAAATTTGTCCCTCCAGTAGAGGCTCCAGGTTGGGTCTGTAGCTTGAGGTAGAAATGGCATGGGGCAGTGCAAGATAGTGCCATTCTTTGGATGCTAATGGTATCCAACAGGGTGCGAGTTAGGGAGAAACGTGGAAACAGAGCCCTGAATCCAGGTCTTTCTGTCCAGTTGGCAGGGGAAATATTCCCCAAAAGCACTACACTGAATCAGTGCTGCCAACCCCAGCTCATGAGCCAGCCCCACAGAGATCAGCAGACTGATTTAGGCATCATTACAGTTCAAAAAAAAGAGAGTCAAGTTTGGGGGGGAAGGTATTTAGCTTTCTGGGTTTTGAGCTGGCAGAGCAAGGGTCATATTTTCAACCCTTCTTTCTTCTACAATCACCAGGCCTAGAAACTCACTTTAAAAAGCCAGCTGAGGTTCTCATCATCATGCAACTCCAGCTCAGGCTTTAATCTAAGCACCATGAGAATCATGATGGAGAGCAAGAGTTGGCAGCACCTGAGGCTCCTTGCTTCCTCCATTGCAGGAAGTTCAGCCCAAGCATGCAGCTTCACTAACTTCCAGCATCTCACCTGCCTACCCCAGAGAGGGCTGCAGGAAGCCCGCAGTTGGTCAGTAGCAGTAAACTTTATTCTTTAGTCAAACAAATGCACTGGGATCCAAGAATTCCACATCTTGAGTCTCTGCCCTCCAGCTCCTTTCTGGAATACTGTCACTCAGACATCACCTCTGGATACAGAGCTCAAAGCCCTGTTCTTGAGCTTGTACAACTGCCACAGAGGAGAGGCATAAAAATGATGCTCCCAAGAGCCTGCTCTGCTCAGCCTCCTCCAGAGGCTGTCAGTTTGGCATGCCTTTAAAGTCAGTCTGCTCTCCTGCCTCTCTGGCCATCTCCCCAAAATCCCAGTCCTCCACACTAGTGAGAAGAGGGATATTCTAGTGAGCCTTTTTGGTGCCCCACATACACAAGGCTCTTTGGGTCCCAGTGCCCTAAACCAACCTTTGGTCTCCTACACTGGAAGAACTAGAACAGATACCTGGCTTCCAGAGTACACTGGTGCCTTATTATAGGACCTGGATTAGGAGGCCACTGCTGGACCCCTGGGATCACCCATGTCTCATAGACGCTGTTCTCTGACTTGAGGGTGACCCAGGCTGGGGTTTTTGGAGAAGCCTAAGGGAGTTAGGCACCCAGATCTCGTTGAATACAGGTACCTAATTTCCATTGACCCTTTGGTAAGTTACCCCTTCTGTTCTGGGATCTCCTCCTTCAGGAAGCTAGAGTAAGCACCTTCCTGCTGGAGCCAAGGGGCTTGACACTACAGCTCCCAATTTTCCCTTAGAGAGGGGGCAGGGCCTGCATGTTAACTAACCCCTGGCTGATGTGTCTTGGGTCCTAGAGGGTCATATCTATCTGTCCATTCCAGCTGCACTGCATCTTTTCCCATCCCTGCTGCCTACTTTGCCCTGTACTCAGCCATTCCAGGTAGGTTCGACTGAAATTTTCCTGCTCCAAGCACCAGTCCTGCAGCTGCAGGTCTTTTCCAAAGTCCTTCCCAAGCCAGTGCATGCTGAGGCCCAGAACTTTGCTGGGCTCCTGGACAGCTGACAGCACCTCTGCCACTGCCAGGGAGACACTGCCATCTCCTACAGAGAAGCCCTGGGATGTCTCTTTGCCCCAAGTACAACATGAGCTAAACTGCACCATGCCTCACAACTTTACAATTGGTACCCGTCAGGGAAACCCTACCACTTCCCCATGTCAGGCATGAGGGGAACAGCATCCCCTTGCGTTTCTAGCACAGCCCAACTTCTACCTTGGATAAGCACCTCATGCTGGCCACAGGGAGGCAGCTCCATTCCCCTACCTTTCCCCTCCAAGGGCTCCTCTTTTCTTGAGCTTGTAGTGTGGCATGGCCTAGCACAGGCAATAATGAAGGGTATTTTCCATTTCCTATATTCAGCCCTGTCCTACTGGGCAACCCAACCCCAAACTGAAGAGAATGCTTATTGCTAGTGATAGTGCTACCCCAACTTCCCTCCTAGTCAAATTTCCTAAGCAGGGCACCATGGGTGACTGGTGCCTCCTGAGTCTGGGGGCGGGGGCGGGGGGGCACCAGATGACCGATGGAGGGAAGGGGAGTCCTTCAGCAGCCAATCGCCAAACCAGCAGCAAAACCAGAACTGCACCTCCACTGGCACTTCCAGTTTCGCTGCTGGATATCCAGGGGGTGCATGGCTGATCTCAGTGGGTGCACATGCACCTGCATACATCTCCCATACATTGTCAATGCAGGGCACAAGCCAATAGCTTGCAGTCTGGCACTGGGTAGCTCTTATGGAAGTAGTGTGGTATGGTCCCACTGGGAAGGAGGCTTTCAAACCTGGGTGACAGGCTGGGGTGTGCCCCATGCCCACACAGAAGGGAAGCAGCTCTGTCAGTAAGAGCCAGGGCTGATACTTTCTAGCTTCGAGCTGCCAGAGAGGACTGTTCACTGAAGGCAAGATGTCCCCGCCTGATTCTTGCTGCCTTTGCTGTGTATGTTCCTGAGGGGAAGACAAAGGGAAGGGAAACCAGCAGAGAAAGGCAGAGGAAAAGTTGAGCCCAGCTGCAACATTTTGAAGAGCAGCTCAAAGAAGAGACACCAAATGGAGACAATGGCTCCTGTCTGCTTCCTTCATGGTTCTGGCTCAGGCTTAGTGGTGGCAGCCATACCACCCACCCTTCCCTGTCACCCAGGCCTGGCAACATTTGAAGACTAAACAAAAAAAAATCATGTAGAACTGTTTTTTTTTTCCCTCCCCCCCTTTCTTTTAGAAGAGGCTTCAAGGTAGAAACAATGCCTCCCCCAGTGCTGGGTGTCCTGGGGAAGACTGTGAGAGCTGGCAGAACCCAAGGCAGGAGAGCTGGGAGGAGTGCCAAGCAGATCATTACAGGGAGACGTGCCAGGAGTAGCAGAGCTGGGAGCTCTCAGGGACCCCTGGGTGACAGGGCAGCAGAGTCAGCATGCTTCAGCCTCAAGGCAACAGGCCAGTGCCCAAGAGAAGACCCCTCCCCCCCGCAATTCTCCCCACCCACAGGGACATAGGTTGGGAAAAATCTCTGTAATAGGGTGCACATTCAGGGCAGCTGGGGGCCCACTGGCTGCCTACTCCATCTCCTAAGCTGGCTCCTTTCTCTCCTGCCTGCCACATCTAGGTGTTATAACTGAGGTGCTGTTTCAAAAGGCTGCCTTTAGGAAAGTGAAGGGTATGCTGTAGGCACCTTGCTTCCCACTACTCGCCCCTCAGCCACAAGTCTGACTGGGCAGCGCTGGGATCCGCCCCTCTCTTTTTCTTGCCCCTTTTCCATCTGTAGGCAGGGTTCAGCCCCTGTTGGGCTCTGGCCCATCTTAATTTAGGCAAGGCCCTGGCCACCCTGAGCTCTGACCCTCTCCTAGGCCTTCCATGTAAAGAGGGGCTTTCATCTGCCTCCTGCTCTGAAACCAGCAGAAAAACAAGTGGAAAAGCAGAGATGTAAAAACCACTAAGAAAGTCACAGGGCACTGGGTACTGTATTCTGCAGCCTCTGTACCTCCCCTCACAGTCACACCTGGGTATACCAGGTGTTACTACCAAAATGAACAGACAAAAAATAACAAAAAGTAGACCTGTATCAGGCTCTCAAAGTCTTAGATTCTTGGGGAACCCGCTGCTCCAGACCCTTCCTGGGCTGACATACATAGTCCTCAGTCTTCCGGGGATCCTCATCCCCCTGCCCCAGAACTCCTTTGGAGTAATGTAAAAAGTCCGCAGTTCTCTCTACACCCTCCCCAGAGTCCTCCCCAGGCACAAAAAAAATCTCTTAGCACTTCCCATGCACTTGCTTTCGCTCTGCTCTGCCTTCTCCCAGGCAGCAGGTCTGCTGGTGGGGTGTGCATTCCCCCGCACTGCCCAGAAGGGCCCCGTTCCCCTTCTCCACCGGGGCCAGTCCCTCATCTCTGCTCTGGGGAGAGTTTATCTCCCAATCAACCATTCCTGCCTGGTCAGTTGATCTGGTGTCCTGCTCCTCTGGCCTAGGTGTGGCTAATCTCTTTCTCCCCTCTCGCTGCTAGGTTCTGCAGCTGGTTGACTCCAGGCTGGTCTTTGCAAGGGTGAGTCTGAAGACCAGGTCCTGGCTTCTCTCCTTTGAGGGTCCCTGCTTCCCACTATGGCAAGCCACTTGCCTCCTCCTATCCGATTTGGTGCCTCTCTTGGTAGGTGAGCTCTGCTCCACCCTACCTGGCTAGCAAGGTCCCATCTTTCCTTGCCACGGGTAATCCTCCCCCTCTCCAGGCTACAAAAATGTGGACCTTAAAGGGGCCCTGCTGACTTTTTCTCCCATGGCCTCTCTTCCCAGTAACAGGGCTAGGATCCCCAGTTACAGTCTCCCACAGTGAAAGTTGGAGGAACAGTACCACAGAAAGATGGAGTGGTTTGTCCAAGGGTGAGGGTCAGTATGGGAAGCCCCTGTCCAGCCAGCTGGCACAGTAAGAAGTGCTCACCTCTATGTGGCCAGCTGCAATAGTTCAGTGGGAGATGCACAAAGAGAGCGGATGCCCTCTCTGTGATTTGTGAAGAGAAACACACCTGGTTTCTGCCCACATGTTCCACCAGGGACACGAGAGAGCCCCTGGCTCTACCACTGACTTCCCATAAGGCCTTGGGCAAGTTTTCTGCCTTCTATGCTTCAGTTTCCCCAGGATGCTGACCTCACTGGGGCCAGCAAAGTGTGGGGAGACCCCAGTACTGCAAAATACTGGGATCTCATCCCCATTGCTCTGCCACCTCTCTGTGTATTTATATCCCAGAGATGACAAGCCATTGTCAGCAAATGATCCAGGCCAAGGCCAGAGGGATCTCTCTCTCCTTCCTGGGATGGTGCCTTTGCCTCGTGCATCATTATGATCTCGCCTTCCTTTATTGCACTTCACTTGGCACATCTGATCTATATTTGAGCAGAAGCAAAAAGCTGTCGCAGGGCCCAGCGGGAGAAAGCATCCTTCTTTCTGGGACAAGCCAGCATCAGCGTTTGGGTCAGTTGGAGCATGTGCTCTCCTTCCCCCAATAATGAGGCTTTGCTTTGTGCCCAAGGTCCAGGCTGGGGAGTCATGGGGCTCTCCATTCTTCCACTGCTGATCTTTTAATCTCCCTTGGCCCATTTGTATTTCAAGGAGCGTGAATCCAAGGTCTGTGTTTTAATTGGTGTGTCCAGAGAGCTGTAGTAGGCCTTGCAGATAATACCCCTCTCCCTTTTCAAGTGGCGCTGACTGGTATCAGTGTCTAATCCCCACGGCTGCTTTTCACTCGCCTTCTTTTAGATGTGCATCCCCATAATTCATCTCTGCATCACTAGCTCCTCAATGGACAGGAAAATGACCACCTTTGTGAACCTGGCATAAATCAGAAGCAAAAAATACGCTGCATATAATTGAAAGAAGGTGTGGGGGGAGGACGGAGAGGAGAAAAACCTTAAGGAGCTCTAAATACAAGCCATAAATGGATCTGTCAGACCCGCCAGAGCCAGAGCGGAGCGGGGGCAATCGCTCCTAGCCAAGCAGCATTCTGATCTGCCTCAGGCAGGGGAGGCGAATTGTGGCACAACCCAGACACAGCCAAGAAAACGATTGATTGCTACGGCAGCCAGCATTCTCAGCTGGAATTGGGGTGTTCGTACAGCCTTGTATAAGCCTGTGTCAGTGGAAATCATGAGCCAGAAACTCCTGGGATACTGGCATAAGTGAGGGGAGCTGTGAGGGGTATCAGCAGTGAGATAATGTTGCCTGCCTGAGCTGGGGATCAGTGCTTTGCTGGTGAGGATAACATGGCATGGCAGCAAGGGAAGGCCAATGCCTTATTAAGCAAGTTGATGCCCTGGTGACAGGGCTTGTGCTGGGAGACCAGGCTCCAGAAGTATTCTCTTTTCCAAAACCATTGCTGGGAGGGGCACCAAGTACCCTGGCAATAGCGTGAGATGTGATGGGACCCTCTCCCACCAGGCACACCTGATTTGGGTCTGGTGCTCCTCCTTCCCTGTCAGTGCATGCCAAAGATGCAGTGGGGGGTGGGGGAAAAGGCCTTGATCACATCAGTAGTAGTAAGTCTTTGTGTAAAACACACTTAGCAACTGTTGCCTAGAAGGGAATTGGGAGCAACCCTTAATTTCAAACATTTATAAACTGAAACCAGATAAGTGCTGGAGAGGATGTTGAGCCAACTCAACCTGTTGGCAGAGCCAATGAGACTTAGAGGGGAGGGGCGGGGGAAGAAGTAAATGACCTCTCCTCATGGTGTTGCTCTAAGACGTTGTCCATCCTGGGCCCTGTCCTAGGAAGCCAAGCTGTGGCTTGGGGATGGGGGAGAAGCAGCAGAGTTCCTAGCAATCCTGAACTGGAGCAGATCTGGAGCCACCACAAAGCTGTATGGGGAGATCTCCCAGCAGCTGAGAGCCCAAGTGTACTGAGTGACAGTACTACCAGCAGGACTAGTCATGAGGTGCAGAGAGGAACAGCTGGATTGCCAGCCCCCGCTCCCTGCAGACCACATCAGTACTGCCAATGCTGGGGTGGGGAGTGGTAGCTGTACTGGTGTCAGGGGACTAAGTACCCCTGTGGGCTCCTGCAGGGAGCCCCTCCATTATATGAAGCATTTGCAATGATGCCCAGAGGGATATTTGTACAGCAGCACCTATAAGTCCTAACTCAGACTGGGGCCCTGTAAAACCAGTTTGCACAAACACAGCATGAGCTGCAAAGAACTTGTAATCCAAATGGCCGGGGAGCAGGAAACAGAGGTCGAGTGACTTGCCCAAGGTTACCCAGCAGGACTGAGTGGCAGGGATAGGAACAAAAACCTGGTCCCATGAGTCACAGCCCCATGTGCCCCAGCCCACCAGCAGTGGAGTAGCTGAACCAGGCAGCAGTGTGCAGGCCAGCTGATGCCCTCGGCTCTCTGGAGCAGCAGCAGAACATCAAAACAGGCAGCTGCTCTATTCACTCCTCTATCAGGCCCTTCCCCATCACACTCCCCTCTCAGGAAGCCTGTGGATGTTCATCTGCTACCCAGAGACAGACTGTTCTCCTCTGCACTCAGGCAAGACCAGCAGAGACCAGGGCTTCACCATGCTTGCTGTTGCTCAGACATGCAGTGAGAGTATCTCTCCCTACAAGCCTACAAGTGAACCATCTCTGCAGACAAGATGAGTGCAGGTGGAAGGCAAGAGTACTGTCCCTCCTACATTTGGGGAAACAAGGACTTGCCTTCAGGAGAATGTTGCACCTTAAAGTGATTTTAAAACTGGGTTTCATTCCAACTGGTGCTAATGCTCCTAACTGGATTAACCAGTGGCTTTAGTTTACACCTGTTCCCAGTTCACTTCAGCTGAACTGAGTCTTCCTGGGGTTGAAGAGATACCACTAAACTAGCTTAAATCAACACCTTGGGTTAAAACTGATACAATGGCCTCCAGCCCTGCAGCTCTAAAAAGGCAGGTCAACATAGGCCATGCACAGACCCAAGACTCCCTGAGCCCTTGCCCAGCACTCAACCCACATACCCTGCCTACCTCTCCACAGCCATATATGTTCACCCAAGAGCCCTTGCAAAATACAAATACACCCTCCCTCCCACCCCATACACACACTCTCTTCAGTCCCTTCAGCTTGCCCATCTTCACATCCAGCCTGCCCCTGGCCACCTGCTGTATTTTTTTGCAGGCCAGTATGTATTGGTCTGCTCTTCTTTTGTCTGCTCTGAGTGACAGCACCATGGAGCAGGGCCCATGCAATGCCTTCATTCTGCAAACCATCCATAAATAAATAAAGGCATCCTAATAGGATGGAGCTTCGCTTTGACAGCCCCAGCTTCTCTCCATCCAAAGGGCCCAGGTTGCCACACACAGAGAGCATCAGCAACACCATCCTCATCACTCACAGCACAGCCACAAAAGGCAAAGGGGCTGCCATATCAGACAGGCAAGCAACACAGACAGGGTCACCCATGTACATTCAGCATGCCATGGCTCTCAGCTGGTGACCACATGCTGCCCCCCTCCCCGGTCTTATGTCTATGCACATGGAAGAGGAAGCGTTTCTGTCTTAGAAACTCCGCACAGAAGCGGTGCTCCAAGGGGTGGTGTTAGAATGGGACCCACATGCCCCAGCCAAGCTAGCACAATGGAGAGCCTTGGCAGCAGAAGTGAAGGTACAGAGCCTGCTCCTGATGTGAGCACACAGGAGCCTGCATGGCTAGGAACAGACTCCCTAGCCTGTAGGTCCACCCAAGCCCACTGGAGGCAATGGTGTCACTGAGACCATAACGGTGGGGAGACCCCAATGCCAGGAGGGGCCCAATTTACCCAGCTGAACCTTTATTACCAAGGTCCTGCTCCCTGCTCTGGTACCTGGAGCCCCGGGCAGGCTTGCAGGGCTGGCTACACAGTGGGGAGTTTCTAGCAGGCTTGGAAAAACACGGAGAAACGCAGAGCCCCATGACACCCTTCATGCCTTCATGGAAATGGGCCTCCTTGTTTTGAGTTTCAGGCTAAGGGTGCCTGGAACTGTTGGCAGGATCAGGGCCCCTGCTGGCACCGACTCACAAGACTAGATGCCAGGTTCTGGTTTCTACTCATCCCTCATGTGCGGCTGCAGAGATGCTACCACAGATGTACAGAGCATCAAGCCTAGCTGAGCTCTGCTTGCCAGGCATGCAAAAAGAAACCATATTGGACTTGTAAATCAAGCACATTTCATGCAAGGCTGTTGGGACCCTCAGCTTATTTGGAGAGGGTCAGTAAAATCAGCACTGATGTAGCACCAATTGCCTCCCATTCTGCTCCTCCCTTGCTCTTCTGGGCCATGAAAATATCATGCTTTGCTTGCTGCTGTGCTGCTGAGCCTATCGATCTTGTCTGCTTTAAACTATTTCAAACGTGAGAAAGGAAAAAAAGATCACGGCACTTCAATAAATGCCCCAACGTCCCTCCTCTGATACCACAAGGGGCTGGCAGGGATCAGAATGTGATGGCCTTGAAAGAAAAAGAGCTAGGCTAGGTTTTTCTTCAGTCTTGGGAGTGGGAGGGGGAGATAACCTCTGGGCTAAGAGCTAGGAGAAGGAAAGAGGGCCCAGGAACAGACTTGTCCTGGCAATTTGTCAGCCAGGCTCAGAAAGTAACTCCTCTGGATTTTCATCTCCTGAAGAACAGAAGCCCCAACTAATAACTAAGGGTGAAACTGACCCCTGGGCAGATGGCTAGCATGAGCTTGAGAGGCTTAAGTGGGATTAATGACACTCAGGCCATGCAGGGCCAATTACACCCTCAACGCATTCTGGCAAGAGTTAAAAAAGAAAAAATAGATAGAGGCAAGCTCTGTTGACTACAGAGAGGTATCCAAGCAGCAAAGCTCAAATGAGGGATTATCCCTGCTTAGGAAGAATCTGTGAAAGCAAGGAATCAAGCCAAGGGCCCTTGCATCTCAAGATCCCCATTGAGAGAAAGCAGAATCAGCTTTATCTGCCAGCAGAGAGCCCTTCCTGAGGTCTGCATTTCTACAACTCACGCTCCAGGCTCACTTTCTAGGCTCACATTGCCCACGTGAAGTAGTCTGGGTTTGGGGAACCTAGGTAGACTTGGCCCCCCCCCTCAAACAGCCTATTATCGACATAGTGAGCACTGCAGTTCACTTCTGCCTGGAGGTTGGATGAGATTAGGTCCCAGAGACACTTGGAAATCAGAGCTGGAGCAAGTGAGGCACTGAACATATTTGTAGTGAGGACCTATCTCTGGCTGCAGGAGCCTGAGATCTTCCCAGACAAGTATCTGGAATTCATCAATGAGAATTGAGGTACAGCATGCCAATAGAAAAAAGCTTAGATTCCCTTTCTGCTAGCCCAGTGCCTTCACCACAAGACTGTCCTGTTCCCTAACCCCCTCCCCATCTTGTTAGGCTGCAGTGAGAAGCTTAGCATGCAGGGGCACAAGTTTCTGATAAGATATACCTCCTTCTTGCCCTCAAGGACCATCACACAGACTGCCTGCTGCCCAGGTCTCCCAGTTCACTTATGGACCCAGCCTGGCCTTCCTGATGTCCCTCTTTGACAGCGGAGTGGGATTTCTCAGCAGGCCACTTCACACTGCTCACAATTCCTGCAAGCTACACATCTCAATCAGTTGGGCTGATGCTGCCTAGCTGTGCTAGTATGGTCCAAGTGATCCTTACCCCTCTGCTGTGACTCCAGTACATGCAAGGAGAGTGGCCCCTTCCCCAAAGTGCTCCCAAGGGCAAACAAACCTCAGAGCCCACCCAAAATCAATGTCATGGCTCACACAGTCTTTGCTGACAGCATCTGCCTCCTACTTGGAGCATTTGTTATAGTAACAGGATCTCCAGCCAAGAGCAAGGCCCAGTGGTGCCAAGGGCTGAACATACATGCAACAGAACTCCTTGTACTGCCCTCAGCAGCCTCTGGTCTAAACAGCGGGGCTGGGTAGAGGACATACTGTTACTGCTGGTTTACAAGAGGGAGGATTAACAGCTGAATGGGGAGCTGAGTTCTACTGCTGTTGCAAGGACCCACTTGGTCCCTGGAGTGGGCTGCCCCCTGCCCTGGAGTGGAACAGCTGTCACACAAGTGCCACACATCACATGGGAAAGGAAGTGGGGCAGGCAGGAGCAGACATTGCCTTGGATCTCCCTATGCCAATACATTAACCAGCATGTTAGAGATAAAACTATCTGAGCCAGCAGACAGCCAGCACCTGAGAGTAACGAGGGAACAAACACTCAGACTGGTACTTGGAGTCATGGTGGGTCTCTGTCTTGCACCTAGGTAGTTATGTACAGCCCTTGAGTTGGCCTGGGCTACAGGAGACTTCCCTAAGGTTGCTGGACTCAGCACTGCAATGCTGCTGCAGGAAAGGTTGGCTGGTAGGTGGGTGCCTGGACTTGATGCATGTTCCTGGCTGCGTTGCAAGGCTAGACTAGAATTATGATCACCAACGCATGCAGAGCATCTGTTCAGAGCAGCACGCTTCAGCTCATGTTTAACCTCACAAGCAGAGTGAGAATACACATGCATATGCATACACATACATGCACACAATACACAGGCATGTATATACTCCCACATGCACTTGTAGGTTCTGGGTGATTATTTTTCTGGAATGGTTGAGATAGACTTGTTCTTTGCACTCAACCAACTGTCCAAACAGATTTCTTTTAAATTTGTCAGCATCCCTGATTTCCAGGCAAAGACCAAGTGTGACATGTTTCAGCCACAAGGTAATTTGAGGGTAACATTTAGAAAGTGCCAAGCCCAGAACCTTTGCTCATGTACGTCATCCTTCCTCATGCAAACAGCCCCCTACCGAAGTCAACGGGATGTGTTGCATAAGCATCTAAAGTGAGCTGGATTTTTGGGGGCAGGTTAGAGGACTGCACTGTCTGCCTGTGCAGCACTTGGCAGCTGAGATCCCAACTCAGTATAAATAGTAAGGGATATTAATAAGAAGTGAGGAGCTCCCCTGCCAATGTCAGGAACACAGCCCCCTCTGTTCAGTGCCCTCCCCTCTCCTCCATCAACCAACAGTGGAGTGGGAACTCAAGCCCTTCAGCACAGAAAACACAAATCTGGATGAGTGGAGTTAGGCAAGCCCTTTTAGGACTTGGAGGGAACAGGGTGCTGTGCTTAATGGAGCCACATGCTGGAGGGACACATGATGACATGCAACTACCCCAGAGCCACCTGTGCCATGATTTGTGCTGCTCATCTGAGTGTCCCCCACCAGAGGCCTATTTGGCTCCTCTGATGTCAGCAAGGAGACTCCCGTTGACTGCAGGGAGCAGGATTACCATGTGGGGCCCATAATCACCTATCACACCACCCCATCAAACACCTGCATGCCCCCTCCCCTGTGCTGTGTGCTGTCCTATCTCTAGTGTCCACACTGACTCTGTTCACTCTCCCCGGCCTATCAAATCTATAAGAGGGGAACTGACACAAGCCAGCTGTCCTGGGATAAAGGACATCCACCTCCCCATCTCTCTCTGACACTCAACAGCAACCCTTTTTCTTGCCACCCTCACCCCCACCCCAAGGAGACTGCAAGGTCCTGAGCCCAGACACTGACTCCCTGTCAAGCACTCTATCGATGGACTGTACAGAGCACTCTCCATGGTGCTGACAGCTATCCCAAGTCTTTCCATAGACCGCCGGGGCTTTGGAGCAGCCTGGTACTGGAACATATCCTGTTGACTTCCATTTCCTCCAGAGCAGGCCGAGGAGGGATGCTTACAAACTATCAATGCCTTCTACAGACCAGGAGGTAGCCATGTCCCCAGGCCAGAAGTGGATATACTCTAGATGATGGTCATGTCCCTGATAACAGTGAGTATGAGGATTTTGCTGCCTGGTGGCTGCTCAGGGCTGGAGAGAGAATTGTTGGTCTTGTGGTGAAGGGGTCTGGATCTTCAAGATCTAGGCTCAGTTCTTGGAGTCTCTGCAAGAGACTCCCTGAGTGACCTTGGCCCAGTCACTTAGGCCCATATCCCTGAAAGAACTAAAGTGCCTGATCCTCATGGAGGCCAGCAGAAGTCAGGCACACCCATACAGATACTTTTAAAGGACCTGGTCCTTTGTGTGACAGTTCTCCATTTGGAGAAAGACCACTTTCTTCTGCCCACCCTTCAGGGAAGATGCTCTCTCTCCCCTCACATTGCACCTGTGCCATGTGGCCCTGACCCTAAAGGAGGCTGCTAGATGGCCTTGGTCAACAGGGAACTTATCCCTCATGGATGTGGGGTACAGGGCTGGCACAGCATCTCTCCTCTATTCCCAGCACAGGGAAAGCCACAGTCCCTCGTAATATGGGGGAGGGTGGAAGCAACAGAGCCCAGATGGAAGAGAAATGATGGCTCCAGAGCCTAACACCATACCCCGAAGGTCAAAGCACCGTGACTCACATCTTAAGTGCTGAATCAGGAAGCAGAGCAGCAGGCAGGCCCCTCCCCCAGCCCCCATTGCAGCCATCTGCAGAACACACGCAAGGGAAGGCTGCCTCACTGCAAATCCAGATTGTTGTGGGGAGAGACAGTTCCCTGTGCCTGCGGTGCCCAAAACCCAATGTGCACGCGGGAAGGGCTATTTCGAGGAATGTTGGAAAGAAGAACCTTCAGCCTCCTTCCATTGGCAGCATGTGTAATAGTCAAGGGGGGAGAGGGGTTAGCTTGGCTTGTTGGAAGAGATGTTTTCTGCTTGTTAATTTCATGGCTCTTATACCCAGGGGACTAGGAAGCGAATGTGATCATCTTCTCTCTCTCTCTCACACATACACACACACACCCCAACACATTCATGCCTGCCACACATTTTCTTCTACTGTGTTAACACCCTAAACACATACTAGTACATACACCGGTACATTAATGTCCTACACAGTCAAGAGCACATTTACATCCTAGACCCCGTCACCCCCCCCCAGCAGATTAATGCACATTATGGACACAATAGCACATTGATGCATGCAACAGAACATAAATGCCATGTGTATGCACACACAAGCACATTAATGCCCTACTACCTAAACACACTCAATAACACATTAACATATTAACATGCTCACACATACACAATAAAAGAGCACATTAATGCCCTACTACCTACAGACTCTTGACAGTACATTAACACCCTGCATGCAGGGACCAGCACACAAATGCCCCAACACACAACAGCATATGAATATACCCTACAGACTCACACTAGCACAAGCCCTGCACCCACCCCTGTGTCCCCATGCTCACAGGCTTGGAATCGCATTCACCACCATGCCACACACTGGTAGGAAGTCACTGATGACCACACCCTCTCTCCTTGCTTGAAGCCCCCACTTCCAGTCTCTCCTTCACAGAGACAAGCAGATCCCCTATTGCCCCAGCTGCCACCATTAGTTTCTAATGGAAAAATAAAGACTGCTCAGGCTTGAAGGTTATTTTGCTTCCAATCCCGACTCCTCTCCCATTATACTGGGGCCTTTGGATGAGGGATGCCTCCCCAACCCCTGTCACTGCTGGCCTCTGCCTATCTGGGACCAAAGTAGGCACCCGCTGACAAGGCATGAGTGCCCAGCTAATTGATCTGGCACTTTCACCTCTAGTACTTGTAATTACCCCTGGGATGCATACATCTTCAACCCTGGCCACCCCATGGTATAAAACCACCCACCTCTCCTCAGAAAATGCCACCATTGCCCCCTGCCCGCACCTGCAAGGTGCTAATGGGGTTGTGGCCAGCCTAAGGCCCTAACCCCCTTTCCACTATTTCCCCTAAGCTTGGGCCCATTCTGAGCAAAGTGGAATGGGGCTGAAACCAGCAGCTCTGCCCACAACTTGCCCCCTGTTCAGCTGTGCCCTACTTTCATATATTCCTCCCATTTTTTTTCTTTCCAGTTGCTGTTTTCAGTCTGGTTCTAAATGAATTTTTCCAGGCAATTAGCACTTAGTAATTACCCAGAGAGGCTGCTGCTCCCTGGCACCTGGGGCTGACCCCCCCCTTGCAACACATGCATGCACATGAACACACACCCCGCCTGCAGCTGAGGAAAGAGGCTCCAGTCTGGAGGTTCTATAGAAACAACAAAGCATTTCAGGGGGCATCCAGTGGAGCAGACCCCTCCCCACCCCACTCCACATGATACCTGCCACATCCCCAGGAACTGCCCTGTTGGCTTCTCCACAGATCCACAATAGTGGGGGATGGGAGCAGCAGCATGAGGCAGAAGGCAGGGAGAGAGAGAGGAGAGAACAGAGAAACAGGGAGGAGGGAAAAGGAGGCTTTGTCTCCCTCCCTGCTGTGCTCCATGCCTCAGGCCTGCCTTCACTCTGTTCTCAATGCCCCCATGCCTTGTGCTCTCCCCACACAGCCGAACTGAGGAGGGCTGGAGCTGCAGGCTCTGCTCATTGCTGGGGTCACATCCCCATCCATTCAGGCACGGCATCATCCTTACTCTGTCATGGGCACTTCGCTCTCACACACCCCTCAGGCAGGAGACGCACACCCTTGCCAGGTGAACGAGTGCAGACCACAAGCCCCTGCATCATCCCCAAAAGGAGAGATGGGAAAATATGGTGTCAGTGAGGCACAATCCTCCTCTGCCTACCTCAACTCCCACAGCCCCTCTGAGCACACACCATATCCCCTACTCCCACTGCCCACACCAGTCAGCACCAGAAGAGGCTGTGGTGGTGGCAGAGAGAAAGGGAGAGACACCCACATAGACTAGATAAACCTACTGGACTGAGCCAGCTCCTGCAGCCTAAAATGGGCCTAAGGTGGCTTGACTAAGGACTGAATTTAACCCCTTGTCCTTTCTGAGAACGCATATGTCTTGTGCCCTCTTCCTGTGTCCAAAGGAGGGCACCACTGCTGGTCCTATTAAGGCACATCCATTCCCCACACAACCATTCCTGGGGACCCCTCTCTCCCTTTGCAGTCAATGCACCCCAATCCCAGCCTGGGGGGAGCTTCCCCTGCTAGCCACAATCAAAGCAACAAGCTGCTAGCCTGGAGTCTGGCCCACAGGGAAGACCCCACGTGCTGGTACAAAGATGGAGGCCAGCCAGGCTGCAGCCCTCCCTAATGGGCTAGCTAGGAGACAGGCCCAGCACTGGGTCCCTGCAGCTATTTCATGGGGCAGAGCTAGCTAGGAAAAGGGAACATCTGGGGGTGCTGTAGCTGGAGGTGACACAGAGCAGCAAGCCAGCAGACAGCTGTTAGCTGAGAGACAAGGCCTGTGCTCGGCTGCTCACTCAGCCTTGTGACAAGACAGATGGCAGCTACTTCACCCTAAATCTCCATGGCGGCTAGAGCAGAAGAAACGCAGCGAGAGGAAAAGAGGAAGGAGAGGGGACATGAGGCAGCAGAGACAAAGGAAGGGCATAAGCTCTGGGTGCAAGAACCAATGCAAGAATAAGAGGAAAAAGATAAATGTTGGAAGGGGAGAGGGAAATTGTCCCTCTGGGGACAGAGGATGCTGCTTGGGCATTTTGAGCAGTGCAATTCAGCAGTCAGGATGGGTAGAAAGAGGGCTTGGACCCTTAAGAACTATGTAAGCCCTTAGAAGCTATGTGAGTTTGAGTCTGGAAAGGGTCCCCAACGGATGCTTAGTGCTGTTATTACAGAAGTACTCAGAAGTCCTAATTGACACCAGGATCCCTTTAGTTCAAGTGAGAAAGACTTCAGCTGACATTCTGACAATGGACTCTTAAGTCATCTCAAGACCCATCAATGAGCTGTGATCAACCTCAAATCAAGGGACTTCTGCCACTGGCAGGCCTTCCCCTTTGTCTGCAGTAGTAGCTATGACCCAACTAGCCAGCTGAACCCCTGCATGCATGAGGTGTTCAGCAAGAGTAAGGACATGATGCCATGACCTGCCTGGGGCATGGGACTGGCTTCTCACTGCTGAGAAAGCTCTCCTCTAGTCCAAGCCTGCAGACCCCTGCATCCCTTGTGCTAGAAGACCTGGGTTCAACCCCTGGTTGCTGGGGCAGCTGTGAACGTCAACCCCAGCTGGGGACTGCAGGGATATGGGGTAGTTTGGCTTGTCAAATGCTGCTAGACCCTTAATTACCACTCTGAATTTGGGCCATACTAAGGGGAATGTCTGGAGGGTGGGATGGCAGGCCTACATGGCTCTGCTGGGGGGTGTGGGGTGGGGCTGGGGGCAGTCCCTGCCAGAGACTTGCCTACTGTTAGGGTGGGAACAACAGCTCTGTCAGTGACGCCATGATTCATTTCCCAAACTGCTCCTCTTGTCAGCCTGGCTTTTTCCTCCAGCTGGTAATTGCTTCTGGCTGGAGGCAGCGCACACAAGGACACAGAGACGTGTGCACATGATAAATAAGGCGCTTGTTTATTCTCTCTGCCCCCCCGCCTTCTTTTTCCCTCTGGCTTTCTCTATAAATCTCTTTTATCTGTCAGTGCAGAGCTGGGCCCTGCATGTGAGAGGCAGCAGGCTCCAGAGCTCACAGAGACCCCCTCGCCTGGCCACCAGATTTAGAGCTGGTCGCGTAATGTGACTGAGGAGAGCTGGCTCTAAAAGCACCCTGTGCTTACCCAATCAGGGGAAATTAATCCCAATGGCAGCCACGGCAATGCTGTGTGGGGTGGGGAGCAGTGGATCAGCTGAATTCCAATGCATCCCTGCCTGGTCCTAAGGAAAGCAGGCCCTACACTTAGCCACAGATCCCAGAGATACTGCAGGCAGCACCTGTCCCACCTGCTAGAGCTCCAAGACACTCTGGTTCCTTCAAGGCCAGAGATGCCTGCCCAGACCCTGTGGGATTCCCCTGCTACCTTCATTGGCTGCAGTAGCACTTACTTCCAAATCCCTCTAGCCACTTTTACGGGGGTCTGTCTTTGAGTTTGGCTCTGAGCATCAGCTCATGGCATGTGGTGGAGTGAGAGAGCTGTCCCTCACTGCTGAGGTGGGAGTAGACGTGAGCCTGCTCCTCTACCAACCAGCCAGCACTCTCAGAGGAGCTGAAAGAAGGGAAGTTCCCTTATCCTGCTGAAAATCAAAAGAAGTTGAGTATCTAACTCCCTTAGCTACTCAAAGTGCCAGTATCCTCTAAAGATGCCCCCCTTTGTGGAAAGATCTCCAAGGTGTGGACTCCTGGGCACTGTACTTAGTTATCCTAACAGGCTGGGCAAAGCTGGGAGCAAGAGACAGAGATGAAGAGAGAGTGGGGGAAGTGGAGAAGCAGAGCGCTGAGCAGCATGAGACACAGCCATTCATTTCTGGGAGCTCCTTCATCAGTATTCAGTGCAACTCAGTGTTCCGATGGAATATAATTCTATTTTCACATCCTGTTATAGATGGGTGTATTACCTGCCTCGTTAGCTCTGCAGTGGCTTAGTTAGTCGCTGAGCAGTCTGGAGCCATTCAGCTGTACTCCTGGAGTCCCTGGGACTCCCATACACCCCTCTGCAGCCCCATACACACCTAGACACATTACTGTGTGCACCTGCACCATTGCACTCCCAGACTGGGCTGATCTCTCTATCCACACAAGCTTCCTCATCCTCCTAATAACCCAGACATGCATACTCACACTGCCCTGTGCATGTGACCAGTCATGTGCTACTTCTGTGTGTGTATACTCATGCTTCGGTGGGTGCTGGCACATGTTGCCACACTACTGAGCAGGTGCACAATGCAAATACGCATGACCGCTACATGCACACGTATACACTATCCCCCTGCCAGGCACTTGTGCACACATGCACATACACACCATAGATACTTGTGCACATCTCTCCGCTCCAAAGGCTTTTGTCCAACTGTGCATACTTCCTCCCCGGGCACAGACTCGCATTTCCCTTATATACTCCTCCTCAGTCATGTACAGAGCAGTATCTGTTTTTCCTTACATGCTTCTGTCCTGGCCAACTCCCACTCTTCCACGATCTGAAGAGATGCATGCCAGTGCAAGGTCCCTAGGTGGGACACAGAGACACCTGCACAGGTAGAGACAAGTGATCAACAGCTCTCCTGACTCCCTGAGGAACTACAAAGCAGTGCTCCCACAGGAAAAGATCAGAGCAGCTGCAGGAAAAAACTGCTACCAAATCAAATTGCATTAGAGACCAATTCCGTCTGGCAGACCAGGCAAGAAAGCATCACTGATGCAGTGGAATGCAGCCTCACAGTGCTGGCTGGACAGATCTGGAAACAGCTTTTGCAGAGGAATGTAGGCTGGAAAACTACCAAGCAGGATGAGGACGGAAAAACAAAGGAACTAGGAAATGCAGTTTGAAACCCGGGAGACCCCATCACATTACAGGGGCCATCAGAGACAAGGCCATAAAGAAGATGAGGCCTGGATAATGCCACGTTATCTGCTCTTACAATTTTGATGGGACATCTTGGCAATATTCAATGTTCTCCTTAAATCCCAGCTCCAGTAGGCATGTGATTAGGTGAGAATCTTGGCTTCTGGTTAAAAATATAAAGTATGTTTCCAGCCTTCGTAATTGCAGAGGAAATCTTAACTTATGACTTAAACACTCAGAGCCCAGGAGGTACAGATGAAAAAGAACAAACTCCAAATTTATTAGAGTTTTTGAAAAAAAAATCCTTTCATAATTTTTAAGCCAGTATCATAGTTCTGGGGAATGTGACTTACAGGACTGCATGAATGGGGTTAGAGTGAATGGGTCAGTCAAAGTTCAGCCTCAGCTAGAGACACAAAGTCCTGTTAAAAGCAGTTAACCTGTCCTAGTGTCTCTCTTGAGCAGGGTGTAAAGGCAGGACAACTCTGTGCTGAGGGCCAACTCTGGAAGGAGGTAAGAAACCTGGGGGTCAGGTCCCTGCATTGTCATTCCCTCCCTCCCCACTTTCTCCCCCACGGAGTATTTCCTTCATCCTCCAGGCCACAACTTCTTCTTGAATGAAATGCTTTTTCTTTGCCCCATGTATGTTCCTAGCTCTCCAAACCAAGGACTACTTCTTGCTGAAGGTTTGTAGAACCTCCAGCTCCTGGGAGGTCCCCAAGTACTCCCCTAACATTGTACATCTAAGCCATAATCCCCTCCCAGCTCAATCCAAACAGCAGCTGTGGCAACCCTCTCATCAGAAAGCCATTGTGCAGCTTCCTCAATGACAGCAGCATGCAATGTTTTACTGATTGCAATGTAGCACCTAAGAACCTAAACAGCATCTTGCCTGAGAAACCACAACCCTACTTCACCCCTGCCCTGCTGAGGTTTATTAACTGCCACACATGAAAAAAAGAGATTTGCCTGCTATAAGAAAGCTTTTTACTCACTCCAGCCCCAAGAGAGTGCTTACAAGCGATGCCCTGAGAAAGAGGAAACCAATGGATAGGAGGGAGAATATGACCTAGTTAAATCTCTGCACTGATCCATCAGCCTAAAGGTAACAGGAAACATCCAGGACCCTGTGAATTTCCTTACTGCCCCAGACCATGCCAAGCTAGTATAAAATACTACCAGAACAGACAGGAGCAGGAGGGCACACAAGCCCCCATGGCTCACCAGAAGCATCTGGGAATGTCTCCTTGCTAAAAGGGAGGTGCACACCCAATGGAAAGCAGGGGCCATCACCAGGGATGACTATACTGCAGTTGCTGGGGGATGTAGGGGGGCAGCCAGGAAGGCCAAGGCGGAGATGGAACTGGGACTGGCTTCCCAGATTAAGGTCCTTTTTTAAATATATAGAGGGTAAAAAGAAGGTTCCGGGTAATGTGGGGCCCCTGCAGGACACATTAGGAAATCTGGTCATCACACCAGACAACAAAGCCAACATATTTAACAATTTCTTTGCCTCCATTTTCCTAAGCAGGGACCGGAACAGGCCCCCCCCCCCGACCCCCCTCAGGCCCCAGGGGAGGCACACCTAGGCCAAGGGTTAGTGAGGACCTAGTCAGGGAACTTCTGGAGGAATTGGATGTATTCAAGTCAGCCAGTCCAGACAATCTCCACCCCAGAGTACTGAGGGAATTGGCCGAGGTCATTGCAGAGCCCCTGGCACGGCTTTACGAGCACTTGTGGTGCTCTGGTGTGGTGCCAGAGGACTGGAAGAGGGCCAACGTGGTTCCCATCTTCAAAAAGGAGAAGAAGGAGGACCCAGGAAACTATAGGCCAGTTAGTCTTACCTCAATCCTGGGCAAACTTTTTGAGAAAATTATTCTGGCACATGTCCACGAGGGGCCAGCAGGGGCGATCATGCTTAGGAGCAACCAACATGGGTTCATTAGTGGCAGGTCCTGTCAAACCAACCCGGTGGCTTTCTATGATCAGATCAGCAAACCATTAGATGCAGGGGTAGCAGTGGACATAGTCTTCCTGGACTTTCGGAAGGCCTTTGACACTGTCTCTCACCCTGTTCTCATTAAGAAACTGGGGGACTGTGGTGTTGACACCCACACAGTCAATTGGGTCACTAACTGGCGGGAGGGCTGCACCCAGAGAGTGGTGGTGGTCGGGTCATTTTTGACCTGGAGGGATGTGGGCAGTGGGGTCCCCCAGGGCTCGGTCCTGGGGCCCGCACTGTTCAACATCTTCATCAGTGACTTGGACGAGGGGGTAAAAAGCACCCTGTTCAAATTTGCTGATGACACTAAGATGTGGGGGGATGTGGGCATGCTAGAAGGGAGGAATAGGCTGCAATTGGACCTAGACAGGTTACAGGGGTGGGCGGATGAGAATAGGATGGGATTCAACACCGACAAGTGCAAAGTGATGCACCTGGGGAGGAACAACCGGCAGCACACTTACAGGCTGGGGAACTCCATTCTTTTCAGTACAGAGGCAGAAAAGGATCTTGGAGTCATCATTGATGCCAAGATGAACATGGGCCGGCAGTGTGGGGATGCGGTCAGGAAGGCCAACCGTACCTTGTCATGCATCCACAGATGCATCTCGAGCAGGTCCAAGGAGGTGATCCTCCCCCTCTATGCGGCACTGGTCAGGCCGCAGCTGGAGTACTGCGTCCAGTTCTGGGTGCCGCACTTCAGGAGTGGTGTGGACAACATGGAGAGGGTTCAGAAGAGGGCCACTCGTATGATCAGGGGGCAGCAGGGCAGGCCTTATGAGGAGAGGCTGAGGGACCTGAACCTGTTCAGTCTCCACAAGAGAAGGCTGAGGGGGATCTAGTGGCCTGTTATAAACTAGTCAGGGGGGACCAGCAGGCACTGGGGAAGTCCCTGTTCCCCCAAGCACTGCCAGGAGTGATTAGAAATAACGGTCACAAGCTGGCAGAGGGTGGATTTAGACTAGATATCAAGAGGCGCTACTTCACGGTCAGGGCGGCTAGGGTCTGGAACCAACTTCCAAGAGAAGTGGTGCAGGCTTCTACCCTGGGGGTCTTTAAGAGGAGGCTAGATGTACACATTGCTGTGGTCATTTGACCCCAGTACTCTTTCCTGCCATGGCAGGGGGTCAGACTAGATGATCTACTCAGGTCCCTTCTGACCCTAGAAACTATGAAACTATTTCTACATCAACACTGTCCTGCTATAAATGGCAGTGCTCCTTGCAGGACAATGGAAAAATAGGTCCCATGGATGGAGACTTGCTCAGTAAGCCAGGAATAGTGTAAACACAGGCACCACAGCAGCCCTTGAACTTCCACCAAGTAACTTGAAGGAAAAGGGCCAAATCTTCAACAGGCATAAACCACCACAGCTTCACTGCTATCTGCTTGATCCATGGTGTGGATCTGCCTGGCTATGTCATCTCTGTGTAGCAATGCAGCCAGCCTTATTGCCCTCCTCAGGGAACTGCCCCAAGAACCTCTTGCTTCCTCATATCCTGGGCTGTCTGGGTCAGCACAGAGCAGACCAAACTTCTGACCATTCAGAGAATGACTCAAAACAAGCTATAATTTGATTCAAGAGACATAAAAATTGAATGCGCTCTAAATTATACATCCCTGTGCTTCATAATAAATGCACTGGGAAGCTTCAGTCTGGATACAAAAGCTTTAAAAGGAAAGGCTCTGTGGGCTCTTCTGCTGCAAAGAAACCACTAGGACAAATACAACCCATCAATAAAATTATTGTGAGAAGAATATAAGGTTGCTCCTTTGGCTACATAGGAGCAAAATGCTGTATCTACACTTTTCTAAACAGGTTCTGGTGGAAAACACTTCCACAAACAAGAGCTGGACATACACACAGTGCTCTCCTGGCAAGGACAGCCCAGCAGACCATGGCTAATTCCCTTTGCTGGTTGATATTCTACATCTGCTTTCATCCAAGGCAGGCAGCCTCCTGCCCCCACCTCAATAAGACAGCCCAGCAAGTCAAAACATATACATTTTGCTCCAACACAGTCTTTCCCAGAACTAAATAGTATCGGCACCATGATCCATCAATACAACCAAACCCAGGGAGAACTGAGAACTTTGCAGATCCCTTCACTGAATCTCCCAACACAATGCATGCTGCATTCTGGCAAAGGAATGATGAAAGCACTGGAGGAGCTACAGTGCCACAGCTCCATGCAAAAAGCTATTCTTCCACGCCAAGGAGCTATCTATGAGGAAATGGCAAAATGTAGACAAGAGCCTCACTTTGATGATTCCAGCATCCTGCATTTTGCCAATAACATGTATTGAACTGAGCTGCCTCTGACTGCTTCATACTTTGGATAGGTGGAGGGAGGATGGACAGGTGGATGGATGGACAGATGCCTGCCCCAGACTACAGTGTTTCCATGTGTTCCCACAGCTCAAAGCAAATAGTTACTGACTGAACGGCACAAAGAGTGTCTGTCTCTCAATGGATGACTACTACCAGAGCACCCAGCTAGACAGCATGGGATTCAACTGCACAGAGCCACAAGCCTGACCTTCACCAAGAAGCAACTGCATGATCACTTCACAGATTCTTAGGAAGGCATTGGCGCAGGGGAGTCAGTGGAGTAAAGGTGGCTTAGACTAGCTGAAAATATAGTTTGGTGTGTTCACCTAGGTGAAGATGGCCTGACTGAACTGTCTTTTTGGTTGCTAATCCAAAGCTCCATTCTCACGCTAGGATAGATGGGATATGGGGTGAAAAGGGGAGTGGTCTTTCTGCCTATATAAAAGTACAGTCATGTCTGGTCTCCATTCTCAGCGAGATGGACGTGATCAAGGTCTCCTCTGCACTCCTCATATGCCAAATCAGTTTGGACTCATATTTACAGTAAATGCAGAACCCATCTGAGATTTAGCCTCTCTACTGGGCCCTCACAAAGATACCCGCACATGCTCTACCCTTCCCCGTGGCAGTGCTACGCATGCTTACTAGAGGACCCAGCTTTTCCCTGCAGTAAGCATGATAGGGAACCAAGCACATCTGGGGGAGATCAAAGCCCTTCCGCCTGCAGCCTCCACGAGAGCCAGAGGCATCACTGGAGAAGGCACAGACACTGGATGTAGAACCAGAGCACCAGCCTCAGCCCTTGGTGGAGGGGTTCCCAGGAGAGGAGGAAGTGCAGTACAGCAGAAGGGAGATAGCCATAACTCAGTGCTGGGGCTTCCTGGAGTTGTACTATAGCAAAGGAGACATATCTGTCTCAGTGCTAGGGATTCCCTGGGGACTGTAATAGTGGAGAAGATACAGTAATGCCTCAGTGCTGTAGGTTCCCTGTGGCTGTAATACAGAAGAGGGGACATTACCATGACTCAACACTCAGGGTTCCCCCAGGGTTGTAAGAGAGCGGAGGGGATGATGCCATGACTTGGTCCTGGGAGCAGTGATACACCTGAGTATGGAGCTATATCTCAGGCCCTAGGTCCCTGGGGGCTACACTGTAGTAGAGAATATGAGTCCATGTCTCAGTGCCAGGGGCCCCTGGGGACTGTGATGTAGTGGAGGGGATGGGGCCATGTCTCAGTGCTGGAGGTTCCCAGATGCTGTTTGCCTGGCACTGGGCCTCTAATTCCGCCTCCTCATTTGCCAGACATCTCCCAAACTTGCTATTTTTAGGTTGCAGCTGGAAAGCTGTGAATTTACAGCCCTCACACCTGTGCAAACACTCAAGTAACAAAGCCTGTCAACTAGACTGTGTCCATCATGGCAGGGAGCTGTGCAAAGAACAGCCTTGGGCTCTTCGCCACTCCAAAGATTCAGAAACTGGCCTGTGGTGCAGATGGAGAAAGGAGCAGGACAGGAATCTCTGACACCTGCCAGGGCAGGTGTGGGAAGAAGATGGGTAGAGGAGTACCCAGGACAGCAAACTCTTAGTACAGCCCATAACAGATGCAGGAGAAGAGCCTGGCACAGGGTCCAGCTGCCAGAGCAATTTTGGCCCCTTATCTGGCACAGAGCAGGGGACGTTGTCCACAAGGGACCACGAAATGTGGGCAAGCCTGTGCACACTCCTAATGCAAACTGCTCCACACCTAAGTCTAAGGGTAGCCATATACCTTTTCAACAGAAGACCAAAGCACAAAGAGGTTCCTCGCCGGGTGCCCTTGCACTGGCCAGATAAGAATGCTGCCTACCTTCCCCTGCCTCTAAAAGCCAGGAGCCTTTTCTGAGGATGCTCTGACTAGGGTCCTCCCTTGGTTCATCCAGAGGGTCTAAAAACAGGAGCCTCTCACAGCAGCATGTGCTGAGAATGTATCACGTATAGAAATGGGGTTGCAGTCCTTTACCTGTTTGTGATCTGCCTACTTTATGGACCCTGCCCCAGGAGCAGTGACATGCAAATGTATGCATGTAGACAGGCCTTACCTGCCTGTATGGAACAGTAAACGCAGCACTTTGGAACATAGCCACGTCTGTGCAATTTCCTCAGAGCCTTAATATTGTGTGAAGAGCAAAGATACAATAGAGCCTCTTGAGGGGAGAGCCAGAGCAGTATTGCCATTCCAAAGCAATGCAGAAAATTAGCAGCCCCTTCAGCCCAAAGAGAAATAGAAGCTAATGTGCAGTGTCTGATGCATCTGCATTGTTCTCTTAACAGAGTCCTTGCATAACAGTCCTTTAAACTGAGCCCACATACTGCTGTAAACACCACTTTCCCTTTCCTTCTCTTGCCCCATTAAATACTGCTTTGCATACTGCCATCCTACCCCCTCCCTGAACTTCCGGGCTGCAGTGAGGACAACTGGGTGAGGTCTCTCTGAGAAAAGGCAAGGACCCCTCCCTATAAGGGGGGGACATGATGGGACCTCCCAGTATACAGCAGAGCATTCTGACCAGGGGCTCCATGATGGCAGTCTCTGGGCCAGGAAGCACCTGTATGAACTAAAGGCTCCTCCTGAGAAGTGACTGGGCTCTGGTGGGGCACATGCCTTTACTGCTTCCTGGAGCTGTCCTGAAACAGGGGGTGCTGAGTTTCTTACATGTTGTCAGCCTGCTTAGTTTTCCTGCTGGGGCTGCCTGGGACAGTCCCTATCACTGCCACAGAGGCCAGGAGAGTCTCTGCCAATGAATAAAGAGTCATCATCTCCATGGAAACAGAAGTTGCCTGGAGCAATAAGCAAAGGTGATGGCAACACAAGGCCAGACAATTTAATCAGTGCAAGTGGCTGCCCCAGGGAAGGAAGAGGCTATCCGTACAGCCTCAGAAGTCCTGAATGAATCTCACCCTCCACTTGACTCATGCAGGTGAAACTGAGCTGCTACACTTGAACATGGGTGTGGACAGCCTAGCCATCTCCTCCTCTGGCTGTACTCAGGGGAGGCACTGCTGAATGCTGCATCCTGCTAAGGAGAGTTAGCCAGAGCAACAGGGACCCAGGTAAGCAGCCTAGCATTGGGACAACCTTGTCCATAGACCGTGATGCTCTCTAACATATGCTAAACAGTATGGACCTGCCTCTTGCTGCCCCATCCACAGAGGACACCTGAGGGGCTGTTTTTCAGTGTCAGCCATGTAGCTGATGCCCATGGCCCTGCCCGATCTCTGCCCTCCCTACCCAAGTCTTGTTATGTTCCTCTCTGCTGATACATCCAGCTCTGTGTGTTCAGCAACACTGCTGTCCCTCTCCCACAACAGAGCTATAGCCAACCAGGGGTCATAGCAGCTGAGGGAACAAACCATGGGGCAGGTGCAAAGAACCTTGTAGCGGACAGGACTAGGAGCAATGACCTTCAGCAAGGGACACTGGAGCTGGAGATTTGGAGAAACGTTCCGACTGTGCAGGTGATCAGCATTGGAACAGGCTGTCTAAAGTCCAGCCTTGGAAGGTTACAAGAGCAGGCTGGACAGACAGTTGGCTGTGTGGCTTAGCCAGGGACAGTCCTGCCTTGGGCAGGAAGCTGGACTAGATGGCCTTGTGAGGTCCGTTCCAGCCTACTTTTCTACGATCCTATGAATCTGTGAAGTTTTTCCGCTAACAATTCCCGCCCCATTAGAGTGGTCTCAATCCCCTGTCTAGGCTGGGCTTGGCCAGCCCTGGGTCTAACTGGACCCATCTTGAATCCTCCCAGCCATTCCTAGTCACTTGCCTGCCACATGCAGAGATTCAACCAGGCAAAAGGCATCACGGAGGAAATGAGGGACAGGACTTCTCTCATGATCTCCCATCAGTTCTTCTATCAGCTTACAGTGCTCCTGCCTATCTCTCTCCACCCCAGCAAGGAAGCAGTTATTGCTCACTGGCTGGACAAGGCTTGGGAGGAGGAATACAGAGAGGTGGAGGTGAGATGAAACCCATCAATTAGAAAAATACTATTTCCCCCCAACATGTAAGAACAAAAAGCACCACAATGCACATGCTGTTGTGCAGGTGCCTATATGCATATGTGCATGTCTGTACCCACAGGTATGCCTTTCTGCTTGCCTGACTAACAATAGCATTCATGCCTGCAGGACTACATGTGGCCTGTCAGGGTAATACCTATCCATGGGGGTCTGTACACATGAGTCTCCAGCTGCAGGATGATATAGGTGCAAGCACATCCAGGCAGCTGCATTTCCTTTGTAAAACTCCACTTCTCACTCAGTCTCTTCAAACTTGCTCCTACATTATTTAAAACAATGCAGAATTTAGTGCTTGACGTCAACCTAAATCCAAAGAGACACCACCCCATGGCTAGTTCTCAGCAGATGCATCCCACCACTACTTCTGAGGCAAAAGCCTGAACAAACAGATGATCTGTACCCTGAGCCTCCAGGGTCAACAGATTCTCACTCTGATTGATGGGGGAAGCAGATTCTTAAGTCAAAGGCCCTTTGCTGACATTCAAACATGAGGAGGGGAGGCTGGCGCTCAAAATCTGATCTCAGTAGCCAGTACTGTACCTGGAGAATAAGGCTCTAGTAGCTGTGTACATGTATGTTTGAGACAGTGCATGTATGCCTGGGAGTACATGTAAAAGTGCCTGTAGGTTTGTATGGCAAACTGGGCATATCTGTACATTCTTGTGTATACAAGCTTACATGTGCTGCAGGGGTCTGTATGCATGTGCACAAGCCCAGCACATGTGTTTGTACTGTACCAGCCAGTGTGTACACATGTCTGTGTGTCACAGGAGCCTGGAGGACATGTTTGCATGTGCTGTATGTCTGTGCAATGCACTGGACCATATGTATGTGTTTCTGTGCTGGCACTGCATATTTGTCTGCCATAGCATCCTGCAGCATGTGTGCCTGCGTGTGGGCACTACCTGTGTGTATAGGCTGCTCCAGCTCATGTGCATATATACTGTGTGCAATCTTTGCATGTCTCCCTGTGATCATGTTCAAGGCAGACATCTCCCTCTGGGGTTTCCTTAGTAGATCTCCCTGCAGCCAGGGCCAGGGAGCTTGGGAGATAAGCAGTTCTCTGGAACCCCTGGAGGCTTAAGAATGAGCCCTAGCACATGACAAAGGAGCCTGGCCTATGGGTCACACTGATGCCATCTACATTGAGCTAGTGATTTAGGAGTGGCAGCAGCAAGGACATGATGCCTCTCCAGCAGTGCTGTCCCCTGCCATTCCCTTTAACAAGGGGTCATTGATAAGGGCAGGAATGGAGAGAGCTCAGGAACTGCCTGCCTCCCCGCAGTGATCTAGGATCGCTTCTCTAGGGTGCAAAGTGGCTCCTGGCTCACTGGCATGCAAGTCAAGAGACCCTGCTCCCAGGTGGGAACCTCTGGTAGGACCTGGGCCAAGAATCCACCTGAAGGCATAAGCAGGCATGGGGCTGGGACTTGGGACTCTCCAGTTCTCATCCTGACATCCACTTCCAGTGTTGCTACAGACAAGTTACCTGAGATCACATACTTCACACTAGGTTCGGCTACACTGAGCACCTAAATCCCACTGAACCATTTCAGGGGATTTGGGAGCATGGCCCCTGCAGCACTGACTTAAATGGGAGTGGCTGGGAAGAGCAGTGTCTTTTGAATCCCAGGCTGCTTACCCATGTGCCAAACTGTGGCTACTCAGATTTGAAAACACTTGGCCCAAGATTTTCCATGCCTTAGTTTCCCTATCTGTAGCAGAACAGTGAAAGTTGGGGCTTGTGATAGTAAATGAGGAAGAGAGAAGAAGTCACACACTGAGAGTAACCCTCTTCAAGTCTGACTCAGATGGCTTCGCCAGATGTGCTACACTGGGCAGCAAAAGCTGCTTTTACAACCACATTGCAGCATTTGACTCTGATGGCTACAGCTTGCTGAACACAGCAAACAGAGGAGGGGGTGAGAGCCCCATAGGCCCTTACCAGCACTGTGCCCTCTAGACCAGGGGTCAGCAGCGTTTTTGGCCAGAGTGCCTGACCCATGTCTTGACTTGGCATGCCAGGGTTAGATCATGGGGAAGCTGTGAGGGGCCCAATCCTTGTTACTTATAGTAGCTGCGCAAGCACCTCCAGGCAGATGGTGGGGGAGGGACTGGGGTTGCATTGCTCCAGCCCCTTTCCCACCTTGCGCCCTGAGGTGTGCATGCAGAGCCTGGGCCAGCTGTGGCAGCCAGCTGGGAGGCTGTACATATCTAAACCAGGCTCCGCAGCCCTGCCCAGGCTCCATGGCACCAATGAGTTCATGTATGCCTCTGGGTGGACTCTGAGGGAGGGGCCTGGGGCAGTTCTCCACGTGGAGGGGTGTGTGTGTAGCCGTCACTGGCACAGACCCGTCACAGGCCCTGCCAGCTTTGTGAGACCCAAATGACCTGTCTGCAAAGCAAGAGGCCACCACTGCCATGACACTCCTTCCCCCTCTACCTCATTTGCTTATTCCTCCCCTGTAATCTAGGGCTTAACTGGGCAGCTTGCTAGGAAACTTGTCCAAGCTTTTAACATCCCATCCTCTCACAACCCACACTTGGGACATGGGAGGGAACCATGAGATCCCTGGCCAACCTGCAGTTGTCAGCATGGTGCTGGCTAATGTGTTGAGTGCTGGGGAAGGGGAGGGGAGGGGAGGGCTGCCAGGCTCTACCCATAGAGGAACATATCCTCTATTGTGAGGCCTCAAATTAAGCAAGACAGGGCCTGGTCAGTGCTCAGATAGGAGACCATCAATGCTCTACAGAACCTTTTACCACAAGTCTCAAATGAAGCAGTGTCCCAGTCCAAAGGCAGTAGTGGGTGAAGTGCCAGGGCAGGATATTAGGATCATTGTTCATGTATAATAAAGTAACATCTAGATGAGGGGTCAGCAAACCCCAGCACGCATGCCAGTGCATGGCATGTGAGGCCATTTTGCTTGGCATGCCACAGCTGGCCCAGGTTCTGGGCAGCTACTGCTGGCCATGGAGCCTGGGCTACTCACAGCAGGCGGGCTGCAAGCAGCCTGGGCTCGTGCCTGGCAGCAGCTGCCCAGAACCCAGGCAAGATGCAGCCAGGAGGCTGCAAACAGCTGCACCAGGCATTGGTGCCCCAGCTGAGTCCGTGCCAGTGACGACTACACACACACACCTCCACGTGGAGAACTGCCCCAGGCCCCTCCCTCAGAGTCCACCTAGAGGCATGCATGAACTCATCGGTGCCATGGAGCCTGGGCAGGGCTGCGGAGCCTGGTTTAGATATGTACAGCCTCCCAGCTGGCTGCCACAGCTGGCCCAGGCTCTGCATGCACACCTCAGGGTGCAAGGTGGGAAAGGGGCTGGAGCAATGCAACCCCAGTCCCTCCCCCACCATCTGCCTGGAGGTGCTTGCGCAGCCACTATAAGTAACAAGGATTGGGCCCCTCACAGCTTCCCCATGATCTAACCCTGGCATGCCAAGTCAAGACATGGGTCAGGCACTCTAGCCAGAAATGCTGCTGACCCCTGGTCTAGAGGACACAGTCCTGGTAAGGGCCTGTGGGGCTACATACTACAGATGTGCTTATGGAGAGTCAGTCTCTACTCCAAAGAGCTTGCAGTCTAAGTGCCCAAGACAGAGAAAGCGAGAGAGAGAAAAAGAGAGCGAAAGCGAGAACACAAGAGAAAGAGAGAGAAGAAAGAGTGGGTAGGACAGAGCAGCACAGGGAGGAAAAGAGACTCTTCATCTATCAATTCATCTCCTATATGTATCTGACCATCCATCCTTCCCTGCACACATCCATAGTTCTAGCCATCCAACCCCTGAACATATCCATCTGCCTGTCCATCCATCTGTCCCTCCCTCCTATGTATGTTTCTATCCCTGCTATTTCTTAGATGCCTACAGCAGCACAGGAAAGGACTTCAGGGAGAGCTGAGGCTGAAAGTCATTTGTACGCAGCATAGTGGCGGTTGTCCAGTCTCTCCCATCAAATGGACTCTGCAGGCTACTACAGCTACTGTCAGGTCAATAAGCAGCCATGCTAAGCTCCAGGAGAAGCAGCAAGTACAGTATAGAAGAAGAGACCACGTGGCAGGGCCATCAGGGCACATGTCAGCTTGTCAGTGGAGGATCATGTCCAACAGCAAGGCCAGAGCCCTAACCTGGGGTGTATCAGGCAACAGGCCTAAGCAGTTCCCTCATGTCTCCATCCTCCCCCACCCTGTGCCAAACATGGCAGAAAGCCCAGATGGTGAGGGCTGGAGAGGGCTGGAGCCACTGAGCAGGGGTTCACATCAATGACAGGCAAGCAGAGTTGGGGTGGGACACAGAGACAGCTGCTCATGCTTCCTTTGCTGAGGCCCATTTACCAGTGGGATAATGAGACAGAGCCCTCCTCTGAGGGCAATGGGAACAGAGACCTGAATGCTCCCATTACCTTAAGGATGAAGGAACAGCAGGGAAAGCCTTAGGTGGGGACAGCTGCACATTATGAGCTACCAGGGAATAGGTACCCAGGGATTTTCTCAACACAAGCACTTATCGAAGAAGTAGCTGTGTGGCAGTAACACCATGGGCTAGAGCCTGCATGGGAAGTAAGATATAAGCACAGCACAGGCTGGCAACAGTAGATTACCCTGAGGTTGAGCCAGCCAGCTGCAACAGGAAACACTTGTGGCAGCTCGAGGAGGCACGCGAAAGGAAAGAGGACGTGCACGTGCATGTACACATGCGCACGCACACACACACACACACACACACACACACACACCCATGTCTCTGCAAGTGTCCTAAGTTCCCCTTAAGCCTATGTCCTGCAGTCATTGCTCCAAGATACAGATTGAACCAGGTTCCCTGGCACCTGTACGGGGTAGGGGATAGCTTACAGGCTAAGGATTCACCTAAGACCATGGACTGCAGCTAGGAATGACCCAGGACTCCTGGTCCATGTTCTATCGTGGATGGAGGCACTTACTAGCCAGGGCCTGAACCATAGACCAGAGGTAGAAGGACAAAATTGAAAACCAGTCCAGCACTTCAGTATTTGCCTCCAGTCCTGGATCCTTGACAGACAGGAAGTTTACCTGCCCTTCTTTGGTGCTCTCGAGCTAGACTACTAAGAACCGCATCATCCATTCTTTCAGGTCCTTCCCAGGCCCTCTGACCTTCCACAGCCTGAACATGACCTGTTCTCTAAAGATTGACCACACACAGGTACTGTACAACAGGGTCCTTCCTCAGCTCCCCCAGGCAGCGAATTCACCAGAGATTCTTAGTGCTGGCCATCTCAGATCTGTCGTTGGTGGAATGGTCTACAGAACTGTCCTGCCAAATGCCAGATCCTTACTGCCAAGGAGTGAGTCAGCCTGAGGCCCCAGGCCTAGGGGCAGGAGGTGATACAGACAGGTTTATAAAACGTCCATCACCCCAACACACCTTGTGAAATCGCAGCTCCTTGTGAAAAAAGCAATATGGCAGCATTTCTCTCTCACTCTCTCATCCCACTGCCCCGGAACAGGGGTGGATGGGATAGATCAGGGGCAGGCAACCCCCAGCACAGCTGCCAGAGCATGGCACATGAAGGCATTTTGCTTCACCCATTCACTTTGGGGCAGATGGTGGGGAAGGGGCTGGGTCTGTGTCATTGGTGATGCGTAGGGGGTGGATGTGCACCCCCTGAGCTTAGTGGTGTACTGCTGACACTGCTGGCAGCGCCTGCAGGCAGTTGCCACTGACCACCACCACCTCCCCATCACCCCCACCCCTGCCAACAGCGCCAGGGCCACCTGCAGGAGCTCACTATTTGCAACCACCATGCTCCCGCTGTGGACAGTGCTGCCGCCCGTGGGAGCTCGCCTTGCCCCCCCAGCCTCCAGGGGCACACGGTGTTCATGATCTATGTTGCCACAACAAGCATTAGGCCCCTCATGTCTCCCTTACCCTCCACCCCTGACACACCAACATCTTGCAAGTTGAGGTTGCGGGTATTTTTAGCACTCTGCCCAAAAATGTTGCCAATCCCTGGAATAGACACTATCTTAATGTCATTTCCCAGGCTGGGTTTGCAAGGGTCACTTCTTGAACACAGGAATACATCTGTTTCTGGGGGGGAACATGGCTGCATGAAGCCATCTTTAGGAGACCGAACAAAAAGCAGCTTCCAAATTGAACACTTCTGAGGAATTTGGACATCAGAGCTAATGTACAGACAGACACCTGTTGTATCTTTAATAAGCAGGAAGGATTAAGGCCTTGATGAGATGTTGTATTTGGAAGACAGGGGCACAGCATCCCTGAATGCCATGTTGACACTGAGAGAAGAAAGCTATCACCAGAACCACCAGCACCACTTCCTGCAGCATTTGGGCTTCCCCTAGAGGCCTCCCTTCCAAGCCCTGACCAGGCTTAGCCCTGTTTAGCTTATGAGAGATGACAAGATCACAGCCCAGGGTGATACAGCTGCAGGCAGGAGATAGCGTCTGACAAGTTGAAATGGAGGTCATGTTCATACGCATCCAGTTCTGCAAATGGATTGAGTGCCACTTGGCTCTGCTGGGGGACTGATGGACAGAGAGGCTCCTAGACGGCGTCCAGAGAGTTTGCACTGAAAACTGACAGAAGTAGGTTTCCAGCAAGCTCACAGAAGCCCTGACTACGGGGGTGATGATTTGGGCCACCATCATAACAGTGCAGCAAGTAAATGAAATGGTGCAGTATGGCCACTTCAGTCATTAGCCCCAAACTCACGTCCCCCTCCCACACAAAGCCCCAGAATACTTTGTGCTGACCTAAAGGAACTACGGCAAGAAGAGCCAGCTGGAAGCTTCAGGGAAATGGAGGCAGCCCTGTGCCGCTCCCAGAGTAGGATAGAAGGTGCTCCAGGAAGCTGTGTTATGGCTTTGGGGGGCGTGCCTGGGATCTAAGTGGGATACAGTTGCAAGCGACTAAGTACATCCTCATCAGCAGGAGGCCAGAGACAGAAACTCACCCCTTCTGGTATCTTTTGATGCCCCTCCATTCCCGCCTATCCCCACCTCCCTGCACCCTCCAGCCATCACTGACAGGGCATAATGCTAGCAGAATGGGTTGGTGCATCACTATGAAAGCCACTGGGCCTGCTCCTCCCTTTGCTTACACTGGCAAGATACTGCTTTGACTTCCAAAGAGCAAAACCCCTTTTACAGCATGCAGGCAAGAGGAGAATCCAACCCGATGTCACTCAGCCCCCTGCTAGTGCCTGATGCTGAGAACACAGCATGGTCACGATGAATCTTCCAGCTCCACCCCGAGAGTCAACAGGCAGCTGCTACAGCCAGCAGCATAAGCCAGACACTCCCCCCGCACCACCAACCCACACCTAACCTCACCAGAGGCCCCTCAGCCTCTGCCCTATCTCAGCCCAGAGATAAGCAGGGGGTTCTATACCTGGGCTCTGCTCCAGGCTTGCCTCATCAGCCTCTACACGGCTGAGGGAGGGCAGGGAGAAGGAAGTGCACTGAGCCCAACAAGGCAGAGATCAGGTGGTTTCCAAACATTTACCTCCTGCGTGGTGCCTACGTTTGCAAAGATTATTGAAACCCTGTACACACACAGCTGCTGCTCACAGGCATCTGTCCCTGCCACGCACAGGCACAGGACCCGCCTGGGAAGAGAGCGCCAGGCCCCAGGGCGCACACTTGTTGACTTTGCTGAGACACCCAAAAATAAACAACCTAATTGGTACACGGTGCACGTCCCCCTCTGCCCGCTTGCCCCCTCCTTCTCTGCTCCACGGAGATGCCAGCCACGTGGTGTTTACTCCCAGTATGTGTGCAGCACGCCAAGCACACCCTGCACAGTGCACATTGCAGCCGGGCGCCACACGCCTACACAACACGGGGGCCTGGGCATGCCTTACACATCCCCAGCCACGCAGAGCATGCTTATCCACAGCTACATAGATCAACGCCACCCTCCCCCGCACCCCCCTACCCACAGTACACACGCACACACTCATGCAGACAGACAGCGCTTGCCTCTGTTTATCTTGAGCAGCACTCCTCTATACAGAAAGCTGGATGTCTCACACGTGGACACACCCACTCAAGGTAAGCTTTCTGCCCAGGCCAAGAAGATGCTTGCCCCGCCTCAATCCAATGTTGCATGTGAGACAGCCCCATTCCAGCATGCGCCGCACATCCGGAACCCCGAAATCCCTCAATGTGAGACAGTGCAAGCAGGATCCATGTAACATCCTGCTTAAGTCTGGCCTTACACCTGCAAAATGAGCTGGGGCCTGCCTGCTCAGCCTCAGTCGGAGCTAGCTCATCCCCTCAGGACATGATGTGACCCTACTACTGCCTCCTGGGCTTTTTCCTCCAATGCAATCCTGCTCAGGCTGCCTGCACCAGCACATGTCACTCTGCTAAGGTTACAAGTGCTAGCACTCACCTCCCCCTGCCAGTCTTCAGTGAGGACCCCTAGGCCTGGCCCAGTGCCTGCAGGAAGTGCTTCAGTTCCTGGGCACGGCATTGATGGAGCCTTTGCAAGGGCTAACGCCAGGGACTCTGCACCCATGAAGGAAGCACCAAGGAGAAAGGCGAGCTGAGGAGGCAGCTGATAGTCCTGCAGGGGCCTGGAAACTGCTCAAGCATGTCTGGTCATATCACTTTCATAGGCCCCATCACTTCTGCTTGGAGCACCTCAAGCATAGCACTGGAGCCAAGGGGATGCATCAGGGGAAGGAGCTGGCTGCAACAGCACTTCACCGTGGGCATACATGCCCTATAAGCTGATGGGCGCCTATGCCTTGTGCCTTGCCAGGGAAGGAGGCAGCAGGGGGACATGGCTACTTATCCCCCAGTCCTGAGTGCAGGTCAGAGGCAGTCTGTGCCCAGTGTTCCCTCCCTCTGTACACCCACTCACCTCTCTCTTCCCCACACACCCACTCTTCCCACAAGCGATACTAACCAGCCAGCAGCACGTGGCCCACAGCAGAGCTTTCCTCTCCTGCTCAGTGGGATAACACAGGGCAGCCGTCCTGGCCCAGAGGGCACTGAGAAAGGATGCTCCTCCAAGCGCAAGAATACCTTGTAGTCTGGGCACACCGTTTATCTAACATCACATCTAAACCCCCTCCTCCCCTCCAACTCTGCGGTGCTGTTTAGCTTTCACTTCAGCAAACCGCAGAACGTTTGCAAAGTGTTGCTCTGGGCCAGGGTCAGGGCTGAACTGCAAATCAGTGCTGGCCTTCCCAGTTTCCTCCTTCTCTCAGCTAACAGGCTTTGAAAGCCTGGGGCAAGTCGACCAAACACACTGACCTTTGCTTGGAGGCCCCCCGGGGAAGATTTGACATCAGTGGAGGCGGGCTTGCCAGGCGGGAAGCAGTGAGGAGGATCTCACCCAATGAAATTAGCTTCCAGCACCCTTCCTGTCACCAGCCCCTGAGCTATGTAACATAGTAACCACACCATGCTCAAAGCCAGAGAGAAGCTCCCTGCTCCTGTCAGACCCCCTGCTGGAAGCCCATTAAAGTGGTCCATGGTGTGATGCCTGCCCGCCCCCACCTCCCAACCGCTATACTACTACTACTCACGTTACTTCTCCACGGTCAAAACACTTTCCAGTGGGGCATCAAGCTGCCCTCAGCCTGATGTCAGTGGGCAGGGATCCCAAATCCATCTCCCATGCCATACTATAGAGGCACATAGGCACACCTGTGCCAGGCTTCCAGCCCAAGGTCTCAGAGCACTGTGTGAATGGAGACAACCCACAACCCCACAGGAGAAGTAAATGTTGTAAGACACTGGCTGGTGTAGGCTCACTACTGCCCCCTACGGAGGGGGATTGGAACTGCTCAGCCATGTGTCAGAGTCCCCACACTGCTGCTGCTGCCCAGGGATGGAGATTTTACATTAGTAGAAGAGGTACGTTGGAGGGAACTGTTCATGGGTGAGATATGAGTTTTTGTCCATTTGGCAGTGCAGGCAGACAAGTGGTCAGCTCCGGCAGCTCTTAAATAGACAGGAACACCAAGCCCTGGAGATGCCCAGGTTACACCAAGAGGTACTGGAACAGTCAGGAACACCTTCTTTGGTCCCAGGACCCACAGCTTAATGGGAAGCAGGAAGCCAGCAGCAAGGGGGCTGGTATCAACTCAATCCTGAAACTTTTTTTCCCCCCAAGAGATGGCTCCATTGCTGCAGGGAGCCATCAACAGCTGCTCTCCCTTTTCACCCCTGTGGAGAAGCATCTGTGTGGGGGAGAGGAGAGAGGAGGAATAGGGAGGAAGGAGCCTGAAGCAGGTGCCAGGGACATGCCATGACGGTGGGTGGGTGGATAGGAGCCAGCCATGGCTGAAGCTAATGCCAGGCTGGAGCACTACAAACTGCAGGAGAGACTCCACACCCACGAGCAGACACTTAGAGGAGGTGATACTGCCCAAGCCAAGTGCTCTGCTCTTCAATATACACAGAGGTCCTGTGGATACCAGCGAGCTGCAGCTTCCTTTTTCTGGCTGGGATCAGCAGAGTTTGTGGCATGGTAAATCCCTGCTGCTACACACCCTGCTGAGGGACAGCCTCTACCTCCCACACGTGACCTCTGTCCCTAGTCTTGACAGCCATTAATCACAGACTGCCTCCCTGGCCCTGTCTCTTGCCCATCAGTCCCAGAGCAGTAGGTACTCATCCTCCCACCTCTGCCCCTTGCCTGCCACCTCACTAACACTGGGGCCAAGCAGCTCCCTACACATCAGGGGAGCAGGAAAGAATGTACAACCCTCCACATTCAGCTGATAACAAGATGACCAATGTTAACCATCTGCAGGAGAGCAGCAAAGAGCCCTGTTTTCTAGTGCAGGCCTATCAGTCAGGCATGCAGTGAAGCCAGAGAGCTATAGGAGGCCTTGGAACCAAATCTCCAAGAGTTCGTAGGCATCGGTGCAGCCAGGGGTTCAGAACTGCTCTGTTGCCTACAGTTTCTCCCAGGCTTGATTTATTTGGCTCTGGGTAACTGCATGAAAGCCCAGTATTGACTTTGCAACACATAAAGGGCATGAAGGCCAAGTGAAATAGGTGTTAGGAGATTTGGCTCTACTCCCAGCCCTGTCACTGACTTCAGGCAGATCACTTCCCCCTTGTGCCTCAGTTTCCCCTCTTTTGAAAGGGAAGTACAGCTACCACTGTAAAGCATTTGGGGCTATGTATGAATGGGGCTGCGTATGGACATTGCACATGTATCACACCAGGCCAGAGCTCCATAAGTGTCAGCACTGGGCAGGATGGGGCATGCTGTCATGAAGGGCTGCACCTCTGAGAAGAGATTCAACGTATTCCCACCATGTTCAGCAAAGATGGTCAAAAGACCACTGTGGCCAACAAGGCTTCCACAGCTGTTAGGGGTCTGTGTACTCCAGCTGCTCTGAACAGCAGGGTGATAGCAGGCCCAAACCTCAGGACCTCCTGCTACCCAAGGCCCAGCTGCTTGAAGTACGGGAGAGCCTCCTTACAATATGTTGCAGTACAGGGGTGAGGGTGGTGTCAGGCATTCTGAAAAGCACCAGCCAAGTAGTTCTGATTCCAGGCAATAGAGGGCAGCGCACACACACACACCCTTCTAGGTGCTCCCACCCAAGTACACCCCAAATTCACTACTGTACTGATACTAGGGCAAGGGGCAAAAGCAAAACCTTCAGCCCAATTCTACCTGCACTGAGACACAGCCGAATGCTAGATCAGCATGATAGACCACAGGTAGCTGTTGAATTGATGAGCTGCCTTTCTCAGGCTGGGCAGTACCAGCAAGGTCTCTCAGCCTGGCCATTGATTTCCAATGTTGTACGATCCATCTGTTTGCAACAAGGAGCGCCCGCAGTACAACACTTTATTAGCTGCAGTGATGCCCGGAACAGTGCTAGTGGGGCCACAATGGATGCAGCTCTGTATCTAGATATAGCCTGATGGCTGGTTCATCAGAAGCTGCGGGACCTTCCTACTCCACTGTCAACTCAGAAGACTTGCTCCCTGCCATATATCCCACAAATGCCACGCCAGTGGTAGATTCTCTTGGCCAAACAAGTCACACTTAGGATCAAAGCAAAGGGAAGCCCCAAGCCAACCTGACCTCCAGCTGAAACCAGAGCAGCCCTGGGGCTGTTTTAATTATACATCCTATTTTTTAGGCGTCTCACATTTCAGCAATTGGTCTTTTATCAATTTACCCCTGATGCCCTGCCAGTGGACAGGGATTCCAGCTAGGCTGAGGTCTGAGCCTGAATTTCATTGTCTGAAGCTGATGGGAAGCTAACAGGTTGCCAGGGTTTTTAGTTACAAACTGTGTTATGTTTAGTTATGAGTTATATATTGGAGCAGAAAACTCAGAGGCAGGGGTTTCACATTATTGTTTCAGCAAGATGACAAGGTGCTTGCAAACCAGAGGAAGTGTCCCCAAAGCCTTGCTTCACAATTGTCGCTGCTCCTGCTCTCAGCTCCTCTAGGGACACAGCTGTTCTCCTCAGGCTAAATGATGCCCCTACCAGACCAGGGCAGCAGAGGGATCCAGGTTATTACCGTTATTAATCAACCCAAAAGGCTATCACAAGGACACAACCTGACCTCCCATGTAACCCCAGCTGGGGGAGGCCACCCAATAGTATCTGCATGGAAACCCTGGCATCTGCTTGAGCAAGAGCCAGCCTGTTAGCAAGGTGTCCAGTCTCGCCTTAAAGACTTCAAGACATGGTGAAGCCACCATCTCCCGAGGGAACTTGTTCCAGCAGTTAATTATCTTCACTGTGTGCCTCGGTTCTCGGCCACACTTGTCTGCCTGCAGCTTCCAGTTGCTGGATCATGTTACGCCTCTTTTTGTCAGGCTGAAGAGCCCTGTGCCATCAGAAATCTCTTCCCCCTGGAGGGATGGGCAGACTACGCTCCAGTCACCTCCTTGTCTTCCCTCAGCTAAGCTGCACATGTCCCTGTGAAGGGGCAGGTTTTCCAGACCACAAACTGCTCCTGTAGTACCTTTCTGGGACTCTTCCTGCTTTTCAACATACGTAGACACCAGAACCCTAACCAGACACAGCTCCCCAGAAACAGACTATTGCCATATACACAACAATACCCATTCCTGCCCAACAGGGCTCTGTTTATTACTGTTTGCTTATGGTGGCACCTCAGGGCCCTGTTGTGGCAGGAGCTATACAAACACCTGGTGAGAGACAGCACCTGTCCCAAAAAGCTTACAAGTCAACAAGGCAGAGCATTAGAAGGGAAGCAACTTGTCCAGTAACCCAGCAGCAGAGCTGAGAACACAGCCCAGGTCCCCTAAGCTTCAGTCTTGTGTCCCATGTCTTGAACCACAGTGCTTCTGACAAGGCCAGATGATTTCTGGTGAGCAGGCAGCACTGCAGCCAGTGCGTGTGATACAAACTTGAGGCTCCTGCTACTAGTACTCTTTCCTGCATGCGCTAGCTTCCTCCCTTATGCCTTCTGCAGTCTTCCTGCCCTCTGTGTTTACTAAGAGTCTGGCTTAACCAGCTAAGCATATCCTGCCCTTGCAATAATGTGGTGAACAGGAAAGCAAACTGAAAGCAGTGCTCATTCTGGTCAAAGTCTGCCAGGTTGTGAAGTGACTAATCAAAGATGTGGGTATTGTGTGCTTCACCTCAGATTTGTTTTTTCTCCCCCAGCAGCTAAGCTGGAAATGAAAAAGAAAGCAGCAGTGTCATCTTATCTTGTCTGTCTTTTCCTGTCACCTGGATTGCAAACGCATTTGGTCTTCAGGAAAAAGGTGGATTGAACTTGGACGAAAACTACCAGCTCAAGCTGATAGTCCTGTCGTCATCATCCCCCCTGCCCCACCCCCTGGCAAGACATCAAAGATGGCAGCCTCTAAACTGACAAAAAAGAAATGCTTTTTCCTACAACCAAGAGCTAGCCTGGGGAACTCTCTACCACAATATAATATGGAGGCCAAAGACTCAGCAGGCTCCAGCAGGGAACAAACACTGGCTTGGAAATCAGGATGCCCTGCAAATAATACAATGACCAATGGAAGTTTAGGAAGGGCAAGAATTCATTTTAATGGGATTCAGGGGGAGAAGCTTCCTGAGGCACACTGCTCCACAGACATCTCCTGCCCTTTCCTCTCAAATGCTTGGTGCTAGGCAATGTCAGTGACCAATGACAGGGCCAGAGCAGCACTCTAGACACTCCACTTGCTGAGCTCTCTACTCCTGTTACAGGCAAGGCGTTCTCCCTTTAAACCAGAATCAGGGCAATTATTTCAGAGAGACATTTTCCTTCCAAAGCATTACATGCTCTGACTGTATGCTCTTCTCCTTCCGGTGCATGCAAAAGCAGGTTAAAAGTTTGGGTGGGAGCAGGTATAACTTAATGCACAGCTTAAAACACCTGGAACTGCACAGCTTTGTAACAACAGGGGTTCCAGGGCCCCAGCATCACCAGGGAGTCAACCCTCTCCCTACAAGACCGATAGCAAGGTCAGATCCTATCCACACCTGGTCCCCTTCATGCAGCACACACTCACTTCCTCCTGCTTGCATGTTTATGCTTCCTTATTCTCCCTCATCCACCCGCACACTTGTCCCCACTCTCACATCCTCACGTCTCTGTCCACTCAGATCCACCTGCTCTCACATCCACTCTTCTGCTCACCTGTGCCCACCCATGCACAAGCATGTCACCGACCTGTGCACTCCCTCCCTGCAGGGTGCGATTGTGGGCACTTGTACTGTGGGGGTTAAATTCAGCTATGCTGTCACCTGCTCACCTAATCAGCTAGACTCTTACTGGCTTAGTCCCCCCCCTACCTAAAGCACACAAGGCTGGAGACTCAGGTTACCCACCCAGCACTGCCATGCCTCTAATAGAACTCACACCTTGCAGGGGACTTCCTGGGAGATCTGCTTTTAGTACCAGCAGGGGGCACCCTCACTCAGCAGATGTATGGCTGCAGCGGGGGGTGTAGGGGTAGGGGGGAAGCAGACAGGGGTCTCCCAGGGCTGACAGCAGAGGCTCTGTCCCCTCTCATCAGCTGGGCCACCCTCAGTGGACGGGAGGGCCAGAACTGCAAGCAAGGAAGGGGGGGCAGCTGGTGCAAGGGAGGGCTCAGTGCTATTACAACCTCTGTGTATGTGCAGCAGGCAGGGAGCAGCAGGGGAGCTTGCTTGGCTGGTGAATATTAATAGCCCTGTCCCCTGCGGGTGTTGTGTGTACAACACGGGGGGTGGGGTGCATCTTAGGCACTGACATGGGGAGAGTGGAGTATAAAAGTAGCAGTGCATGCAGCTCCTGCTGAGTGCTGCGTTCCTGGCCCCTCGGCTGTCTTCCTCTGGCTCTCACAAAACAGTGAAGCGTAGGCTTTTTCTCTCTCCATCTCACTCATCTTCCCCTCCTCTCCGTCACACTGGGAGCAGGTGCAGTATGTGTGCACCACTGGCCTCTCCACTTCTCAAGCCATCAGTGCCCTTTGGCTGTGGGACAGCGCTGCCATTTTGGGGTTGGAAGAGCAAACTGCCATGGCCCAGGCTCTCCCTCCCACCCCACTCTAGCTCTGAGGCCTTCCATTATTCAAAAATGTGGAGGGTGATGGATGGAGGGGGAAAGGAGACAATGCAAGATGCGTCCACATCCGTTACCATGTGGGACTGGAAATGAGAGGAGAAACCAAGCCCAGGGCTACTGCAGCCCAAACCTCAGGTGCACTGTGAAGAGCCAGTCAGGAATGCTGGCTGGGGAGGGACAGAGAGGGCTGGGGGCACTATGGTACAGAAGTGACAGATGTGATGGGGTCAGAGCTACTCCAGCCTCAGCTTCTTTCTTTTGCCTTCTTCACACCTCTGCTCTTCTATGCAGTGTCCTTGAATACAAGCCTGGCAAGTGTCTTCCCACCCCATGGTGGACTCCACAACAACAGAACCTGCCCACTGCATGCAGGTAGACTCCCACCTTCCATGGCTATAATGCATGGCCACAAATACCAAGTACATCACTCTGTGTACCTCCTGCTGATGGCCTCTCAGCCACTAGTGTCTCTCATCTCACTCCTCTTAAAACCTTGGGGACTCAGAATCCATGCCCCAACTGCTTTCTCAGCAAAAGTCTTACTTCATATACCCCATCACCCTGCCTGAGTAAAGGGCTTCTTTCATTGCTGACTCAGATATACCTTTATCCACTGATATACCTTATCAAGCTGAGTTTTTACCCCAATGTCCTGCTCTTTGTTTGTGCCTCCGGTTCCCTGTCCTAGTAGACTCCTTCTCTATCCCACAGCCCTAGTCCAAATAAAGTCTAACTCCTACTTTATGTCCTAAGTTCAAATTAAGGCACATCCCCACTCCACAGCCCTGGCTAGGCAGTACGTTTCATACCTCAAAGCCTGGGAAGGCACAATCATCAGCAGCCCTAAAACGTGGTAGCAGGATCTCAGAGGACAATTGCCAAGACTCAAAGAGGAGATGGTGTTAATGCTAACCAGGCCCTGAACTTTCAAGGGCTCTAAAAGCTGATGCTCTTAGTTCCAATCAATCATCCACTTCGGTCACCTAGTGTCAAGAACTCAGTGTGGGTGTAATAGCCTCATGATAACTCAACACCAAGAGGTTGTAGTGAGCAAAAGGGACACTTACCAGCAGCCCTGTCAAAAAGGAATTGCAGTTGTCATGGCCTCAGTGCCAGCAGTGCAAGCCTGTTGCAGGGTAAGTAAAGGTGCTTAGTATTACTAAGCCCTCCTCAAGTGGTAGAGGCAAGAGATGGGGTAGAAATTCAAGGGGAAAGACCAGGATTTAGTGAGAGCATGGATGTGAGGGAACAAGACAAGAAAGGAGCTGAAGATATACCCAAAGGCACCACCTCTGAGGTGGTGCAGGGTGGAAAGAGAGAGAGTGGAAGAGTTTAAGTAAATAGAGAGAGTTCAGGGCTGGAGAGAGAGATTTGAGAGCATAGAGGGGATGAGAGAGGCTGTAAGAAAGGATGGGGTCACTGGCAGAAGGAGACAGAGTGTAAAAGGGAGAAGTGGATTTGGCAAATGGCAAAATCCTGGAAAAAAACCCTGAAGAGGGATGGAGAAGGAGGAGGATCCATTGATGGTGGCACAGAACAGAGGAAAAAGGAAATGACAATCAGGAAGCTGCTGAAAGAGGAGGGCCCGCTAGTGACACTCAGTGAAATGGAGACTGGGCTGCTGAGTATGGAGAAGGGGTGCATAGACTCCATAAGGAGGAAGAGGGTATCATTGAGTTTTTGATCTTATGTACTGATTTTATCTTAGTGACCTCCAGGAATAACTGTGGGTTAAAAGGAGCCAATGCCCCTCAGTAATACTTGTCAGTCTGCAACTGAAAGAGCCGAGGGTCAGAAATACTTCAAGCATCAGAAATGGGACCACAGACACCTATAGGAGACTCACAAGCTTCCAAGATAGCGAGGAAAAATGTGAGTGGGACTGCAGCTGTTCTGAGGTGATGGTTGGACCAACCCAACCAGTAGAAGCACAGGAGAACCTGAACTAACCAGAGCATGCACACAGATGGGAGAGAAGGACAGGACTCTTCTTGCCCCTCAAGTTAAAAGCCCACCCCTTGCTTCCAGGATGATGAAGGCCAGCCCATTTGAGCTGGCATCCAGATGCTCACAGAAGTCTCCAAAAGCAAGTGTTGGCAATGTTTCAGGAGATGTGCAGTGCCATGGGAATGTGCATCCTGCTTTTGCCCCCAGAGCACAGGCCAAAACTCAAATAAAGTTTGCTCCATGGTCACTGGTCTCAGGGGAGACAATATCTCAAAGACATGAGACTGCTGAATCTGTGACATCCCAGACAGAACCACCTGGGCCTACAGTGATGCACCTGGCCCAGGCAAGTGAACCACAGAACCAGAGAGCGCTGGCTTTTCTCCACCACGCACCTGGTGCTGGCCAAGCAAAACTTCCTGCAAGCGGCTGAGTTCCTCATGACATCTTGGCCAAAATAATTTCTCAGTAGGAGCCTCTACCATCCTCAAGACTTTCCTCCCCTGAAAGGAGCTAGCTAGCTGAATGGGAATCTTCTTCCCATCCTCACTTACCCAATGAATTCCTCCCATGTCTGGCTCCACTTAGAGCCATCTTCCAGCCAGGCCACAAGCCATCCAAAGGAACTCGCAGAAGGGCATTTGAAAGAGCACTTCTCCCAATTCTGCCTACTATCAAAGTCTCCCAGATCACCAGAAGTGCCCTCAAGCCAGCCACCCCCACCAACCAACAAGGACTGTGCTGTAGATACAGCACCCCCTCCAGTTTATGGACAGAGGATGGGAAAAGACATGATGACGTTAGCAGTGGAAGGTGGAGAAGGCAAAGGTAGGCAAGAACAAGAAAAAAGGGGCAAAGTATGTGCTAAACCAGCTACCAGCTTCTTATAATAATTGGCTGCCAGTGGTCAAGGTACTTCAGGAGAAATTTACCTGCAGCCTCTGAGCTGGAGGGTTGTAGGAAACTGGGCCAAAACCCAACTAAAGGCCTGGACAGGAGCACACAGCACCACCCACATGGAAAACCAAGGTGGGGAGAGGTGAATCTACAGGCCTTTCTTGCTAAGGTCAGCTTGAGTTTTCCCAGCATTCCCACAAGGCCACATTTCCTGGCACATTGCTCCAAGTGCCCTTGGCAGGCTCAGCTGGTTAGACTGCCACGCTTGTCGCAGGGGGGCAGCACGATCTTCTGCCTGGTGCTCTCAGAGAGGCTTGGGCATCCCAGTGGAAGCATGCGAGACACGCTCCCCCCTGCCCCCCTCCACTCCTTGGCTTTAATGAGGCAGTGTGGAGGCTGCACACATTGCCATGCCTGCTCCCAAGTCTCCTTAGTCACCCTACACTCCTCCCTTTATCTCTACTTGTGAGACTGGTGACTTCCCTTTCAAACCTCATTCACTCAACACAAGGTGACCTCCCCCTCCCACTCCTTCCTGTGTTGATGCCTCTTATCCTGCAGCATGAGTAGCCATCTCACCTGGGTCCCCGTCTGTCTGGCTTCCTGCCGACCTTAACAAGCCAATCGCAGGTCAGTCCCAGGGAAATGAGACAGATGGGACTCCAGAGGAAACAGGGAAAGAGGGGGAAGGGATAAGTGAGACAATAATGACCAAGAAAGAGGTGCTCAATGGCTGACAAGAAGTGTGGGGCAAGGAGGGGATGGACAAGACAGACAGACAGGAGAAAGTAGGAAGGGGAAGAGAACTGAAAAGAGAGGTAAAAAGCAGATGTCAGCAGGGAAAACTGGACAAGACAGAATGACAAGAAAGACCAGAAGAAAGGAGACGCTGACAAAGTGGTAGATGAGGGCAGGGAGATGAGTTTGGGCAGGGGGGGTGTTAAGAATGGACAGGTAAGATGAGCTGGATATGGGGGAGTGACTCTGGTTGTGGGAGATGCACAGGAGAGACCCAGCTGTGGCTGTCTTGTGTCATCCCCCACTTCTTCCTGGGTACCTCTGCTGTCCTGTGATCTGGAGATCCGACACACCCACCACCAGGGACCAAAAGCCCCAGAGTTGAACAGCGTATCTGAGCCAATCTCCTCCACTGTCTGGACAGGACATGGCACCCCCACAGCCACAGCTAGGACCTGCAGAACCAGTCCCCCACAGCAAAAAGGCTCCCATAGGCTGGACTCTCAGGTCCTGGTCCTGGACTCAGGGAAGAGCCTTCTTTAGCACTGAAGGCAAGAACTGGAAATCAGAACTCCTGGGTTCTACAACCATCTCTGCCACAGAGTAACCATGGGCGGCATGCATGACTTGGATCCATATGGTCCAAACACAGTGCCTGGCTCTGAGCATGGGTGATGACACAGAACTGGGAAGGATTCTGGCAGGTGGATTGTGACAGTCCCTTTCGACTGTACAACCTGTAAATTCATGAGGGCCTGGGCAGGGATGTATGGTTTCCCACTCTGACTACAGACCCCTCACCAACCAGGCCAGGAGGGACCTGGGTCTTTTCCGCAGGACTCACTTCACCCGTCTCTGCATTGGCCCTCTCCTAGGGAATGTGCACTATGCCTTGCAGGACCAGGGGCAGCCTTCTAAGCCTCTCACCCTAGATAAGTACCCCGACTTTACACTTTCCCTGGCTCTCTGCCTTTTGAACATGGCCCCTTAGTGTCAGCCTTGCTGTCTGCTAGTCGAAATCCCTTCCCCTGTTGAATTCATCCATAATAGATATTGTAGTCAAGCCCCTGGGGGCTTGGGGGTGGCAGCAATATTATCTGCATCTGTCTTCATTTCCCACTCTCTCTCTCTCTCTGGCAGTCTGAAGGCTGCAAGATCAGACCACGGAAAGCAGCCTCCAGCTCTCTCCTCTCCCTCTATTCCTGGCTGCTCCCCCCTCATGCCAGCTCTCTTTGTGTCCAAAGTCAGGATCTGTCTTGCACAGATCCCACAGCCCTGGCCCTCACGGGCTCCCTTGCTTCACAAAGGGCTCATCTTCCTCCAGCTATAGGCAGGGTGTGTATAACTGGAATAACCTGCCCTCATCTGTCACTCAGCTGGAAAGCAAGGAGCCCAGGGGTGGGGGGGCAGTGGAGAGGGGTATGTGCATGTATGGTTTTCCTCAGCTCGGGAGCTATTCTGAGAGGCAGAGGCACCTGAGAGCTTTGGAGGAGGAGGAATTTTACAGCTAGTAGGCGGGGAAGAAAGAGAAAGAAAGAAAAGCAAGCAGGAGGCTAGTGGGAGAGGGAGGGTGGGAGCCCTAGGAGCTCCCCTCTGCAACAGCTTCATGCATAGCCTTCCTCCCCTCCAACCCCACCAGGAGATGCAAGCTGGATCCCAGGTAAAAGGAGTCTAGGCATCTTGTTTGCTTTCATCCACATACTACCTACCACATGGGAGCTGAGAGTGGCATGAATGGCTTCTGCTGAGAATAACATGAATGGGGGGCTGCAGAGCGGGTGGGGCAAGGGGGGCCCAGACCTGGAAAAGCACAACAGTGTCTGGGGCAGGACAGAGGAAGTTCAAGCCTGAAGAGCAGGTGATGTTGTAGAAGGTGATGGAGGGGCAGTGGCAGAAGATATATGCATGGGGTGAGGGAGGCAGGGCTGGATTTTGAGGCTGCGGCAGAGGCAGAGACGAAGTGTAGCTGGCAGCACCAGAGTAGCAGGGGGCACTCTGGGTCAGAAGGACTGAGAGGTGCAGCTAGGAGTCAGCACCTTGGCACAACAGCACAGGCAACTCCCACTCAGGCCAGGCATGCACCACATCATCACATGGGAGGAGGGGAAGAAGGGAGGGAGAGGGAGGGGCAGAGGTGGACCACTCCTAGGATTGCCCCCAGACCCCTGCAGGGAGCAAGGGAAGAGGAACACTCTGCAGAGCAGCCTGGCCCTGTTGAGCTCCTTGCCCTTTGTCTGCCTCAGCACTGACGATCTTCCCCAGCTCTGCTCCCTTCCTCCCCTCCCACCTTCCCTCTGGCTGCTCCATTTATGCAAGTTCAGGGCCATGGCTCCGCCTGTCCCCATGCCGCAGGCTACAATCTTTTTGATGTTCTCTCACCTTATTTTTTTACCGACTAGGGCTTTTGTCCCTGTACCACAAGCCTGGGGGAGTTGCCTGTCCTCCGGCTCTGCCATCTGACGTTCAAAGGCTCAGCCCTTTTCATCCCAGACTTCAGCGTTCCCTGCTCCCTGCCTCCCACCCCCAAAGCGCCACCCTAAGAAAACATCAGGGGAAACACACTGCTGCCTGGTTATTTATTCACCATGTCCTGAGGGACCATTGCTGAGGCTGCTGGCTCCTGCCAGTGCAGCCAGCTAGCTCCTGAGGCCAGCAGTCGGAGGAGAGAGGCCAAAGAGGGAAGGCACAAAAGGAGCAGCAGAAAGAGCTGCCCTGGTACATGGGCTGGGAGGGGGCCTCTGCCCTGCAGGGATAGTACATGGTGCTGATCCCTACCCACCTTCCCAGGGCCTGTTCTTGCAACCACAGTCAGACTGCCACCTCCCACTGCACTCCTGGGGAGGACTGACTGGGGACAAGTGAAGTTCTGAGGCTGCTTGAGGGACTGGGTGGGGCCAGACTGGCAGGGTGGGATCCGGGGAGCTGTGATGGAAGAAAAAGAGCCTTGTGAAATGTAAAGGGAAGGGATGAGATGGAGAAAGGAGAAGTCTTACTCTGTAGGGGAGGGTACAAGTTGGTGGGCTAGGATGGAACCTTACGCCAGGGCAGAAGGCTTTCACACTTAGACAGCATCCTGTTTTTCAAGCCACCACAGATCCTCCAGACGTGCCAGCTACATATCAGTGGCATAAGTGTCTGTGGCAAAGGCACCCCAGAGCACACTCCCTTCCATGCTTCCCCCTCCCACTAGCCAATCCCCAGTTCTTGCACAAGCATAACCATGCCCCTGGTGCCTCCTCTATCCTTTGCTGTAAACTTCTGGTGCAAAAAGCTTCCCTGAAGCTCCTGGATTTTGGAAGGAGTGTCTGGAAATTACATTTGTTCAACCCTAGTTTGAATTGCAAGTGAACTTGTTCCATTCACCCTACACTACACCTTTACCTGACATCTTTCAACTCAGAGTGCAGAACTGGACTATGGCTTATTTTGGATTAAATAATAGCAACTGCACCCACCATATTGCCCTACCATGCACTTTTCATTCAAGGGTGAGACCAGATTTTACAAAGTGTAATGAATGGGGCTTTGCCAGATATGATCCCTTATCAGCATCATGGAATATCACCTCCCTGAAATGCAGCCACTGCTGGAAAGAGATGCTTTCTGTTAAACAGCAGCTGCATCAACACTCCCCACAGAGCAGGAAATGAAGGATTATATTGCATCCAACTCAAAGTGCTGCAGGGATTCAAAATGCAACTCCTCAAGGGAAACCCAAGCTTAGCAGTCACACTGGGAGCTCTTTAATGATGCAAATGTGCCCCCTCCTGCAGCACAGTGCCCCTAGACACCAGGCTGGGGCTAGGGGACCAGTATGACTGAGAAGGAAGCATGACACCCACGGGGCACAAACAGCATACCTGGGAATGTTGGACACACTCAGAGCTGATCATCCCCAGCCTGCTTCACCCCCCAGTCTCCCATTCATACACTGACCTGGTACCACCCTGTGACATCACCTGAGGGCACACAGCTGTAAATATTTTGGCATTCATTTCTGTGCTGCTGCTTTATTACCGCTGTAACCCCTGGTCCCAAGTCAGCACCTGCTCCTCTGAATGCTGCTGTGCAAAGCTGTTCCTGCGCTTCTCACAGATGGGAGATTCGAGCACAGGAAGCAACTTCTTCATCCCTTACCAGTGCACCGTCCCTCAGGCCACCCCTCTGCACAGCCAAAGCTCTCTCACCAGCTCATTGTGGGCTGGGTTGCTGGCTGAATTTGCATCAGCAGAGGCTATTCATAGATCTGCTTGGCCTGCCTACCGGACACACAATGAGCAGGCATATGTGGGGCTACACCCTGCAAGGGACACACTGCCCTCAACTCCTGTTATCTTTAATGGGAAATCATTGGGAGCCTCTGAGCTCCTGAAAAGCCTGAACTCGCACACTCATTCAAGCATCTGGGCTTGTCCAGGGCATGAAAGGAAGGTCTCTGCTGCCTTATCAGCACCCCCATCTGGCTCAATGTGTTCTGACAAGCAAGCTAGCTTGGGAGCTCAGACCCTAGGAATCTACCATTTAAGGGGGAAAGATCAGTAAGGGCAAGCAAGCTGGGATGATGTGTGGTCAGGCAGAGGGGCTAGCCCCACTGCACCTGCAATCCGGAAGTCACAGGAGGCCAGAGGCCAGGACAAGTTCAGTGCAAGTGGTGGAACAGGATTGCCCCACATGACATGATGAAAGCAGGGTTCATAGTAGTATAAGATCAAGATTATGGGTGCAGGAGTGTTTGGACACATGGCATATTGGGTGGAGGGGTTTAAGGCATGGCTGTACAAAGGGGTCCCTAGCAGATGGTGAGGGATCACCCCACAGATAGGTGCATGCTCACTTGCATGCCATGCCACAGAGAGGGAAGCTGTTGAAGCCTCCTTAGTGCAGTGGATGGGCAGTAGAATAGAGTCTCTCATCCAGGGTGGTGCAGGGAAGGCTACTCACATTATGTGGTGAGTGCAGTGCATGGTAGAAGCTGGGGCAAACTGCTCATGCAGCAATATAAGTGCCAAGCTGAGGGTACTGTAAGCTGCTACTGCCTAATCCAGGGACAGGTAGAGGACAACAGCAAGCAGTCACGGTTATGACATACCTGGGGTGCTCCGTTTCCCGAGCAAGGGACCAGGGCAGAACAGGAGGTTCTGGTAAGAAAATGGACCACAGGAAGGAACTGCTGGGCTCTACATTCACTGCCCCGGTCAAGAAAAAGATCTGAGCATGGCTATAGACAGTGCAATGTGCCTCTACGCAACGTGTAGCAGCAAGAAGGAAAAAGCAAACAGATACTAAGAAGCAAGAGGGAAGGGAGGGAGAAGTATACTGAGGACATTACAGTGCCAGTCTGTAAAGTCCTGGGACACCCTGGCAGGGAATGCCACATGCTGGTCCAAAGACCTTGTCTTGAGAGGACAGAGCGGAAACGTGGAGGTTCAGAGACAGGATCGTTAGTGATATGAGAAAACTTCCCTGTGGGGAGAAACTGAAAAGCTTGGGACTGCTTTAGTTTGGAAGGGAGATGACTCAGAAGGAATATGAGCAAAGTAAAGAAAATAATTCACAGGAGACAGCTAAGATCAGGTCAAACATGAACGAGAGGCCATTCAACAATGAGAGAAATAGCAAATTTGAAGATGAGGAGAGGAAATATTTAAGATCAGCCAGTGGAAGCCCTCACCACAAAGAGCCAGTGTGGCCAGATTCAAGGGATGGACGGGACCTGTTGGCACTGATAATGAGAACATGACGCAGGACTCTAAACCACAAGAGCCAAAGTTTGGAAGGGATGTAAGCTCCCCTTGTCCGGACCCAAGTCAGGCTGTTGTGAGGGCTCTCAGGACAGCGGTTCACCTTTTATGACATTGGCTGGGACACATGATGCTTGGATCCATGTCCCTGCTCTGCTACAGATTTCCCCTGTGACCCTGGGCCGGCACCTAGCCACTCTGTGCCTCCATTCTCCATCTGTAAAACACAAGCGGCATCCGTCCATCTCCCGGAGGGGGTGTAAGGATCAATGGATTCAAGGCTGTAAGATGCTCAGAGGCTGCAGTGACAGGACCAGATAAGTACTTAAGACAGAGAGTGAGAATTTTCCCTTGTGGGCATGTTATTCCATAATTACAGGCTCTGGGGCTCTGACACCTTTGATACCTTCCACTGAGGCATCTGGTGCTGGCTACTGACAAACACAAGGAACTGGACCAGATGGACATTGGCTCTGTCCCAGCCTGCTAGTTCCTACAGGCCTTATTTTGCTGAGGTACCGAGCACTGACAGGCCACTCTGCCTTCAGCTGAAATTGGGACTGCTTTGAAAAACAGCCCCTGCACTCCCTCTGCCCAGATCCTCCACCCAGCATCTCCCCAACTCCGGGGAGGACAGCTTGTCCTTTGGCCCCGGGGCCATTGCTGGTAGCAGCCCATGCACCAGGACCCTGTGGGTAACCACCTGCCAGGCCCAGGCACCCCTACTGCATTGCCAGTGCCCCTTCCCTCTCTTTGGGCACTGGCAAGAGACCCTGCTGCCCAGAAAGTGGGCAAGCGCTACTGTGCAGCTGTCCCTCCTAAGTCCCAACACAACAGCACGTCCCAGATTCCTAGATGTGGGGCTGCCCCATTTCTTTGAGCATAAGATCAGTAAAACAGCTCTAGCTAAAACACCTCCTAAAACGACTGTCCTCCGAGGGCACGAGCACAGGGCAGGAGGGGCAGAGGAAGGTAGCCAAGCCAAACCAGCAGCCGGCAACCTGCTGGGCGCACAGGGCTGGGAGACAGGTTGCTGGACCAAGCTGGGCTGGGTGCTCTCGAATCGGCTCGGCAGCTCAGGCACATTTTGCAGCACACCCCATTTATTTCTACCTGGAACAGCAGGTGCCCAGGCTCGGGTGCCTCTCCGCAGGGTGGTGACTCATTTGAAACGAGCTGCCGTGACTTGTTCCCCAAACTACTGTAACTCCTGCCCAGGGCAACTCTGGAAAGCTTTGGATGGCAGGAGGGGTGAGGGGGGTGCAGAAGGTGGAAGGGGGTTGTGGGGAGAGAGGACAAGAGCGTGAATGAGTGTGAGTGTGTTGGAAGAGGAAGGGGAGTCGGGACGGGGAAGGTGGCTCGGAGGAGGGAGCAGGCAGAGACGTGAGGGGAGCCAAGCACGCGGCAGGGAGGAAATGAGGAGCGGGGATAAAGGAAGCGAAGAGCCGCAGGGGGCAATGGAAGTGCCCTCGCGCGGGCGCGGCCGCGGCCCCGGCCCCGGCGGGCAGCGCTCACCTGGCGGGTGCTGGGCGGCGGCCGCCGCCGGGGCGCGGCTGTCTCCCCCCCTCCCCCCCACGCCCCGCGCACCTTTGCCGGCAGCAGCGTCCGGGGGCAGGTGCATGGTCCCTCAGGGCGGGCCCCGCCGGCTGGAGCCCGGGGCGGCGGCGGCGGCGGCAGCTCAGTCCCGGTCCCGCTGCCCGGCTCGGCGCCGGGGGCTGCGGGGCTGCCGCGGGCGGGCGGCGCGGGGGCGGCGACCTGTCGGCACGGGCCGGCCCGCCCAGGAGCCCCGCAGCGGCCGCGCGGCAGCCGCCGGCATGTGTGTGTGTGCGCGCGGGGCGGCGGCGGCGGCGGCGCGGGGCGGAGTGCTCCGCTCAGCTCCCCTCAGCTCGGCTCGGCTCGGCTCAGCTCCGCGCCCGCCGCCGTCACGCTCCCGCGCGCGGCCGCGTGCTGCTCGCTGCTGGCGGGAGACGGGACTGCAGCGCCCGCCCGCGCACCCCGGCACACACACGGGCACGCCCACGCACACTCACGCGCCCCTGCACACGTACGGGTACACCCCCATACGCACACATGCACGCGTACACACCCCACCCCAGGCACACATCCCCGCACGCACACGCAGCCATCCGCACACACCCACGCCCATACATACATGCCCTCATGCACACGTACACACCCGTACACACGCATACACAGCCACCTTATACACACCCATACACTCCCATGCACACGTACACACCCATACACACCTGCACTCCCCCATGCACACATACACGGCCACTCATACACACGTATGCACACACCCCTATGCACGCGTACACACCCTTACACATGCATGGACATACACACACATGCACCCCACCTCTCCCGCCTTCACCAGGCAGCCAGCCCTGCCCACAGGGGACAGGAGCCGGTGCCGGCAGCTGCAACCAGCCTGCTGCAGGGGTCACAGCGTCCCGGACCCACACTTCCCAGCTCCTCCTCCTCGTTGGCTGCACCCAGTGCCCACCCCAGAGGGCACAGGGCAGTCTGTGTCCAGCTCCCCCCTCTGCCCCCCATTCTGGAGGGCCCAGAGATCCAGGTCCAATTGCCCTTTCCCTTGTGAGCTGGCGAGGCGTGTTCCTGCCCTACATGGCCCCCAGGTTCTGCTCCACTGGACACAGAAGAAATCCATCCTGGGTTCCCGCCCCCAAAGTCACAGAGGACAACAGCTCAATAGTCTTAAAATTGGCGCAGGCATCCCTTAGCCCCCTTCCCCTCCTCCCCCTTCCCTTCCCACAGGTAAAACAAAGGCGAGATCTTTGTGCCCAACTGTAGTTGGATGGTAGTGTGGAATAAGGTCCCTCCATCATGTCCTACTCCCCTGACCGGAGCAGGTAAATGCAATTTATGCCCCCTGGCTTCACTGCATATTGAACATTTGCAAACGTATCCCAGGGAAAAGCAAGCACATGGCAAATAAAAGGGAGGATGTTCTCCAAATTGGATCCTGGGTGCAGTGAGGAAGGTGCAGGAGGGACAGGACAGGAGCAGAGCCCACTGGCTATGTTGGCTCCTAAAACTGACAGCCTCCAACCCCACTCTGAGTGTAGGGGACTCCTGATCCAGCAGGCCTCTTCCATCCCTCTGGCCTGGGACCACTCTGTTGGCTGGCAGGAAGACCTGCTGTTTGGTCTCTCCAGCCACATCCTGCAGTCCTTCCCTGGGACCTGAGATTGGAGAGCATTGTACTCAGTGAGCAACAACCTTGCGGAGGGAACTGGGGTCATCAAATGGCCTGGCCCAAAGGGTATCTGCAGGGTGCCACTGGATGAGGACAAGGGAAGGCAGGTATGGGGTGATGTTGAGATGAGGAAAAGGTCCAGGCAAACACCATCTCCATGTTGTGCTTGTACATGGCCATGCCACAGATAACTAGACAAACACCTTTTCCATACGTGCTGGAGTTGGACAGACCTCATAGTCTGTTCCTTAGAGCAGCAGTGTGTGCAGGTACCTTTAGCTACCATCCTGCCCAAGAGGAGAGAGATGATTCCCTACCCCTGCTGAAGCTCATGTCCCCTGTGGATGCTGCTGAGCCAGCTCTGCCAGGCAGGCCTCCTCCTCTTCCTCCTCCTCTTCCTCCTCTTCACTGGGGTCCATGCAGTTATCTGTGAAAAGCACATCTTTGCCATTGCAACGCACCAACTGGCACCGAGTGGCAGATGCTTTATAAAAACATTTTCAAGGGAAGGTGCCCTAACAGGCATCTTATGTGCAGGCTCATATGTGCACACATACTCAAGTGCTGGTGCCCACGTACCTCCCCACTCAGCATCAGTTGCTGTACCCTCCTGGCTGTGACTGACGTGGACAAAGGTGGATCCCCCTGCAGCAACTATGGCTTACAGGGCTGGGCTATTCAGTTCAGACAGGGGAGGCTCACTTGCAGGGCTGGATTAACCTTTAAGTGGGCCCTAAGCAAACAAGCGTGTGGGCCCTGACTTTTTTCACTCAGTAATTATAGTATGTAAGCATAACTGGACGTCTTCTTCACTTAGGGCCCTAGGCACATGCCTAGTTTGCCTATGCGTTAATCCGGCCCTACTCATGTGTTGTAATGAAGTGTCCCAGGTTCAGTTCCTACTGCAAACAGTTCCCTGAGGGCAGTGTTATGAAGACATGCAAATGTATGCAAGCATTGCATGCATGTATTGTGTTAGAACATGCACATGTGTGTAGGAGACACTGGCCATGTCTACACAAGACACTACTGCGCAGTAGCATTGAGGGGTGCTAACCATGACACGACGCTACTGTGCAATAGTGTCAGAAAAAAATGTTCAGGGACACTACTGCCCAGTAATGCTGGTTACTGTGAGGTATTTAGTACTCAGCTTGCGTAGACTTGGCCACTGTGTAGCAAATGCCGTATTCTGTCTGGGATCCAAAAGAAGTCTCTTGGGACCTTGGCTCTTTTGCTGTCTGGGTACCCAAATAAAGGAAGGCAACACCTTTTGGGACTGTATCTCAGAAAGCACTTGCAGGCTCCACAAGACAAAGCCTTTTTAGACGTGCATGTGGAGAAGGCCATCTCCTCCCAGTAGGCTGCTGCTGTGTGGAAAAAACTGCTCCTGGGAGAATTCAACCTATGAGATTTTGTCTCCTTTCATGTGAGGAGTATCCCATCTGTGGTAAGCTACTTGAGAAGAGATCTGTCTTTGTGTTGCCTCTAAACTGAGAGCTTGTCCACATATAAAAACTCTGTTGTGTTAGCCTTACTGGTACAGTTACAATGGTGCAGCTTCTATCAAGTGTTGCAGTTATCCTGGGTAAAGGTGCCTTCTCATCCCTTTGGTTCATTTCCACAGACTGCAGCAGCACAGGACATGTGTACACCAGTGCAGCCATGTCCACTCTTGGAGTTGTACCTATTCAACGGTGTTGGTAAGGGTATTTATTACACTTCCAAATACAAGACTTATACTGGTGTTGGACTTGCATGTCCAAGTCAGACCTCTTTCCCTTGTGTCTGAAACATGTCTCTTATTGGTGCCCACAGCATGGTGGCTCTGGCCTCTTTTATACACACCTGTGAGGCTACAGGTGTGCATATAGCAAACCCCTACTGCAAAGGACACTGGCTAAATACTGAGATAGAGTCTCAGAAACTCAGTGCATGCCTCAGGACCAAAGTGTGCTCAGCAACTGCAGTGACCCTGGCAGAGTCATTCTGGCCAGCCCAGCTAACAAAGAGGCAGACAAGAGTGCTTTTACCACAGATCTTTGACCAGCTCCCTGTGTGGGATCAGCTGTACCAGATTCAGGCTTTTTTTTGGCCAGGGCAAGCTGTGTCTACATTAGGTCTCCTGTTGCTGCAATGATGTTGACTTGAGGCTGTGATTTCTTTTTTTTCACCCTCCTGACTGGCATAACTGCGCTGACAAAACTTCTAAGTGAGGACCAAAGCTAAACATTTCCAGCAAATACACTCAAAAGTTTGTTTGCCAATTGATCTTATCCGGTTCCCTGGGGCTCCAAGGCAGTGGTTTAATTTAAATGAAGAAAGCAAATGAATAGACCGCCCAGTCCCTTTCCTTACCCTCCAGGAGTGACCTGGCTCTCTCTCACAGGCTGAAGGGGAGCCTTTTTTGTGCAAGAACCTCTCATTAAATTCTTGGCAGCAAATCACTGCTCTGCTCTGCTTTCTACACTCACTTCCCACGCGCTCTTCAGCAAGCTACAAAGCTCCCCTCCCCACACGCCCAGAATCTCCAGTCAGCTACATAACCCCATGCGCCCACACAGGCATACGCCGCCGCCTTGCACCCTGCCTAGTCATTTTTACCGATGCCAAGCTGGTGTGAAATGCTGCTGAATCAGAGCAGTGTCGTGCACTCACTAGGCACAGGTGTAAAGGACTCCACAAGGTGGGGTCAGAGGCCCAAAGCGGGGCCATGTGCTATGCAGACCCATGAGAGACAGGCTGTGCCCTGAGCACCTGGATGGATGAGTCACACAGCAGAAGGGAGGACAGAAGGATGGTCATCCCTGTAATACAGTGGAGAACAGAGGCACAGGGAAGCTGAGGTCCCCATTTATGCACCAGAATAAGTGGCCAGGTTTCCCAGGGTGCTCAGCAAGATGAGCATTGAACTTCTTGGAAGACCGGCCTGTGATTATCACAGCTGCTGCCACAGTCCTGTATTTCAAGCTCTTGACCTCGAGCGATCTGAATGAGATTATAAAGAGAGTTTGTGGTAGAGCAAAGAAGCCTGGTGTGGATCTCTGGAGTCCCAGGGCTGGGGCTTTACCAGTAGGTCCCTCCTTCCTCTCCTAGGCAGCCCTACTCTATCCCATGCTGCAGCTCTACTTCAGAGAGGCATAGTCTCTTCATTGCTCTCCATACCTCCATGATGCCCTCCCTGTCCCTCTCCCTTCACTTGCTTGTCCATTCATCCATGACCCTACCATCCACTTCCCAAGGCCAGTTCCACTATGAGGCAAATGCTCCATTCTTCCCCTGAGCCCTGCATAGTCCTCACTCATCCTGGACTTCATTTCCTGATCAATACTATGTGAAGACTGCAGAGCCACCCTCCTGCCTGAGGGCTGCACTTGGGCTGTGGTTGAGGTTTTACAGACAAATAGTTTTTACTAGAGACCTGAGTGCAGGGGGGCAGCAAGTTTTAATGATATGGGGGGGTGGCTCCAAGTTGCTGTACCTGGAGCCAGTGCTCTTCAGAGTACCATCAAGCCACTCCCTTCCTCTGGAAGCAGAATGCTGAGGCAAGGAGCAGAGGCTGGAAGCAGTGCTGTGCAATGAACTTAGAATGTGTGATGGGACTAGCGTCAAGCAGTGCTGCCAGGTCTGTGCACATACACGCAGCACAGAATGCAGCTCCTCTAGTGCACTGGGGAGCATACATTACAGCTCCTCTTTCTGTGCCTGTTTCAGAGATGATAGCAGTCTATCTAGTACAGACCCAGTTGGAGAACGTGAACTCAAGTTATAGTAATGTGCTTTTAGGTCTGGACTGTACAGGTTCAGTCCCCAGGGTGTTGTCTAAATTGTGGCCATCTCACCCATGTTCTCTTCCTAAAGACAAACCAAAGCAATGTTTCCAGGTGAGAGCACAGGAGTAGAAGCACCTCAAATCAGCTGGGCAATTAAGATGTTTCACCCCTAGTGTGGCTCCAGTTAAGCTGGAGAATCTTCCCAGCTCCTGCTTAGGAGTAAAACTCCATCCCTCATTACCCTATGACAGATCTGCATCACTTCTGTGACACACCAAGGGGCACCACTGTGAAACACACCATGCCCATTCAACTCTGGTCCACCTCCATGAAGAAATGTAGCCACCTTAACACAGCACCTAGCATGTGCCCCAGCCCTGCTCTCTGGCTCTCTGCCTTGGCCATGCTTACTGCATGTACTCAGAGATGCTTTAAGGTGGCTATGATGGCTCACTTCATGGTTTGGCATGTGCAGAGGAAGGGTGTGGACATGCTTCTTGTCTGAAGTCCTGAGCACAACACAGAGGCAATATAGAATAGCCCTACATCCCTTCACCAGCACACGAAGCAATGAGATCTCATGAACAGAGCCATAGCCTCAAAGTGAAGAGCCCTGATCTCTACTAATAGCACCCTAGCGCTGACCCACTGTGTGATATTGAGGAAATAATGTCCTCTCTTTGGGTTTTTTTCCCTTCTGCTCTTTGTCTGTCTTGCACATTTAAACTATAAAAGGGCAGTCCAGGATGTGTATGGCACCTAGCACAGTAGGTGCTATTATATACATAATATCAAAACACACATCTCCTTTTTGGATCCTTCACCATCTCCCCCTAACCACCTCAGAAAGACCAGAATGTCTTTCTGAACCAGCTATAACTTCTGCATCAACCCTTGCGACCAGTTGCACAGCAGTGGACATCACTACAGTGTAATCACCACCCATGACAAGTTTGGACTTTCTCCATTGTGCCCTTAATGTTTCTTGCCAAAAATATGCTGTGAAAGCTCAATAAATGATTTCCAAGTGCTTAAAACTTGACCAAATCAAAATGAGTTTCTTCCAGGAGGCAACCGTGCACTGCTCTCCAATGAAGTCTATTTCCCTGCCAAATTGCAATGTTCAGTCCCCAGCCATTCTGGCTATGGCACTGTTCAAAAAGAAGCCATTAAACTTTTTTTGTTGGACAATGGGGAAAAATGAATATTTTTCATTCCTCTTTAACTCCAAAATGGGAGAACAGTTCTTTTGTTCAAACCTTTTATAAAAATTAATCTTTGGGCTGAACCCAAGCTGGGGAAATTTAATCCAAAAAAACATGAAATTTCCAGTTCCCAACATGACTAATAATGTGGGGGTCAGAGAGAATATTATTTCACAGCTTCAATGAGAGGACGTTGTGACCAGGTAGCTGCTAGGACTTATAAAAATGTTAATGAACTAGAAATAATAGTATGACTCCTAAATTCTTTCAGTTCCTTCCCCTTGGCCTGAGGACTCTGCGTTCTTTCCCCTTCAAACACCTTGATTTTCTATTGTGTCTTGCCTTTCTCATAGTTTTATGGATTCTAGAACCAAAAGGGACCATTATGATCAGCTTTATTACACAGCTCATAGAACTTTACCCAATAACCAGTTTAATAACTGTTGTCTTAAACTTAGTATAGTGTTTAGAGAGCTGTTTAATCTTGCCTTAATGATTCCAGGTGATGGGGAATTTGACATGCTCCTTGGCAGTTTGTTCCCAGTTAATTACTTTTATGGTTAAAAATGAGTACCTTCCTTCTTCTTTGAATTTACCTAGATTCAGTTTCCTTCAGATGAAACTTCTAACAAGCCAATTTGTCAGATTAAAAGCTACCATAAATAATCCACTGTGTTTTATTCCTTTTAGGACCGGCAGGAGACACCACAAGATGGGGATAGCCCCGGGATCACTGTGCTTTGGAGTATACATTACCTAATTGGATGATGAATAAGACCATTCTGGCTTCTGAGTCAGTTGGGCCCACCCAAGCCTTGCTATCAAGGCTGAATGTGCCTCAGGCATGACCTAATGCAAAAACCGCCCACTGGTGCCCACCTGAGAAAGAGCTTGTAACTTTTTTGTTCTGTGATTGAGTGTTTGTACAGTGATTCTGAGGGGTAAAAAGTGCTGCTTGAATGATAAGTGCTATTAATTCTAATTGCAGACAAGGTTCTTTGGGTGAATCTGGTATCTTTTATTAGACCAACTTAAATAGTTAGAAAACAATTTTCAAGCAAGCTTTCGGGTTCAAAAAGCCTTCTTCAGGCTGAGGAAGTTTCAGCAGTTGGTATGTGCTCTTCCTGGATGGAATGAATAGTAAAGAAGCCAGAGGCTGGGGTGGTCTGCATACAAGATAGACAGTTGGTGAAGAACTATTGGTCTAATAAAAGATACCAGATTTACCCAAAGAATCTTGTCTGCCTATGTCCTTAGACCGACACAGCTACAGCCTACACCCCTGTATTAATTCTAATTGTTGCATGCACCTTTCAAAGGAGGTAGAGTATGGGTAGGGAAAAGGGGATCAAAATGATAAATAAACCAAGAGGCAGGAGTTCGGGTTTTATCCCTAAGTGGACCTCCATGAAACTCTCTTGGGTCTTCTTCCTTCCCTCTGTCTGTGAGAGGGGGAGAGAGGCCACATTCCTTATTGTTTGCAAAGCTTTTGGACCTCTTCCACAGGAAGGGGCTCTGGTTGTGTCAAGAATTCTCTTGCATTTTGGTATGCTGTCCTTATTACTGTATATGTAGGACTTACCGAGATGAGAGTCCATTGTGCTATGTGACTCCCTTCCCCTGAAGACTACAGCGACCAAGCAAAGGGTAAGAATGTCCTTATCCCCATTGTACAGCTGGAGAATAGAGGCACAGAGCGCCAAGTGACTTGCTCACAACTGGGTACACAGAGCCCTCCAGCAGGACTGCAGATCTCTCCCTCCAAAGGCTTGCTCTAGTGCTTTGACAGTAAAGCCATCTTTCCTGCCTGTTGTCATGGAAAAAGGATTCCAGGTCTGAGGCACAAAAAAGCTTATTTTGTTGGGCAGTTTCCCCCTCCCTTTCCTCCTTCCTCTTTTTCCCTAGGGGTTCCACCCAGCCAGGATACTGAGATACTCCCTCAGATATAAATGGGGTAAGATTAGCTGCATTGTGCATCTTATGGCTACATCCCGGGCCTGAAGAAGAGCCTTGGGGCTGGCGGGTGTAGTTCTTATCTGCTGACAGAAGTGGAATCATAGCCTGGCTGCACCACGGCATCTTGTTTGTCTTTCTGGGTAAACATTACGTGTAGGACAGAACTGGTCAGGCGGTGAAATGGAATTTAAAATTATTTAACTTGTGTGAGCAGCTGCGTGAGTGTACGTATGCATGTGCATGTGTTCCAGAAGGCTGGCGACCACCCTGGCTGCTGTTTAGGCCTGCTGTGGCAGTGGGATTCAGCATATGAGAGATTATGTGGGCCCTTTATATGAGGATATATCATGCTCATGCGGGGAAATGAACAGCTTGGGTATGTTATTGCCCCTGGAAACATACTTGTGCATTCAATTAGTTTTGTCACTGTATAATATTCTCTGATAGCAAGTCCCTCAACCCATATGTAACAGAAACTGCCACAGTCCCAGTAAATAGACAGTAATAACTTATCCAACAAAGAAGGTCAGCTGGAAATTCACCCACACATTCCCACAAACAAGAACTTATATGCGTAGCCCAGATAAGGCCTTCAGTTCTTTAGATCCTATTTCTGTCAGGCCAAGGCAGAGAGAGTGAGAGTCAGAGCATAAGATGAAAATGCCCTGCCACTGGCCCCTGGCTGTCCAGTTCTGGGAGGGCTGATAGCTGGAGAGCACTGAGTGATCTTGAATGCTGTGATATCTTAATAAAAGAGAAAAACAGCCTCGGAAGTAACCAGGATCCAGTGTTATGCTCATTACACGGTATCACAGTCACCATCCTGGTGGTGACTGAAACTGAAAACCAGGCTCCTCCAGAGCTACAGGCACAGACCTGCACAGCTTGAGTTAAAGGACCAAGCACTGCAGCCAAAGTTATACCATAACTCAGATGCTATGTGGATTGGTCACTGAACAGGTGTTGGAGCATATGCTGATTGGTGGACAACAGTCTTGCTCCTGTTTCCACCCAGGGGGGCAGCAGAACTCCCCCTGCAGCCGCACACCCGCACCAGGGACAGGCAGTTTCAGGCCAATGGAAAGGCTTTTGTGGTCTTTCATGAGTTCTGGCGCACACTCCACTGAACATTTGGCAGAAGTGGTAATAAAATAATACCTTTCTCTGAGAAGAGGTCAGGCTGCTCACTCAGGTGCCCCAGCCACGGGGCTGGAATAGGCTCATACAAGAGAGGAGACACTTCTCAAGGATATACGTTCCTTCAAGCAGTTGTTAGCTGTCATCTGCAGAACACGCCTATTTGGAAGTCGGTGCTGAATGAAAAACCTTTCATTTGGGGATGAGGCTGTGTTGTCTTCCTCGCCAGTTGCCACCCTGCCAAAATCCTGGTCTCAGTATGCACTGGGCTTAGCATAAATCCTGAGTAAATGGCACCTCTTTGGTTGTTTCAGAGTGCTGGATAGGAAGCTGGAGGGGGCACCCCTAGGTTGAAAGAACTTGCATTCACGACACTTTAGCCAGAGGGGTTACCTTTGTCCATTATCCAATGTGAGTGACCAGATTGGTGGTGATCCAACATGCAATATGCCATTTAATAACAGAGGAAGCAACTCCCAGGGACTTCCTGTGGCACAGTGATTATGCCCCTGGATTCTCCTGTTTGGGTTTATATGTTTGCAAAGCTCTAACTGGGGTTTGGATTAAGTTCTTCATTATGGCTCAGTGTTTGCACTGGCCTGGGCTGGCTGTTTGCTTTGCACAGCTGATGCCATAGCTGTAGTCCTTTTCCTAGCAAAGTAAGCACTTTCACCCACATGAGAAGCCACAACAAGAGGTCTTGTCACATCAGCCAAGTTTGGTTGCAAACCCGCCTTGAGCAAAGGGACCTGTGGGGTGATTCATCAGGGCAGGGCCATCCCTTACGATACAGTACACATGGGAACAGATTAGAGAGAGTGAGGACCAAGGACGGTGGCATTGTGAGCTATCTGGAGAAGACTGAAGATGGGCTTTAATAGCAGCCTTCAACTACTGAAGGGGGTTCCAAAGAGGATGGAGCCAGACTGTTCTCAGTGGTGGCAGATGACAGAACAAGCAGCAATGGTCTGAAGCTGCAGCAAAGGAAGTTGAAGTTAGATATTAGGAAAAACTTCCTCACAAGGAGGGTTGTAAAACACTAGAACAGGTTACCCAGAGAGGTGGTGGAAGCTCCATCCTTGGAGGTATTTAAGACCTGGCTAGACAAAGCTTTGGCTGGGATGATCTAGTTGGGGATGGTCCTGCTTTGAGTGGGGGGTTGGACTAGATGACCTGCTTTGAGGTCCCTTCCAACCCTAATTTTCTATGATTCTATGACCCATCTCCTCTATAAACCCACAGACCGGAGCAGCAGGGGAGCCTTGGGTTGGCACCCACGGTGGTGTTGCACTCAGTGTTCTGCTACTAGTTATTTATTTAACAGTTGCGTCTTTTCAGACCTGTGCCACACCTTTACTGAGGTCTGCAAACAGCCTCCCATTGTCTTTAATGGGTGTTGGGTCAGGTCCTCTGGTTTTCTTTATATCCTGTACAGAGCCTTCTGGCTGCGTAGGAAATATTGTCATGTGCCATATTGCCTGTCTGTCTTACTGCAGTGGCTGAGCACTGGACTACTTTGCCCTGTTTACAAGGATCATGAATGTGTCCTGACTCCAGACACAGAAGTCACAGTCACTAGCTGAACCAAATGTTCAACCAAAAATTCAGGGCCATCAGTTTCCCAGAGCAGACATGTCTCTGGTGCTGAAGTTGAAGGAGACCCTCCATCCTTTGTCCCTAGCAGTGAGGATGATGTTTCCATTTTAAGCAAGAGCAGGTCAGTCTAGGTCTCCCTAGCAAAGGCACAGGGACACACCAGCTTGTGGCTGACAAAATGATGGAAAGGCTCTAGGAGCCCAACTGTTCAACCAAGTCTTAAAGCTTTGCTCCATCTCCTCCTGAGTGGCAGGGAAATAGGAATAACTGCAGAGCTCCTCAGTGCTGCTTTCAATCTCATCTTCCAGGCAAAAGGCTGCACAAAGCATTCTAATCTTTGGGTCTCTGCTCCCACAGACAGGGCTGGCACTGGGGTAAAAAAGGAACAGGCCAGTATAAAAGCACAGGGTGGATGAGGCTGGTGTGGGTCAGTAAGCTGTGAATCCAGAGGCTGGACTGAGCCTGTGTAAAGCAGCACATTGGGAGAGGGCATGCAGTGGGCTGCTGGGAGCTAAGGCATGACAGGGTGTGTTACTCACCATAGCCACTTTTATTATAATTATTTATAATGGGTATTGTAGCACTCAGGAGCTTTAGTCACAGACTTTTCCATTTCTGCAGAATATATGTTTACATCTTTAAATAATTACCATCCATAGCCCTCAACCTTGCAAAGAAAATGCTCTCAGTGTGAACTGCCATGGTCTTTCAGTGACACTCCAGAGAGTAGGAAAGGTTAGCCTCTGCTGGGGTGAAAACTACCCCACGCATCTCTATGGGCTGTTGACTCTGAGGCTTTTTTTAATGAATTCTGCCTCTCACTGTTGCTAACTGGTGCCCTTAGGACTGTTTTCAACAGATACACTTTTCTGCTCAGGAGCCAATGGCAGAGCCAGGGTCCTCCCGCTGGCCACAGCCTGATTGCAGAGAAAACTTGCCAGAGAGTGAAGCATCTGGAAGCAGCTGGAGGAAGTGGGCTGAGGAAAAGCATTTTTCTTACCACAGTGCCTCGCTGCACTCAGTGCAAGAGTTGTGGAGGTAGAGGTGGCAAAGGTAGCTTTATACTCCCCCACTTACTTAGCAGCTCCAGATTCTGGTGCCATCTAGGGGTTCCCCTGCCCCTTGCTGTAAATTAGAGTGGCCTCGGGTTTGCTTTATGGTTTATTCTCACTGATCCTTAGGAACCACCAGAGGACTGGGCATTCCCACTGTGCACCGGCTGAACTGTACTAGGTGCTGGGAAGAGCCTGGCCTAGGCTGATGCCACCTCTGGTGAGACGGCCACCTCTACTCCTCTGTGTCACCAGAGCACTTAGAGAAGCCACTTGGAAGGGGCCACCCCACAACTGAATCAGGCCTCTGGGCACCAGACCAAGAGAAGCTCCTGCTTAGGGAATGGGGAGCTGTGCTGAGGGATTGCCCGGATTCCACCGTGCTCCACTACTCATCTCTGGACCCTCTTCTCTCTCCTTCATCATGTACACAGGTTAACGGGCCTACACCGCAGCTACCTCACTACACACTAAAGGGAAGCTCCAGCTGGCAGTAATACAATCACAAAATGGAAATGTAGGTTGTGGCCTCTGGGCTGTTGTTATCAGGGTGGCTGCAGGTCACAGCTTCTAAAGAATCCTGTTAGGCCAGGAGACTCTCAGCAGGCACAATTCCAGTTTGGGGGCTTCCTCGGAGGTCCAGGCAGGCTGGGACTGCTGTTATCAGGCACAGCAGGGAACTCCCAAGACTGTGTTATTGCTGAACTCTGGCTGAAGCAAGCAGTGAAGCACCGAGATAGGATTGTGCTGTTGCATTCTAAAAGTTGAGTTATCTCCACAAACCTGCTGCAGCAAAAATCAGAGTTCAGCTCCAGAAGGATTTCCTCCAGCAACGCAACATGACTCAAATTGTTGACGAAATCCCTCTTCCCTCTGCCACTCTAACTTCCGTGCTTGTGGGTCGGTTTGGAGAGGAGAGGTAGATTAAGTTCCCTCTTCCCTGTAGAGAGGGCCAGGCAGAGGTTTCAGGCCTGGGGATAAGACTTAAAGAGGTTTCGGGCCTTTTTTGATTGAGGAAATAAAAGAAAGGGCAACTGCTTGTAGAAGTGGGGGAGCATGAGGGATGGGCACTTTGCAGTCAGTCTTTGAGATCCCCAGATCTTTATGTGTCCACATTCAGTTATCCCACCAAAATCAACCTCAATCTGTCCCGTTCCAAAGCATTGTGTCCTACCTCTGCTTGTTCTTCCCCGTCACCTCCCCTGCTGTCCCTGTCATAGATTCAGGTCTTTTCAGTTGCCCATGCTCCTTTTACATCCCCTGCACTCACTGTCATGGCAGAGCCTTAGCCACCTGTGCCTGCACCTACACAAAACAGTTCTGCTTTCCCTGACCCATTCCTCCGTGCATCCCCACCCCCAAGTCTCCACAGCTGAGCAGTTCTCAAAAGCTGGGAAGTTTTTATTAACATTTAAGCTAAATGTTCCAGACTGGGTCTCTAGCTGGATGTGTCTTGTTCTGTCCTCAGCTGCTGGGAACTGATCCTTTTATGTATTTGTAGATGGCTCTTATGTCTCCCCTCTGCCTCTTTCCCGGCCAACTCTGTCCTCCACTTTCTTTTAACCTTGCCCTGGGAGATTCATTTCTTATATACTTTTCTGCCTCTCCTCTGATTTGTTTTCAGCTTCCCAGCATTTCCCAAAAATCTGTGCACAGACTCCCAATGGTATCCTGCCCACTGCCATGCAAAGCAGAAAGAGTCCCTGCTCCATGTGATGCCCCATCAGGTGCTTGCCTTCTCTGTGAGAGCGGTGTCTTGTTGACTCTTCCATTTGTCATCCTGGCCCTCCTCCATGGGACCGGCTGCTTTGCCACTTTGTCCCATTTTATGCGTGTGCATTTGATTATTCCTTCTCACATAAATCATGTTGTGCTTGTTCCCGCTGAATCTCCTTTAATTGATTTCAGCCCCTTGCTCCAATTTATCAACCTTGTGTAACGTTTGGATCCTGTCTGCATGCCGCTTCTCTGGTGCTTCCTCATAGCAAGCGTCCTGTTTTCATCATTGCCACTGCCACCCTTATGACTGTGCTTCATCTTCTTCACTGGCATCAGTCATTGGGTGCCCCTCCCACCCCCACACACACACCTTGACTTGCCTTCATCTTACCTTATCTTCAGTTGGTTTTGTCTGAGCTGTTGGGATCCAGGAAGAAGGTATGGGAGTAAAAGTGTTTTTATGTCTGCAGTGCCCAAGACCATCCACATGGCACTGACTAAGCTCTCTGAATCACAGCCAATGCCTTGTTTAAAATCTAGGATGGATGTCTTTGGGGTATAGCAGGCCTGGGGGACTGTGGTGTTGTTTACTGTCCCCCTGGTGGTCAGTTCTCACCTACCTACCCATCTGATGTCCCAGTGGTCTAATTTTCCTTAACTGCCATATCTTTGGTGCTATCAATAGTTAAGTAGTCCCTCACTTCAGTCACAGAGCAACCTTAGGTGCCACTCCTTCACATCACCTTTGCCCACAATGTCTAGCCACAACAAACCTTGCTCTTTCATGTGGGTTTACCAGCTGCCAATCAGCCTCTAAACAGTATCTCTCCCCTTTTGGGCCTTTCTGCCCATTTGTAGTTTTCTAAACCGTTCTGTCTACCTGCAATTTATGAGGCTGTTTCTGCGCCAGCAGTTCACAGGGTCACATAAGGCTACAAGCAGGGCACAGGGCTGCTTTGACCCCAGCCAGTTCATAAGTTTGGATCAGTCTGCCATCAGTCCACCTGGGCTTGCTAGTCAAAGTAATCCACAAATCATAAACAAACCATGCACCCTCTGGGCTAGGGTCAGACATTACACATAACCTGGTTTAAGTGATCAGAAACTGGTTTAAAACTGTAACAGAACATAAGTTCAGTGCACATAAACCAGTTTCAAAATGGCTGAAACCGGTTTAAGATAAACCTGGTTGAATGTAGTATCAGACTTAACTGATTTGGGTCAAACTGGCTTATGCAATGTCTCCCAGACCCCCCTCGTTTAAGCTAAACCAGAGTCCTCCAGCATCCCAGATGCTTTGCAGCCCTGGGTTGGGCTGGGCTGGGCTGTCTGCTCCAGAGAGCAGGGCTGGCCCCACCCTTCTGCTCTCTAGCCAGAGCTCCAGCCAGAAGCCAGGAGCTCTCTAGCCAGAGCTCCTGAAGTGTTAGCAGACTTCAGGGTCTGCCTGGCTTCCCTTGCTGCACCCCCCATCTCTCTACTCAAGCAGGGATCCCTTCCCTCCCTCCCTTCCATCTCCCACAGCATGGACCCCAGCCCCATGGACACTAGGCATGTGGTATGCTAGCTAATCCTGAGAGGTGTCTGTGTGTATAGGTCTCCAATTTCACTGGGACAGGACAAAGGCAGACAGGACAGTGTCTGCTTAGGGCTTTTTGGAGCTAATCAACAGGTCAACTGGTAATGTCCCTCCATTCCTTCCTTGGAAAAAGCTGCTTAAGAAGAGCTTGAACTAATGAGAGAGGATTTTGTTTCCTTGGTGGGCTGCTAAATGCTATGTTATCAGCTCCCTGCTGGCTCACTTGCTTGTCAGGTTTTCAGACAGTATGAAGAAGCAGAGAAAGGGAGATTGAAAAGCTCAGTATCATCAACAGATGCATACAGTCCCCCCTGCTCCCCCCACCTCCTTTGCCTCAGAGTGCTAGCCAGGGGATGGGGGCTGACAACACCCCTGCCCCCTTAGCAGCGAGCAGGGAAAAGCCTGGGACTGTGCAGGCACAGTGGGATTTTAAACCCCTCCCTAATCAAAGCAACCTGCTGGGGCCTGGCTATGCCCCCCCACCCTCAGCTCAGCATTACGGAAGGGAAGTGGGGGCTGCTTTAGCACTCCCTGGCTTCTAGCCTGAGCCACTGTTGGCATGTGCCTGCATTTACTCAGTCCAGAGAGAATGTCTGTGTACCTGCAAACTAATTCAACCTAAGCAGGTTAAACTAATATGCAAAGATTGAATCAATTCAGGCTCAGGCTTTCTGAATGTACGTCCCTAGCCCTACAGTTTCCTGCAGGAGCCTCAAAGCTCCACTCACAGACATTCCATACCTTGTGGCTTCGAATTCTGTAGTCAGGAGTTCTCTTTGCATAAAAAACCTAACCAACAAAACCAAAATACCCCAACCCCCCCAAAACAACCTCAGTTCTGTCCTGGATGCTTTTTCTTCAGGCACTCCCAGAGCTTCCCTCAGTTTCATTGAACTTCTCCCAGCTCTGGTCTTCTTCTGGGCATACTCACAGTAAGCAATCCAAGAGGTTCCAGTTCTGCAGTTCTGTCACCAAGGAGCTCTTCTCCCCAGCACTACCAAGGCCCATCTGTACCTAGCCCTCACCACAGCTAGGCTTATAGAGCTCCAGGGCCCACCCCTTTTTGCCAGCACAGCCTGGCCATAAACACACAGCTGCTCCTTTTTTCCTGTCCCTCATTCTCCTTCCCATAACAGGGTTAGAGGAACACTTTATAGGGAAAGCAGGAATCAAAACTCATGGAAGAAGTGATATCGTTTATTAGACCAACTAGATATTTGCAAACAAATCATCATATTTATCTGCAAGCTTTTGGGTCCACACACCCTTCATCAGGCATAGGAGAGAGTAGAGATTGTTAAAGTTCTCCTAGGTAGAAATGAAAATTCAGTATTTTCTTGTGTTCCTCACAAGTCAGGGTAGGAATTCTCTTCATGGTATCACCTCACTGTCCTTGGCACTGTTCATTGTTATCTCTATTCTCAACTGCCTCATTGCAGTAACCTGTTTCTTCATAACAGTCTGGATCACTCCCTCATGGCATCCCACAAATAGACTATATCAGCAGTAGGGCATTTATTTGTAGTTATTTTCACTAAGGCACTTTCAACAGTATCAGCACCTCTCAGTTATCTCTGCTCTTGTTCATCCCATTTGCGTACAACATACATTTAAGTGTCCAACTATCCCCTGGTCTGTGGCCACCTTCATCAGGACAGGACAGTGTTTCACCATCTACATCCACCTAACAACTTCCTTATCTGTCCAGCCTTTAAACTGAAATCAGGGCTAAGTGTTCAGCTATCCTCATTCTGTTTGAAAAACTGGTGTCAAGGAAACCAGGAGGAGAGACAGGAGGACAGGAAATTGGGAGAAGATAGAGAAAGAGAGAAAGCACACCCTTTGAGAGAAAAAGCAAGGGAAGAAGACCATGTACAGGTAATTTATCTCCTGGAAAAGGTTAGAAGTTTAGGAGTAGGGAACAGTACAGGCCTCTCTTAGATCTTTGTTGAAGTACCAATATAAATATCAGGAGAGGTGCTGTGGTTCTTCATGCTGGATGTTGCTCTGAATTTTGTTGTGGCGCAGCAGGCAGCCATGGCTGGACTGAAAAGGCAGGTGGGAGCTAGGATCCACCTGCAACCACCACTTCTCTCCATGGTATCACAGGGAAAATGTCCACAGTCAAAGTCCCCCACAGCCAAATGCCACTGGAGCCCCATGTCCACTTGCTGGATCCAGTGGCTGCCTGGGCCAGATCTGGCCTGCAGGTCTGAGGTTTCTGACCCATGTTTTAGGGCAGGGGTTGTCAACTGGGGGTACATGTACCCCTACGGGTACTTGGGAAGGCCCTAGGGGGTATGCATGGGTGGGTAGGGACGGACCGCCACCACCTACCCACCCCGTACCACTGCCTCTCAGGAGCAGGGCCAGGGCCGGGTGAGGGCGGCAGCACCCCTCTGCACCGCTGCCATCATTCACCACCCCGCGCTGCCGCTGCTCCATGTCCGGCTGCGCGCCACCACCTCCCCGTCACTCTGCATCCATCCGCCGGAGGTACACCTACTAAAAAAAGATTGAAAACCTCTGTTTTGAGTGTACTACTCAAGAGAAAAAAAGTCTCAGACCAGGAGCAGCAGCAATCACCATCTTAGGGGACTGTTGTTCTTCTTACCCTTAAACAAGAGCTATACCAGGAGCAGCAGAGAGGACAGCAGCTGTTATTATCCCTTACAACTCAGACTGTAATAGCCAGTTCCTGCTCAGTTTATCACACATATATGCATGGATAGTAAATGCCTGCACAAAGATGCAAGGTCCCAAGCCTCCCCTGGGGAATCCAGCAGGGTGTTGGTCCTGTCTTCTGTGTTACTGGTTTTCTCTAGGGACTTGTCTTATGCCTCTTCCTTTATATCTACACAACTAATTTATTATGCAAAGGCTAACTGACTATGTAAAATATCTCCAACACTCTGCTTTGTTCCAAGGATTATTGGTATCTTTTATTCTGGATCCCAGTAGTTGGAATGGGACAGACTACCCATTTTGAAAACAGAGGGGTCCATCCCAGTATTAACTGGTTCTCCTAGAGTCCTGAACAGTCGCTATGGGTGGATCCATCAGCTACTTACTGGCTCCCTTTGACATCAGAGGAGCCCCCAATTCCAAGAGGCTTATAGGCCTTGGAGACATCTTCAAATTTAACCTCCCTGGCACTGAAGAAATCTTGAGAGCAGGATTCATTTGGGCATTCCTCCACCTCTGCTTTCCTCCAGCCCCCTTAGAAGCCAACACACCCCCTGCAGAGCAAATCAACCTGAGCTGGAGAAGAAAGGGTCCCATGGAGCACACATAGCTCCTCTGGATGCCCCTGCCACACCACCCAAGGAGGCCAGCTACTTGCTCTTCTGCTGGTGTTGGGCTCTGCTCAGCCAGGCAAATGCAAGGGCTCCAGGCCCTTTCTGCCGGGTTCCACTCAGCCCCCATTCTGTATTTCAGAAAAATTCATTATTTCTCCTCTCCCAAGCAGCAATTGTTATAAAAAGAACAAAAGAAACCCAACTGGAAACATAAAATTCTAATTACCGTATTTTTCGGACCATAAGATGCACCGGACCATAAGACGCACCCCTCCTGGAGCCTCAGTCTCCGCGGCAGCGAGTCCCTCCTTCGGACTCCTGCCCCGTCTGTTCCGGCCGGCCATTTTTATTGCCGGCTCCCAGCCACTGGCACGGGCGCCGGCTTCCGGTCTAAACAAGCGGCGGATGTCCCGCTCGGGCTCCGCCGCCTCCGCGGGCAAGCTCCGCCCCGTCTCCCCGGGACACACACCTTCGGACCATAAGACGCACCCTCATTTTCCCCCCACTTTTGGGGGGAAAAAAGTGCGTCTTATGGTCCGAAAAATATGGTAACATGAAGACTGGAGACAGGGAGAGCAGAGTCAGAGAGATGAATTACGGGGCAATCCAAGAACCCATTTTCCCCACCATTTGACACACCTGCCCATCACCCAGCCAGCAGAGGGGGAGACAGGTCTGGGATCAGAGTGATGCCCAGCTACCGCCCGCTCGGTGCAGAATTCCAACAAGCCCACCCAGGAAGAGACATGCGCAGTCTAACCAAGCCTCCCCTCTCTCAGGACAGTGCCTTCCAAGTGCTCTGAGGGCAAGGAGGTGGGAGAGCCAGAGGCTGCTCATCAGGGGGCTCTTCCCCATCATGGATATAGCCATTTTACAGCTCCCTCCTTGCTCACCCACACATATCTCAGAGAGGCACTTCCCCACCACCCCCGCTCACCAGGCCTCCAGTACTGTTCCCCCTCACCTTCCCACTCACTCATCATACCAGTGTCAGGTGCATTTGCTAGTTGGGAGTTGGGGAAGGTGAATAAGCGCAATCCCTGCTCAGCTGCTGCCTCTGAGGCAAGTAGAGCATCTGAAATAATATTTAATCAAGAATAAGGATAAACACAGACACTTCCCAGGGCCTTTGAGATGCTGGGTACCCTCAACTCCTACTGAAGCCACTCAGGTGCTCAGCAGCTGCCTGAATGGGGCTTCATCCTATTTTATCCACCTTCCCGCTGTTTCTCTGCCTTGCTTTGCTTCTGGCTCTCTTTTCCTGTGCCCTATTTATCTGCCAGCCCCCATCTACTTTCTTCCCCTTCCCTTCTCATTTCTCTCTCACTCCCTCACAGTCCTGTTCAAAGTGTTTATGCACCTCTGCTTCCAGGCTAACAAACACCCTCCTCTCTTTGGGAGTAATTTCAGCTAAAAATATTTATTGCTGAGATCTCTGCTTTCCCAGTGACGGCTGCCTCACCAGCCATTAGCAGAGGCTTTAAACAAGATTGAAATGTGAAACGACCGTGTCTGTAGTCTCACCTAGCTTTCTGAATTATACCAGTGCATTGTGGGAAAATCCAGGCAGCTTTCCTAACCTGCCTCACTCAGGTCTGTGGGGACCATGCCCAAATAGGGCCTGAGTCAAAGCCCAGCCATGTCAGTGGGAACTGGGTGAGGTCCATGGCAGGCACCAGGTACAGCTGGAGCAATGGCATAGGGTATGTGTCTGGGGAGGGGAGAAATTGGCTTCTCTGGGGCTTCACTGTTAGCCATTAGGCAGCAGACTTGGCTCTGTTCTCTCTGCAGAAGACGTTGTGGCTGTAAAGAAATAAACACTGGATTTACAGGTGCTGCCACCCCTATCCTCTGCAGCTTGGGTTCTGCTTGCAGAATAGTTGTTGAGCATTCAAGAACTGTTCAGATTTCCTGCAGCCAGGCCACAGAAGAAGGCAAAAAACAGTGCAGAGAACCTCATGGCAGCACTATTTAGTAGATAATTGCAGCTGGACAATAGCTAGATAGCACCTGAAGGCAAGGACTTCTTGGTTGATCTCTCCAGAGGGCCCATCTGTAGCAAGAGCAGATAGAGAAAAAAGAGGTCTGCCTCTGTTGGTGAAACAAATGTCTCTGGAGCTGCCATAGAGCAGGGGAAGAGCTTTGGGTTTTTGCAGTGTTAGCTCTCTGTGTGCTGATAGATCCCCCACTTGAGTAGGAGGCTATCCTCTTGAGGGGCAGGCTAGTGAGGCTGCTTGGAAGGTCTTGAAAGCTAAGCATTGAGTTGGGGAATGCAATTATGGAGGTGTGTGATGCACGGAACTTGGTCCCTGAGGGAAGAGGAAGAGCAACCCTGTGACTAACAAAGGAAACACCGAGAGAGGAGGAAGGAGGGAGGGGGTGGGTGATGTCTGAGAAGCAATGACACTGGCACTAGAATCAAGGGGAATAAGCAAGAAGGAGTTGAGTTTCTCATGCATGAAGACAATTATGAATTTGTTGGTGTTGCAGAGACCTGGTGTGATAAGACACCTGACTAGCATGCCAAGAGACTAGGAGATGATGTACTTAGGAGAGGTGGGGAGAGGCAGTAAAAGCCATTGGTGGAATCAAAAGTATCGGTGCCCCTTTTATCCCAAGCACTTAGCCAATATTTGGGGCCTTGCCAGGTAGTTTCTGTTAGGAGGAGAAAATGGCAGGATGAGTCAGGCACATTTTTGATACAGTCCTGTTCATTTGCAAAGAATTCACAAAAACCCCACACAGCGACGAAGAGGAGGCAGGTACTCTGATCAGAAATCCATGTCTGCCTTTCAGGGAGTACTGTGCCCAAAGGTATCATCATCTTGGCTTCTACAAAGCACCACACTTCGCTGCTTCTCTATGCACTTATTCCTTGCTTTCTGATGCTTTTTGCCCAACCCCAAACATATGCAATGTAACCCAGGTGCACCCAAGTACTGTGCTCCCTTCTCCACATAGAAGGGATAGGTGGGTGGCAGAACTGCTGTGAGAGGGATCTGCAATATGCAGGCCCGATCCCTCTACCCCTTATAGAGTCAGGCCAGGCCAAGAGATACTTAACTATATACAGATTTATTAATATATACAAAAATTAAAGGAATTGCTATTAATAAATATATATATACAAATATACAATTATCAGATAAAGGCTGAAAGCATGGGTGACTGGTGCCTCCTGAGGCAGGGGGGCACTTGCCCCCTGAGTGGTCAATCAGTGACCGGGGTGGGGGGTGCTTCTGCAGCCGATCATGCTGACGGTGCACGCTGACCCAGAAGCAGCGTTTCCTCTAAGCTGGCTTTAAGAGGGACTACTGCCCAGAAGTGCCAGCAGTGCACCCAGAAGGGCCAGGGACATGCCCGGAAGTGCCAGCTCCTGATGCCCCTGCTCCCTGGCCAGCGCTCTTGGGGGGGGCACCCGCACCCCTGATTGCTCCCCCTGCCTGCTGCTTAAGTGGGGGACACTGGCTGTGAGGGGTTGCACCAATGGTCTCAGGGGGTGCACATGCACCCCCCCATGTACCTCCTATGCGTTGCCACTGGCTGAAAGATTACACCCCTCCAGGTAGCCTCAAACAATGTCTTGACAAACAGTTGATTTACAGTAGACACGTAAGTACAGGTGAGCATGTATAAGTACAATTAAACGACAGTCAAAACACAAATATACACAGGTAAGTATAGGTAAGAATATATAACCATCAGGGAAGGGGTCCCAGCAGAGTCCCTTAAGAAGTTTATACTTAACACTCTATTAAATGACTAATATACAAACTTAAAATGTCCACAAAATATAAGACGCAGTGTTACAGACTTGGAGGCACTCCCCCACAAAATATAAGGCGCCTCAACAACTGGTTAGCTCAAGCTTCCCCAAGGATAAACTGCCTCACAGCCGGGGTAGCTCCCCTCCCCTGTGGGAATCCCTTCCCCAACAACTCAGACTCCAGGGCCTGGATGGGTGGTCCTCGTCCCCTTGGCTGAGGTGCTCTTCACAAGTGTGGCCTCTCAGGCCACTGGCTCCCCTTGGGCTGCTGCCCACAGGTGGCCCTGTGCACTGTTGTGTGCACCGAGGGCTCTGCCTTCTGCTGGGGGCTGGAGGCCTGGGCTAACTTGCGTGGTGCCAGGGCTCAGTCTGCTCCTAGACCCTCCATGCAGCGTCGCCTGCACTGAGCCACTGAGCTCGTGTGGATGGCTGCAGCCCCGAGCTGCCTCAGGTGGCTCCCAGGGTCTAGCTCCATGCAGTGCTGCCTGCACCGAGTTCCCTGGCTGCTTGCCAGGGATTGCAGACCCAAGCCACCTTGTGCAGCTCCCAGAGTCTGGGCTCCATGCACTGCTGTGTACACTGGGTCCCTGGCCTCATGGCAGGCGTGGCAGACCTGAGCTGCCTTGAACAGCTCCCAGGGTCTGCGCTCCAGGCACCGAGCCATGCCCTGATGCTACATTCCCTGTGGTGGGGTTGGGGACACAGCCGCTCGCTGCTCCTGCTTGCGAAGAGGCATCTTCAGGCTCTTCAGGGCACTGGTTCTTCCCACTGGCCAGCTCACACTAGCTCTTCTTTGCCCTCCCTCTTCTCCGTCCCTCGATGCGTCTGCCACATGTTGGGCATGCAGCTCCTTTTATTCACCCCGGAGGCTCCGCCCCAGAGTGTTGTTGGACCTGCAAAGAGCAGGCCGGATCCAGGTCTGGAGCTCTCCTCTCTCCCTTCGCCCAGGCCAAGGTGGGGCAAGCCCCTTCCCACCATTACCTGATTAGTGGACGTGCTCCACCAATCACAATGAAGACTCTCCGAGCCCAGGGGTGCCAGGCTGTATCGGTAAATCCACCACAGCAGCCAAAATAATCCCCAGCCCTTTTGTTTGCAGGCAGTTTCCAGGCTCACAGGCTTGCTTGTCCCACATGGCTCCAACCGTACCATGTTGGTCTGTCCTTGGGCAGTGGCATCTATTGTTGCAGCCATCATTATGAAAGAGGAATTTAATTGCTTCTGCACTTAGTCTGAAATGAAAGGTGCTCAGTACAACTGTTGGCTTTTACCAAGGAAAGGACGACTGCTAGTAATGCTTTCCGGTATAACAATATCAGCTTTAAGTCCTAAAGGGCAGAAGACAAGGAGACGTTAGAAAGAGGGACTTACTAACGTGTAAGACTGTGACAGGGAGGGCTGTGCTGTTGTAGGGTTGGTGGTTTGAGAGTCAGCTCTGGAACAGTTAAATTCCCAGGAACCACAAATTCGAGTCGCTGCCAAAATTGCTCCAACTGGATGCTTGCTCAGTGATTCAGGTGGGCTGAGTGGTCCAATTCACAGGGAACTAGATGGGGCATCAGGAAAGCTCCATGAGCCCTGACCTGCTGGGTGATCTTGGGGAGGCCACTTCGCCACTCCGTACCTCTCTGTCTATACCTGTAGACATGAATGCCACGTGCCCCCAGAGGCTGGGGGGCATGCTGAGCTCCTGCAGGTGGTGCCACAGCCCTGTCAGTGGTGGGAGTATGGCGGCAATAAGTGGGGAGCTCCCGCAGGCAGCCGCAACACTGTGCATGGTGGGGTGCTGAGCGCCACTGGTGCTAAGCAACCACCTGCAGACACCGCCAGCAGTGTCAGCCAGCAGCAATCACAGATTGCCCTCAGACACTGCCAGCGGTGTTGGCGGCGAGGGGGGGTGGTGAGCGGCAACTGCCCGCAGGCGGTATCAGTGGCACCTTTTCACAGGGGGTGCACCGCCATGCTCAGGGGATGCATGTGCACCCACATGCATCCCCTATGCATTGCCATTACTTGTAGCAGGAACCTAATGGTACCTGCCCCTCTTTGCTCAGCACTTTAACTGTTACAGCTGAAAAGCGCTGTAAACAGCTTAAGTAAGACTATCCCTTGGCAGAAAAATCCCTGTCAGGGCTCTGCTCACATGTCAGCAACTTTAAGTTTATGCTAAAAAGGTTAAAATAATATTGCTGCTCTATTTAAATTTAATCCAGTGCAGAAAGCCCATCAGAAGCAACATGGTCCCCAAGGGAGCCTCCCTTTGGCAAGCGTGGAGCTGCCATCCAGGCACCCCAACAACCTTGGGGCTTCTTGTCAAGAGGTACCAAGCTCCAGCCTTGCTGCCTTTGTGTCTTTCGCACCTCGAGGATTCTGCAAACTGTTACGCATGTGAATAGGACTCAGTGGGCTGAGGTCTCAGAGGAGGAAGGAGTGTTATTTCTGGAGTCTGGATGTTTTCTGGGAGCTGTCACAAGATGGCTGCCAGTACCTGGGGCTGAATCCTCACTCTGTTGTCACTCTGTGGTAGGCAGAGGTATTTTGACATTTTCCTCCAGCCAGCAGGCCCCCGCAGTTTGGGAAAGCAGGTGTCCTACTCTAGTGACCGTTCTGTTGGCAATCACCCTTCTCTTTGGACTTCTTCCAGAGCCTGTTGAATTCGCTAAAATCCTGCCCCCTGATTTCAGTGCAGTTTGGATCTGGCCCTAAGTCATCTTTTTTTCATAAGAGCTTTGAGCCATTTGCAGTCTGAAGAAAAAGACTGTCTTTGTGCAGCATGTACAGACTTGCCAGAGAGCAGGAGCCGGAGGTGTGGTACTCCATAACCACACCAGCCTGCCTTCTTTTTCTGTAAGCGCTGCTGTTCTTGTGCTCTAGACCTAGGAGGTAGCTACATGCAAAAACAATAGCTCTTTGTTTCCTGATGCTTGTATAATGTGTGATACATGGAGTTTTAATGAATGATGATCTCCAGTAAGCTATTAGTCTCAAATACTGGAATGTGTAAAATACATCTTGGGTTTTTATTCTTTTTTTTTTTTTTTGTAGACACAAATGCAGTTGGATTTTGCTGAGCAACTACATAATTAAGGAAAAAACCCCACAGCAGTCCCGTGGCTGCAGTTCCTGATTAACTGAAACTCTTAGGGAGGGATCAGAGCATCTCAGCATTTTGTCTCCTGTTTTTGTTTTCCATTAGAGCATTACTATAAGGGCAGATAACCCTATAAGGGTTGCTGGAGAACTTGATTTTTGTCCTTCCAGCTGCTTAATGTTAGGCTTTCTTTTCAGTCCACTCTGACCATCCAGCTTTTCTAATTCCTGTGGTCAAGGCAGGTTTTTTCTTTTTCTTTTTCTCTTTTAGTTTTGTTTGTGGTGGTGCTGGGTTGTTTTTTGTTTTGCTTTTTTTGGTAGGGGGGAGCGTTATTTATTGTTTATGAGGACAATGTTTGCTTTCTGGCTTGGATGTTTCTTAAACCCTTATGTTACTGGCACATCACCAAGCTTAACTTCACAACAATAGTTTTTGTATGGCCATTCCCTTAGGTTGGTTTTTTTTAATGCCTGGATGTTCTATAAGGTGCATCAGCAGCAAACCAGGTAGGGGGAGGATGCCATGCAATAGCACTGAGTTCTTCATGAGCGCTGAATTGGGTGAGATCAGGATGTCAGGCTACAACCAGGACATGCACTGTTGGGTCACACTCCAGGGGATCAGCAACAGACAAGGTCAGGCACAGATGAGGTTCAGACCAGAGTCATTAGTCAGGGGATCAGGACAGAGCAGATTAGGTCTGCCAGGATCTGAGTCACAGACAGTCACCATGGATAGAGCAACAAGTTGTTGGGGGTGGGGGGTTTCAGGAACACGAAGCAGGGAGTCACTAGCAGGCAGCTGTAGCTGTATAGTACCAGGACAGGGGCAATCACCAAACTAAAGCTATTGGCTAAGAGACAGCTGTCAGAGCACAAGAGGTCTGGACTAGAGACCAAAGCAAAGTGGTCAGGAGCTGGCAGGTCCGGAGCAAAGGGGTTGGAGGCAGCAACCAGGCTTATTTGTTATGCCACAGGGGAAGCATGGGCCTAGCAAACTGAAAGCCAACAGGTAGGAACAGGAACCAAGAAACTAAGGGCAAAGAATCAAAATTTGGGGGCTAGACAGAGAGACAACTGCCTATAAGATGGGTACCACACCCATGCAAGTAAGATTGCCAGCTGCAAGGAATTAGGCTGCTGGCAGCCAGGCCCCCTGGGGTCTGCTGGAACAATGTAGCTTTTGTACTGCCCTTTATGGCTCCTTCCACCAGGCAGCTGGCCTCTCCTGTTCCTCCAGGCTGTATCTCTTCCCAGCCTTGCACCGCTGTAGCCTTCCTGACATACATGGATCCACCAAAGACCTTATGTCTCCTGCTGCCACCTCCTGTGCTTAGTACTGTGGGAATCAGAGCTCTGCAGGGCCAAGCTGAGATATGGGGAAGTCCTGGTCAGGTACAAGAGAGTCCCTAGGTGTTGATGATCTAGTTCAGGGCCTTGCAGTGGAGGCTGCTGATATTCAGAGATGCCTCCACCTTCAACTTAGTTGCCCGCATGGTGGGAAGTTGCAAGGGAGGCTCTCACAAGTCAAGGCCATGGGGTGGTGCATGAGAGACCTGGGACACAGGAGGCATCTGCCAATGCTTTCCCCTTATCAGATGGTTTCACTTTTTTCCAAGCCTGACAGTCAGTCCTTATGTGGGTGACGAGGAGAAAAACACTGAAGTTCTGAGGGGACCTCCTTGAAATACTCACTGCACCTCCAAAGGCAGGAGGAAATAGCTAGACGTATGCACATTCATCTTTGCATCATGGTAGGAGATGAGGCAGGACATAGAGAAACCAGAGAAACAACACACCTATTTGGGCAAGGAGGGGTTACAGGTGGGGAGTGACAGCCAGAAACGTGGGGAAGTCCAAGTAGCAAGCACAGCACAGCACAGCACACATAGAAATAGGGCGGTGATCTCCCTCTATTGTATGCTTTGCCCTCCCGGGATACCCCTCCAACAAGGTCAGCAGCGTCTTGCTATGCCAAGAATATCCTGCCTAAGCAGACATTGCTGTCTCCAGCGAGACCTCCTGCCTCTGAAGCCACTTTCTTGTCTAGGAGGAGTGTGCCAGAGGTGCTGTGTTTGGCGGCTGAACAGAGAACACGCTGCTGCTGTAGCAATCATTTTATTGGGTGTCCAAGAGATACAGAAAATCTAATAGAGATAAAAAAGAACTGGAGATAAAAATCTCTATTATACTTACTACTTGAGCTAGTAAATAGCTTTCCCATCTCTCTCACACACGTAGAATGATGGAACGCACACAAATTTTAAATGTTAAGGTCCTTAATCATTATTATGGACCTGACAAGAGACAAAATAATCCAAATGCAGCCAGTCAGAGGAATGTCAATTGCTGCTGGCCTCCCCTCCCACAGAGTTGGCAAAGCTTTGGTACAGGGCATCCTGAGTCATATCAGCCTCCCTATGCTCTGAGGCAAGGCTGGACCCCTGCATCCTGGGAGCTCCAGCCGGGGACAGCTGCAGTGTTCTTTTTCAGCTGATTTCTACGGCGTGCAGGACACTGTGAACTTGGCATAGGTTGTGCTGGCCCTGGTACACAGGAGTAAGGTGGGAGCCAGGTTTCCTCAGAGGTATCAATTGAAATGTTGGTGTCCTTTTGGGTCCTCTGTCCTTTCATTCACTGCCAAGTCCATGAGCCAGATCTGCAAACTCAACTGGAACAGAATCCAAAACAGCCTGCTTTGTAAGGTACTTTGTAGGGCATCTGCTGCGATCCTGGGAGCTGCCATGGTTCTACAGGGTCCTTGAATGTTTCTGGAACAAATATGGACTATGCAATCAGGCCACAGTGACCATGACCAACCACTGGAAGATGCAGAAAGTGGTAAGGGCAAGAGACATTGTGTCGACGGTGGATTGACTACTCCGTGACAGCTGCTAGGCTGTGTGGGAGTGGATCTTCCACAATGATCTACAAAAGGAGCAGAGAGACTTGAACTGGCAAGTAGCCTGCTGGGCACTCCCTATGAGGGCACAGAGACACAGAAAGGGGCAGAGGCCAGCCAAACTGGCTCAGGGAAATCTGCCTGAGGAAGGCAGAAACTATCACCCACCTCCTCTGATACTGCCCTTATGCCAAGGGGCTGTGGAGAAGAGTAATCTCTCATGCTAGTGACAAGGGTCAAGATCCTGACCAGAGAGGTGGCACTGTTCAGGCACTTGACCAAGGAGCAACAGCAGGAGACCCTGACAACCCGCTTTGACTAGTTCATCTCCTGCTTCAGGAATGCCCCGTGGAAGACCAGGAACCTGCTTATGTACAGGCACAGAAACTTCTCAGTCAAGGGCTGTTGTCAAAATAGGTCTGAGTGAGATGTAGGGGTACTACAGAAAGCTGGTAGACGATGTTAGGGAGGAGATGGCGGACATCCCATGGAAAAGAAAAGACTGGCACAGACTGTTCAATGGGACAACCAGAGAAAACAGCAATGATGATGAGATCACCATGATGATGAGGACAATGACAGCACCGAGTGAGAGGACTTGGGAATCAGGAGGGAGAGTTGTAAGGGGAGAGGAGGGAGGGCGTTGGGAAGGAGGTGCAGAGGTGGTCCTTTGCGTAATTGTGATGGGCCAGGTGATGGTGATAGGCATGCAAGCACATGGGTATGCGGTGCAGTTATTATAATAGGAGATGATGGTATAATAGTGTATGTATGTTAAGGACTGTCAAGTGAACCAGACCAGTCACAAAATAGGACTGTTAAAGTACAGGTAGATATATATTCATTTATATATGTAGAAATATAGTTGTCCAAAAAATAAAAATTTAAATGTTGGTGCTCTGGGTAGCATGGCAGAATGGAGGGGAGGGGAGAAAGTGAGCACTTACCTTTCTGTTCAGTGCCTGCCATGGTTGTGAAAGCAGCACAGGCTGATCACAAGCTCCTCAAACAAATGCTGCTGTAGTGGCAGTGGGATGGGTTTCCTGGGAGCTACCATTTTTGCACTCCCTCTGAACTGGTGCCTGAGGCTGACATCCCTTCTGGCTGAGGTGAAGCTTGGAGCAAATCACATATACACAGAAAACCCTGTTAGTATCTCCAGGGCAGTAGGCCTTCAGAGTCATCTCAAACACCCCTGGGTTCTTGAGAGGGTACCACTTTGCCCCACCAGCCTGTGAGAATGTGCCTTGCACTTTCAGACAGTATAGACAGGCTCTGGTCCTTTTTCTGCCCTCTCCAGTGGTGGACAGGGGGTCATTAATATACCCCAGGGTGCTGGAGATTATTTTTATCTTGGCAGATACTACAGAGATGACATAAAAGCCTCAACCCCTCAGCAAGCCCTGGGAAAGGGAGGTCTGGCAGGGCAAAGATGGAGTGGGACCACCCTATTGCACAGGGTGTTATGGGGATTTTTGGCTGGTATTGATGCCCAGCATAAGCATGAATTAGACTATTTGAGGACTGCTGTCACTTGTGGTGGGGGCCATTTCAGTCCCTGGCACATCTCAGGATCTCAAGAACTGAGCTGCCTATGCTGGGCCTCCTGGAGTTGCAGAGCAAGCTTTCTGGCTGGAAGAAAATTTGAAAAGGGAGAAAGAGCAAAGCTGTGGGAGAGAGGAGGTCACCACTGCCAGCCTACTTCTAAATGAACCTTTTTCAAACCTGGCTTGTTCTGTAGATCTCACTGAGACAAAAGTCAAGCCAAGTCTTTGGGCTGTATCATCTGTAATGTACTGTCTGTAAAGCTTATAATCTGTCTGTAAAGCTACCAGTTCACATTGTATATTGTGTTGATTGACATGTCATTTACACTGACATAAAGGGAGACCTATTTTTAAGGCATTAGCAGGAAGGAGCTGAGTCAATCATAAGCTTAACTTTGCATTTCCTGACTGGAGCACTGGATGTCTTATCTGGAACATGGCATTAATGCTTAGCTTTTTGCATGCATATTATTAAGGATCCCTTAGTAGGGGAATAGAGGCAGCTTGGGCAGTTATGAATGATGAAGCCAATATCAAGAATGTCAAAAAATGAAAGATGAAAAATGACATGTGGAATAGAAAGTTTCAGTCCTCACAGTGAGAGTTCTGTCAAGGAGCACAAATGGGAAACTTGCATATGGGAGATGTTTAGATTTGGCAGCAGACAGCTTCTCACTGCAAAGGAAGGAGGGAATAGCAAGGGGAGAGCTGTGATCTTGGATTTCACATCAGCCAAAGAGGCCAGCATGATGGGAGGAAATTGACTGGACAAGCAATCACTGTTCAAGCTCCTTGGTGCATAGGGAAGGACTGCAGAAAAGAGAAGGCATGTTAGGTGGGTGAATAGATTGGATAAAACAAGAGCCAGCCATGATATTTTCCCCTAAGGACTTGCCCACACTTGACTCTTTCAGCCTGCGTTAACTCACTTGACTGTAAATTCTAGCCTTGAAGTTCCACTAGACACTTATGTTTTGCTGCAGCCTAGGGTTAAACAGGATTAGGAATAAACAACCAAGTCTGTCTGTCAGAGTTTATAGTCCTGTGACTTATCATGTGTTAAAATATGACTTCCTGCAAACGTACCTCTCAAGCAGAACTGAATATGGCCTGATTGGCACATAAAATACCACATTCTATGCTTGTATTTTTCCAGTTGTTTTTCTTCCTTGCAGCTCCAGGTTTTAGCCCAGACCAACAGAGAGAGAGGAAGAAGCCACCAGGGAAGAAGCTTTCTTTAGGTTGGTTCCAGTTCCAGTAGAAGCACTATGTACAAGACCTGGTACGAATAGACAGCTTCTTGTAACTCATAAGTACTAAGTTTCTCATTCACAGCCCCCAGGTTGCCTCTGAATGTGAGGCTGGCTGGGAGCCCAAGAATCTTCCTTTCACATTCAGCCTTTCTCCCATGACTCTGGAGAGGAGGGTTTATGCACTGGGTTGAACCTCACAAGATCTGGGTTAAAGTCCTATCTCTGCTACAGGCATTCTAGCTGTCCTTGGGCCAGTCACTTTGCCTCTCTGTGCTTCAGATCTCCAGCTGCATAATGGGGCTACGAGCACCCCCCTGCTCTCCTCTCTGTCTAGTCATTTTGCATTGCAAGCTCTTCAGGCTAAGCTTTACACTATGTGAAAGGTGGTTAGAAAAAGGATGGAGCTAAATTGTTCACAGTGGTGGCAGATGACAGAACAAGGAGCAATGGTCTCAAGTTGCAGCAAGAGAAGTTAAGGTGAGATATTAGGAAAATCGTTCTCATTAGGAGGGTAGTAAAACAGTGGAACAGGCTACCCAGAGACTTTGTAGAATCTCAATCCTTGAAGGTTTTTAAGATCTGGCTAGACAAAGCCTTGATTGGGACAATCTAGTTGGGGATGGTCCTGCCTTGAGCATGGGGTTGGGCTAGAAGATGATGTCCTGAGGCCCCTTCCAACCCTAATTTTCTATGATTCTATGTGTATTTGTAACTGTTAGGACCCTGGGGCTGGTACATGACTCTGTAATAATTGTACCTTATAGATTATGCCACTGGTTCTCAACCTGTTTAGACTTAAGGCACCGCTCAGGAAATGCCATTTCAGTTTTCACTCATTTTTGACTACCAAAAAATAACCAAGCAACTCTTCTGTTGCAAAGAACTCAGCAGGACCACAACAAACCAGAAGGTTTTTAACACTACAGGTTCCTATTTGAAATCTCTGAGTTTATCTGGTGAATCATATTTGCACAGCTAACAGTGCTATGGCACTGTGGTTAAGAATCACTGAACTGTGCAGCCCTGATTCAATTAGTCTATAAGGTGCATCTCTATGATACCTTCTGCCTGATTTCAGACTGACACAGCTAACTACCTCCCTCCGCTATAATAATCAATACTCATCCTATGGACTTCACTGGGACAATTCAGCAAGAGTCAACATTGAGAGATGAGGTGCAGGATGCACCTGACTGCAAAATTCCTTACCATGAAGGACACATAAAATAAGCTGAAATGTAAGTTGGAGGGGAGAGGTAATTAGTTGGAGGAGAGACAAGACAGACCAGGAAGCCTAAAAGTTAAGCACAACCAACACGCAGGCTTCATGAGCCTGCAAGGGAGAGCAGTGAGCAAGCTGAGATCCAGGGGAGGATCGTCTGGGAAACAGGCATTGTGGGGAGGTGGAAAGGAGGAGAGGAATGCTGCCCTCTGAGACGGCAGACAAATGAGACAATGCTGAGGTGGGAAATCCAAAAGAACCAGGCGGACTGCAGAAGCCCAGCCACACAGTGGGGAGTGGCAAGCTAGGGGAGAGGGTGGCAGCGGTGGAGAAATGGGAGGAGAGCTGCTGCAGAACAGGAGTGCTTGAGGCTGAGATTCTCATTTTAGCTCAAAACGGGGGAGCATAGATCGCCTTGGGTGGGGCAGAGGTGGGGGATGAGGAATTCTTGGAGAACGTGAAGAGCCTGCTTGCAGGTATGGGGAACTAACACACTGCTAGCAACAGGCACTGCCACCATGTAACTCACAGCCCGAAAGGGAACAACTGAGGCTAGAACCCAGTTCCAAAAATGCAGAAGGTAGCAGCCCTGTCACACCCCATCCACCCTAGCACTTCCAGGGCCCAGTCACTCCAGTGCCTGAGCCCCTGTTTTGAAGAGACAATACTGTGATGGCAGAAGCAAGGTCCATATATGTGGAGGTGGGGGCAGGAGTGGTGCACGGGCTGTATGGAACAGTGCTCTAATAAACTGTAGTGAAGATGTTAAATACTGTAGTGGAAGAAATCTGCAGCCTCTATCCTGGCAATAAATACAGCCCTCAGCCCACTGAGGAAGAAAGGATAGTCAAGACAGTCAGGAAGACAGGAGGAAAAATGTCTCCCAGCATTAAGACTGTATAGAAAATAAGCTTAAGTCCCACAGACTGAAGTGCAATGCATGAAAGAAGCAGCCCTCAGTGGCCTCCATGATGGCCAATGTCATGGAGAAAGGTTTATAATAGCCACTGAGTACCCCAGGTTTATGAGGAAGAGGTTGCACCAATCTTGCCTAATAGTCTCCTTAAATGTAATCACTGATCAGGCAGATGAAGGGGATGCAGGGCAGAGTGCCTGCATGAATTTCAGTCACTCCAGTGCCACAGAATAAACATTAAAAAGTTGGATCACTACCAAGCAGATAAAAATGCTACCACATGTATTAACAACTGGCTGATGGGCAGGTAGCAATAGGGATTGGGTAGACCTCTCTTGGAGGAGAGGTGCGGTGTGGGGCAGCTTCAGAGGTGGACATCAGGACCCTCGTCCCCCTGCAATTATTGCCTGGAACAAGGGGAAATTCAGACATGCACGGATTTGCCAGTAGTGCCAAAACCTGCTGGGGGAGGGAGCCAACAGCAAAGAGACCTGGAGAGATTGGAGCTGCTGGAGGTTCAGAATGGGCACAGACAGGGGTTAGCCAGGGATGACAGTAGCAGGTGGAAAAGATGACAGGGGAGGTGCCCCTGATCAGGTCAGGCCTGCCAGAGGCTCTTATACTCTCCTGTGGCATAAACGTGGGGATTTTGGGGGTGGGGGGTGGGAAGGGCAGAGAATAAGCAGGGCTGGCTGCAGCCAGGGCTAAGGACAGCTGTGTGCCAGCAGCCTCTGGGCAGCAGAGGGGGGAGGGCTCAACTTTTGGCACTGCCACTGAGTAGCTAGAGAGTGGAGATAACCGGTAATGAGGGGATTAGTGGTTATTAAATGGTAATGACTCTGCACTCGGAGCAATAATGGGAAATCGGACACTTCAGAGAGCTTTAATAACCTGTTATCACTGGGCTGCTCTGATTGCCTGGCTGTGGTGACTGGCAGGGCGGTCTTCCTAGCACTCATTGCAGGAGGGGGTAGCTGAGGGATGCTGCAAGTAAAGTAAGGTTCTTTCCTGAGCCTGGATCTCCTGTCTCCGTTCCCCCTCTCGTACCATGCTTCGCACCCCAGTGCCCAGAAATCAGGTGCCATGGATGGAACAGGAGAAAGGTATACTGAAAATGGGCTTCAGCATATTTGACAGCTTCACCACCACACAGTGCCCCTACAGCCTCCCCAGATCTTCTGTCACCTGCAAGGGAAGGAGCTAGAGACCCCCAATACCTGCTTCACAGAGTTGCCTCCTATGCTGCTGCCCCGTCGTTGCCTCAGGGGAAGGAGAATCCTTGTTGCAGCTCCCTGCAAAGAGTGTTTCTGCACCGCACTGTGCTCGCTACCTCTTCCCATGGGTCTTGGGTACTGCATCACTCTGATGCACCATGAGATCTAGGGGACTGGGCTTCAGGACTGAGCTGGAGGGCCACCATGCTGCAGCATCGGCACATACGAGGTAAAAGGCTCTGACACTGCCAGCACACAGGGCTGTCCTCCAGTGCTCTACTATGTCCTCCTAGGAGCCCGCATAGTGCATTCTGTCCTCTCCAACACCAAGGGCGTGAGCTGGCCATGCCCCAGGGAGTGCCACCCACCCCTCTGCCTGATCAGGCAGCAGGGAAGGAGTTGCTGGAGTGAGACAGAAGCCCATCTCCCAGCATCTGGGGGCGTCTGATTTCTCCCTGACACCGTCAATAAAGCCCTTCTAAATCTGTCTCCTTGCTTTTGGGGGTGGGAGGGATTTGCGTCAGTGGGTGACACTTTTAGCTGGGAGAATGGAAAGGGGGGACTCCTGGCAGGGGAAGCAGCTGCTGCTTGAGTCATGCCTGGAGAAGGCTCCCTCTGAGGGAGGCCAATGCTGCTTGCAACATGATGGGAACAGCAGGGAGCCTTGTCACTCAAAAGATTCATGGGGGGTCTCCACTCAGGTATTGCGCTTCATGCTCCTATGCTCCCCTGGGCTCCTTTCCCTACTGTGGGAGTAAGAAGATTGCCAGCCAGCTCTTGAGCTAGCAGAAGTGATTGGTTTCCTTTCCCCCATCTCTCTCCCACTCCCTCCATTCCCTGGTTGCTTTGGGCCTCTCCTGCTTCTTCCTTTCCACTGACTCATCCCCTCCTTTCCTGGCCCTTGCCTTTTCCTATCACCCTGACCCTGAGAAGGATCCAGTGCCTGAGCAAGGAGCACGAGGGGGCTGCTATAGGTCCATGCTGCAGGCCAAGGTGGATCCATCAGGGCCAGGAAATGGTGCTCACACCAGGCTTCCTGTTGTAGATGCTCCATGGCCCTGCAGGAAGGAGGGCTTGAAGCAGTGCAACAGCCAGAGATGGGGAACAGACTGGTGACAGCAGCTGGGGCGAGCCAGATGGAAATAGGTGAAGATGTGAAACAAGTGTCCTTCCCCTTTTCATTGGAGCCCCACCACCCTCCAGGAACTCACTGCCAGGGTGATCACTGATAGATGCCCTAGAGCTTAGCACTCCCCCTCCCGGGACTCTCTTGCATTGGGCTATCACAGACAGGGGCCCAGACACTCTTAATCTCAGATAGAATGGAGGGAATCACAATACTGTGATCACTGGGTATAGAGAGAACCTATTTAGCCACCATGCCTATTCTGCCCCTGCCCATCCTTACAGGGCTGTGGTCTCCAGCAGATTCTGCACTGCTTTGCCCAGTCCAGTTTGAAGTGATCCAAAGAATGGAGTTGCCACCACTTCTCCCAGGAAATCAATCCACTAAGACCCTTCAGCCAATGCTTCCCCTTCATAGTTTCATAGTAGGTAGGGTCAAAAGGGACCTGAGCAGATCATCAAGTCCGACCCCCTGCCATGGCAGGAAAGAGTACTGGGGTCAAATGACCCCAGCAAGGTGATAGTCTAGCCTTGTCTTAAAGACCCCCAGGGTAGGAGCCAGCACCACTTCGCTTGGAAGTTGGTTCCAGATCCTAGCTGCCCTGACAGTGAAGTAGCGCCTCCTGATGTCTAATATGAATTTACCCTCTGCCAGCTTGTGACCGGTATTTCTAGTCACTACTGGAAGTGCTCAGGGGAATAGGGACTCCCCCAATGCCTGCTGCTCCCCTCTGACTAGTTTGTAGACAGTCACCAGATTCCCCCTCAGCCTTCTCTTGTGGAGGCTGAACAGGTTCAGATCCCGCAGCCTTTCCTCGTAGGGCCTGCCCTGCTGCCCCCTGATCATGCGAGTGGCCTCCTCTGGACCCTCTCCAAGTTGTCCACATCCCTCTTGAAGTGCGGCGCCTAGAACTGGATGCAGTACTCCAGCTGCGGCCTGACCGGTGCTGCATAGAGGGGGAGGATCACCTCCTTGGACCTGCTTGAGATGCATCTGTGGAGGCATGACAAGGTACGGTTGGCCTTCCTGACTGCATCCCCACACTGCTGGCCCATGTCCATCTTGGCATCAATCATGACTCCAAGATCCTTTTCTGCCTCTGCACTGATGAGAAGGGAGTTCCCCGGCCTGTAGGTATGGTGCTGGTTCTTCCTCCCCAGGTGCAGCACCTTGCACTTGTCAGTGTCCAACTCCAACCCACAACATCTCACTCTTTCTTCTGGGACCACACTAGCTGGTTCCTCTCTGCCCTTTATGGTGAGCTCCTTGGGTATCTGCAAGCCCACTATGTGCATCAACATCTCCAGGCTGAGCATTAGCATCCTAACCTCCCCTCATTCAGCCTCTTTGCCAGGTCCACTGCTCCTCCTCCAGTTCCTCTCTTTGCTCAGGCTTTGACAGTGTTCTGCTGTCCTACTTGGCCTCTGAAAGGGCTTTCATGGTGCTTGAAGAGTATCTTGTAGTAAGAGGGAAGACGCGCAGGGGAATTTCAGATGCTGAAGCAGAAGGCACAGCAACTTCTTGTGTTACCTCTGTTGAACTCAGAAACACCATCTCCTTTCCCCTTCCAGTTTAGGGAAGGTAGCAGGTACCATTTTTTTCTTCCCAGGTTCTTTTTTCAGTTTCTGGCTGGTAATCCTCTCTGGCTCTGGGAGCTTTGAGCAGTCACCTCTCTCCCTTAGCCGTGGTCTTGGCTTCCTAAGGGAGAAGGACTCTTTGCCTCATAAGTATGTTGTGTTTCCCCCAAGCTGCACTGTAGGGTTGGGGAGCCATGTGAACCTGCTTGGCTCACTGCACTTTATTCTTCATGTCCCTGCTACCTGTCTTCCTGCCTCCCTTTCCAGAGCACTGCTCCAGAAAAGTCAACCTCAGGAAGAAGACTACAGCATGAGAGAGCCAGGAAAGTCCCCTTTTACAGTTAACTCCCCTCTGTGTTGGCAACAGGGGGAGTCTGCTATGGGCTCAGAGTTACAGCCTCCTGACTAGTGCAGCAGATTCCTGTTTGTATTGAGGACTGTAAATGTGTGAGCAATGACAAAGGGATTTTAATTCCCTTTAAAATCACAGGGGATGCTGGGAGTCCTCTCCCCCTTTAACCAGGCTTAGAGAGGGCCCCAAAGTTTGCTTTGGGGGGTGAGAGACCTAGTGTGAAACCTGCTCTGCTGTAGTTGCATGTAGCTGTGGGGGAAGGAACCTTGGGAGAGCTTTTGCTGGCATTGCAAAGCAGCACCCTGACACGTGTTTAGTAGGAGATTATAATAGGGAAGGCTCTTTGTAAAATGCTTCTATTTTTGTTTCATGTCTTACAAGGTTAGTCATGTGCCCTGGTCCTGCCATTGCTCCCACCCTGTTCTGGCCACCATTCAGCACTGCTCTGCATCAGCTAAGGCATCCCCAATTCATGAGAATGCCCTGGAGTAAGGGGCAGGCAGCCTGCTGTACACTACCTCTTCAGCATCATTTCCATTGCAGGAGCTATTCCAGAGGCTGGAGGTAAGACTGGAAGTGCAAATGAGCCAGAAGGGATAGACAGGGGGTGCAAACAAGGTGCTTCTATGTTCTGACAAATCTATGCAACCCCCAAAGGGTCATTGCTGCGGAGGTGCAGGGCAGGCCCCACCTGGGAGGGCTCAAGCTGCTTCCTTCTGGTGCTGGTGTCTGCCCTGACCTGGGGATTTCTTTCTGGCTGCACTTCCCATTGAGGATGTCACTGGAGGAGGAGAGGGTGACGTTTCCCTGCCATGCTGATGAAGCCCCTTTGCCTGTGCAGCAGGAGCCTATCTCCACTGGCCAGACTGCTCTGCTGCAGAGGTGGAAGCCCCTCACAGCCCTATTGTGTATTAACTCCATCCCTCTGGCTTTTGGGGGTGCAGTGGCAAGAATTCAAGCCTTGTTCCAGACTCAAGCCAAAAGCTGCTCCCAGTCAGCTCAGCTGTAAATGGGTTCCTAGCCCTTTAGACTGGGGAGTCAGAGGTAGCTGGATGCAATTCTAGTCATGTGGCTTCCTTGTGTGCCAGGAGCTACAGACTATGTTGTCCCTGACCATGCCATCCCTTTAGGCCACCAGGCTTGGGACGATCCTTGACCTTTCTCAGGAGATCTGTTGTTGTCTGCAGGAGCCAGAAAGAACCCATGTTCCCCCCTGAGCTGCATTACTTGGGTTCTGGGATTTTTTTTGTCTGAAACTTTGGACATTAGTCAGTACTAGAGATGGGAGTTGGGCTGGGCTGCTCCAGAAGGTACTGAGTGTGGCAGCTGAAAAGTATGTGTGTGTGATAAAAGTGCTTGCTGAAGGTTCTATGAAGATTAGACCAAGTGTTTTTCTGTATTTGTTTATGTGTTTTTCTGTATTTGTTTATATATTAAGCTGTAAGTTGTTGCTAAAAGCCTAATTATAGTTTAAGATGTAGTGAGGCCTTGTATAAAGTAAGGCCTGGTAAATTTAGCAAAGCCTAGAAGTAGTAAGGCCCTGTGGTACAGTTAAAATTACCTTATCAAAAGAATGCAAGGCTTGTACTGCTATTGGTCAGTCTATGGACAGTTGAAGAAAATGAAATCTAAGTGGTCGTACGTTATCAGTGTCCTTCAGAAGCTATAAATTATCTGAAATATTTGGAAACCATTCAGAAGGAAACTGCAGCTCTGTGAAAAGGATTAGTTAGCAGTTGCCTGGATCAGTGGGCCTATGGACCTCAAGGAGCCCAAGAAATGCATTCCAGGGTCCTTCCCGGCACCCCTCAGACAGCGTTGTCCGGGAACGCCTAACCTCGCTGAACTTTGTGGAAAGAGAAGCTTGCTGTGATCGGGCATCAAAGGGATTGCTGATAAGTCGCCAATGTGAATTGCTTTTGTCTGTCATCGTTTGTCTTGTTACTACACGTAGTTGTGTTTTTCTTAAGTAAATAAATCTTTCTTCCCTTTCTACCCCTGACCACACTCTCACTCTGAACCCTCTGCAGGTGGCTGGAACACTGAGAAAGTTCTTGGGTACTGGGCTCATGAGTCTCACACTTGGGGTCAAACTGATCACCTGACTCAGTGTTGGGAAGTAATTTGACCCCAGCTCAGATAGCTAAAAGGTGATGGGGAGTTTTTTGGCTTCATCTGCAGCATGAGGCACGGTGCTTTTCCTAGGATCATCTGAGAATCTGCTGTTGTAGGGGCCCAAGGCCCAGGAGGTGCTCCTATTTGTTTTGATCATCTCCAGCAGAACTTTATAGTTTTTTTTGTCATTCAAGATCCTCACAGTCTCAGGAGACCCTTTGTGGCTGTGGCTTACAGGAGGGGCTGGAGCAGATATTCTTGTGGACTCTTGGGTGATGTTTAATATATGATTGCCTATGACTGCAGAGGATTAGCCCTGATACCCCAAGTGATCCCTTACAGTTGGGCATTCCTACATGAAGTGACCCAGCAGGACTGAACTCAACTCCCTGTGGAGAACAAAGTTTAGACACAGGGATGCTCCTGGCTAGTTTAGGGCAAGTGTGTCCTGTTTGTTGCTTCCTCACTTTATGTGATTCTTCCTGATTTCCAGTGTGTTGCAGCAGAGTGCATGCTCTTGCTCTGCTGTAAGAAGGGAGCTCATTCTAGGGAGGAGGTGGCTTTGATTGAGGTTGTTAGCACAGTGGTGTTCTCAGATCTTCTCCCAGCAGACCCAGGAGGGCTGCTCCCATGCTGTAACCTCTTGCTAGATCATAAAGTTGTCCTCTTTGTGTGTTAAGAACCTGCATGGGGTACTATTGGCTAAACTCATTTCCCAACAGATGTCTGTGGAGTTGAACTCATGCAGGATTTCAGTACCCTGTAGCTTCAAGTATCTTGAGAACCAACCTGGGTCACTGTCATTCTCAATCTCCTCTTGTCCCAGAGGCCTGTGGCGGATATCCAGTATCATTTCTCCTTTGGTTTTCATCCCTCCTACCTTTACCCCAAGAATTTCTGTTGTGTCTCACAGCTGAGCACATGCAAAGCGCCATATAGCTGTCAGCTATTGGGTTTGACAGTCTCGTAGACAGCAGAAGAAAACAACTCCCTCCACGGCTGGAACCACTGGGGTAGAGTTTTATGCAGGTCGTGCTGGATGATCTAATGATTCCTTCTGGCCTAAAAATCTATAAATGGAACTAATCATCACAGCACACCTCCAAGTTACAGGCAAGTAGGTATCTTAGGCAGGTACTGGCCCATTTTTTCCTCATAGGCGGCTGATTAAAATTGTCTGCCTATGTTCATATTTAGGTACCAGAAAAGGGGACCTGACTTTCTGCAGTGCTGATCTGACCCTGATTTCTACTGGTCTATTGAGTTATCAGCACATCTGACAACAAGCCTTTGAGTTAGGTACCTAAACTTGGATTCATCAGGTTTAAAGTACTGGTCCTTAAATATTTCCAGTGCCCCCTCTGACTCTCCATCTTTTTTTCCTCTACAGAGAGGGTCTGCCCCATTGACAAGTCTTGGATGGGATCTGAGGCATCTTAATCTTGCTGAGGGTACAGAGACTGGAGCCGGAGAAATGGTTTTTAAGGTATAAATGATTTCCTGGGGTGGAGGTGGGGATGAGGGTGCTGGAAGGGGAGTTGAGCTTGGGGTCCTTGAGGCGAGTCTGCCTTCTCTAGGACCTCATTTAGTGTCATGTGTCTGGGGTCAGTGCCTTATGGGTTAATTGCATGACTCCAATCCAGCCCTACACCATGCCCCATTCTTCACGGGTGTTAACACTCTTATTATTTACCTGATCTCCCTCAGGCCTTCTCTGGACTCCCAACACACTCAGCCTTCCCCCGGGGTCTCCACATGCTCCAGCCTCTCTATAGGCTCCTGGACCTTCGCTGGTCCCACCCAGTAGTCCTCCTTGGACACTGGACTCTCCTAGACTCACTTGGCCCCTCTGGACTATCAGACCCCTCAAATCTTTCATTCAGCCCCTTTCTGGTCTCTCAGGCCCTTTGCTCTCTCATTCAGCCCCTCTCTGGGCCTCTAGACCCTTTTGATCTTGCTCTTTCCCAGTGCCTCACCAGGCCTCTGAGCCCTTTTGGTCCAGACACTCACTGGGCCTCTGGACCTTTCTGGTCCTGCTCTTTCCCAGCTCTTCTCTGGGCCTCTGGACCTTTCTGGTCCCACTAGAACCTCCTTCTCATGCTTTTATCTCTCCTAGCCTTTCCCTGCCAAGGGGTAGCCCACAAGACAGTGGGAGCTAGGATTTTAGGGCACCCCATACTCGCCCTTCCTTGGGTTTTGGCACCAGTGGTACTTTCTAGGGGTTGCCCTGCCACAAGCAGTCCTACCACTGTGACCACAAGCCCTAGTAGGGTGCAGTTTTTGGTCATACTCAGGACCATCCCTTAGGCCCTGGCCTCAGTCTGTAGGGCCTAGCTCTCCTACCTGAGCACTTCACCCCCCGATGGTTACTCCCACATGTCATTGCTTCCACCCCTAGGGCCTAGCTGTCCTGCCTGGAAACTTTACCTATCCTGGCTATTTCTGAGTGACACAGCTTCAGTCACATGCCCCTCCTGGGCCATGGGCTTCTAACCCCATTTTTTGCCCCTCTTGGGTTGCAGACCTCTGGGCCCCTTGGCCCTGACTTTTTCTCACCTCCAGGCCCCTTGGCCCAGACTTGCTCAGCCCCTGCTCCTGGCCCCACTTTGCACCAGTGAGACCCCCAGTCTCAGCAGTGGTCCTCTCGGACCTTTGGCCTCTTTCAGCTCTGGCCCTGCTTGCTCTGGGCTCACTTGGACCCCACAATAGGTCCCCAAACTTAGCCCCACTCTTTGGGCTCTGGACTCCCTGGGTCCCCCACACTCAGCCTCTCTCTAGGCCCTGTCTTGTACTCAGCCCTTTCCTAGGCTCTGGTCTCACACATGGCCCTTCCCCAGGCTCTGTACCCCTCAGTCACTGGGTCCCCAGGAGCATCCTCCACCCCTTTGGCTCCTTCCCAAATCTCTAAACTGCTGCTTCTCAGGCATGGTCCCTAACTGGCATCCTGCCACACCTGCAGCCTGCCTCAGTCAAAGCCTGCCTGCTCTTAAAGTAGCAGCAGCTCCAAGCCTCCTAGTACAAGTATGTAGAGCGTAGTCATCTTCCTAGGTTCTCCTGAGCATATGTTAACCATCTGATGAATTAGGTTGTGGCCTACCAAGGCTCAAGCCTCTCTAAATCAGTTGGTCTCTAAGGTGCCACCCTAACCTACCTTCTACCTAACCAAATAACTTCTCTGTCATCCCAATGGCAAGGCATTGATAGTATCCAAGTCTTCTGTGCTTGTTGCCTGCAGTGCACTGAAGTGTGGAGTGTGTGAGGAGCTGAAGGAGTCTGTGAGGCTTTTAGGACTTTGGGGATAAATGCTTGATTGTGAATGCAGGAGCCTGGACTTGATGGCCTAGGCGGCCTCTTCCAGACTTGTGTTCCTGGGCATCTTTCCTGAAGGCACAACGAGTGTGTGTGGTTTGAACTGGTTTCTCTAAATGTTGTACTAGTCCTCAGATAACAGAGCATTCTGTTCCTCGGGAAGCAAATCTTTCTCTTTCTCTCCCTGCTTTTATCTCCCATCTCCAGTGGAACTCAAAAAGGCAAAACACCAAGAAGAAAAATACAGTATAAAATTGCCAAATTGGACTAATTTAAAACACACCCTCCTGTATGCCTAGCATTCATTATCACCTTTCCCTGTAAGGCGCGAAGGCTCCAGATGAGCCCTGTTAGAAAGGCAGAAAGAGAGAACCTGCGGCTACCAGCAGAGTTAAGATACGCTTCTGCCTATTCCTGGAAACGTTCTGTTCCAGCCAAACACTCTGGTCTGGCTGGAAAATGAAGTTAATACCATGTCCAGCAAAATTAATGAGGTGGATAACCATGTGACAGCTCCTGCCAAAGGATTTGATGGCTTTGAAGAGCTCATGCAGTCCTGCAGAAAAAAATATGCTGAAATTCTTAACCAGTTAGACTTTTAACCACTTCATTGGAGAGGAAAGCACTAGTATAGGACTTAGGAAATGAAGGTTTTGTTCCTGGGTTTGCCTTAACTAGTCTATGACTCCCACACTACACCCAGGTCCCTGCATGACCTTGGGCCAGTTGTTTAGTTTTTCTCTGCAGTTCTCCTTCTATAAATTGCAGATAGTAGGCCTTCTCTACCTCCTAGACCTGTCATTAGGAGACAGGATATACATAACTGATCATGTGTAGCATTTTCTATTCATCATCTACGGGGGTAACAAAAAATGTTCATAGCTGGCATAATGAGGCCTTTAGGCCCTTTCTACAATATAAAAAAAGACTATAATAGGACAAGAGACCCACTAGAAATGTTGCCTTCTGTGTAAAAGGTATTAGGTAAAGGAAAGCTCCACTGAGGTTATTTGATGTGCCAAAGAGATGACTGCATCCTGTCCCAGGAAAGCAAAACAAGCAGAAGGCAAACAAAGAGTCTTTGTTTGCTATAGGTTATCAGTAACCATGCTAGACATTAACTGCTTGCCCAGCTTGTCCACCTCCCCCTTTCCAATATTTAAAAACTGGCCCCCTAAAAACAATCATGGTTCTTTCTTTTGAGGGGAGACATATTAAACTAGTTGGAAAATGTATTTTCCCATGGAAAAAAAAACCCTGACTTTTTCAGTGAAAATTCATATACCAGAATATGTTGGACAAATGCTGAGAAATACTCATTTAAAATGCAATCCAGTTGCCCCAGCAGGTTGTACTTCCCATGGTTTGCACCACTCTCTACTTCCTCCAGTGTAGGCAGGGATCCCTGGTTTGAAGGCAAAACTCCTAGCTCACCACTGTCTTACCCCAGGTTGTGGGGAGACTTTGCGTCCTGGAAGTCTTTATTGGTGGAGCCTCATGGGAAGTCTGTCCTGAGACTATAGAGAAGACTGGGGACAGGAAACCGACCAGGTCCTCTGGCCAGAAGGCATGGCAGACACATAAGAAAAAAAAATGTGTTTCTGGGAGAGGTCTAGGCATTCACTTTGTAAAAAAAAAAAAAAAAAGAAAAGAAGAAAGAAAAAGTCAAAGTTTCTGTGGAAAACCAACACTATTCATGCAATTTTTTTTTTGTCAAAAACCCAATTTTCTGTCAAGTGTTGACAAAAATGGTTCAACCAGCTGTAGAAAATACCTTTATTTAACTTTCCTAAAACTCCAAAGCAGCTGAAGGACTCTTGCTAAAACAGTCCTCACAAAGTGGAACTTTCAGACAGAAACCAAACAGGGAAAGTCTCAAGGAGAAGAATGAGGGTTTCACACAACCCTTCCTGGCTGAAGAGAAGGTAGAACAAAAAACTGCTTGCTGCCCCTTCCTTGTAGCTGCCCACCTGTCAAGTTACTTGAAGTGACTGCTTATTTTCCCTATGCAAGTGGCATGGCCAAGCTCAGAGTCAGTGGCAGAGCCAGTTGTGGAAGCCGGATCTCCCTATTCCCAGTCTGGTATACATGCCTCGGTGGATTCTTTTTGGGAGCACCCATTCCAGTGAAGCGTGCAATGCTGCCTTGAAATCTGTCATTAGTGCATTCTGGGCAAACAGGATCTGGATTCCTAGACACACACAACCCATTTGCACTGGGGCTTAAACCCAGTTGTCCATCATGACATTAATTTGATAGCCACTCTCCTTGAAAAGGTGAAAGGCCTAGTGCAAAGATTAGTTGTGATGGGTGGTAAAAGACATGGTACCATGGTTAATATTCCAAAGACTGAAGTGACGACTACAGCTGGAGAAAGAATCAGCTGGCATAAGCCCTTGGGAGTAAATCTCAAGCTTTATATAACTGGGTGCAATCGTTAACAGAAGACAATAAATGCATAAATGTAGTACAACATAGGCTAGGCAAAACTTATGCAATAATAGATCATTTGAATGTGACATGGACAAGTGGGCAGATTGCTAAAAAAAACAGAGACAAAGTGATTAAAAGCATTGATACGTTTGATAGCAACATCCAGTTGTGTCACTTGGATGCTTAGGAAGGAGTCAGAAAATTACAAGTGTAAGATGATGTGCTGCAAAAGCAAAGCGAGTGTTTCCTGGACTCCTAAAAAAATCCAACAAATGGATGCTTAAGAAGATTGGCACCAAGCCTTAATTGATGCAAATGGTAAAAAGGGGGAACTGAAATGCTATGGACACACTCTTAAGAACAGAAAGAGACAGTCTAGAGAAGGATTTAATAGAAGGTTGTGTGCCAGGGAAGAGAGAGTGGCTGGTCAAGGAAGAGATGGTATGAAGACACAGAAGACTGAACTGGATTACATATAAATGGAGTGGCAAGAGGAGGAGCATTTGTCTGTTGTATTGCTAACCCTCTCATTGAGGAAGGCCCCTTGATTAATTAAGATAGCTCTGTCTGTGGGTGTGGGCATGGCTCAGGCTAACCCTAGAAAGGGATAAGTCAACCTCCATCCTGATAATGGTCCCAACCATATAAAGCAGCCAAACCTGATCCAAAATGGCCAGCCAAACTGTTCAGGTAGGGTGAGACTGACCCTGTTTAAGCAGACACAGAGACCATCGTTTTCCAGGTGGTGCTCTAGACTTGCACAGCTCTCACTGAGGTCCTTGGTTTGAGCCAGCTTAGTAAAAATGGGGCTTTATTTTGGATCCTGCACAATGTGTGCTTTCTGCAATCAGGACTGAGGACACACATGCCTTTTGGTGGGATCCAGCTGGGGTGAGAAATGGTTGTGCGTTGTCCGTGCACAGAGCGAGCAGAGATAGCAGGGTAAGCGCATTCCCCAGACATTGGGGTGTTCTTGCAGTGGATGAGGCTCCTCATGGAACACCAGGCCTCAGCTGTGGTGGGTGAGCAGGAGTTTGGAGAGTCTCTGAACAAAACAGGCAGTAACTCCCAGCTGTGGCAGAATGAATTAATGGTCAGCTGCATCCAGTCCCCTGGAACAGCCCAAAGTGAATGTCAGCTGGATACCCAGAAACTTTTCCAAGGGGCCATGTTGGGTGATATTGGTGCTTCTTCAAGCTGGATTCCCTTCCACCTGAACCACAGGCAGGTCACTGCAGGTGATTTCCAAGCTCCTGATGGATACACATGAAGTGATAGTGCTTCTGGACAGCTCCTGGAGCTTCATCCTGACTCCCCTGCCCTACACGCAGCTGTGCAGGAGAGGAGCAACCCAGGAAGGGGCTGAGGAAGGGACGAGAAGAACCTGCATCACTTCCCTCTCTCATCTGGTTGCTGCTACTGCCTTCAAATGAGGAGTCAACTAAGCCTTGTGGGCGACGAAGGAAACTTCTCTGAGTATGCATCAGTGGAAATCCTCACCCACCTGCCCCTCACATACCTGAATGAAATGACAAGTTTCCCCGCCCTTCCCATCATGCCTGCAAATCCCCCCAGCCTGCCTGGGAGGGAGCCTTCTCCAGGCATGACTCAAGCAGCAGCTGCTTCCCCTGCCAGGAGTCCCCCCTTTCTACTCTCCCAGCTAAAAGTGTCACCCACTGACGCAAGTCCTCCCACCCTCAAAAACAAGGAGACAGATTTAGAAGGGCTTTATTGACGGCATCAGGGAGAAATCAGACGCCCCCAGATGCTGGAGATGGGCTGCTGTCTCACTCCAGCAATTCCTTCCCTGCTGCCTCACCAGGCAGCGGGGTAGGTGGCACTCCCTGGGTCATGGCCAGCTCAGGCCCTTGGTGTTGGAGGGGGGAGAATGTGTTACGTGGGCTGATGGATGGAGTTGGCAGAGCAGTAGAGGACAGTTCTGTGTGCTGGTGGGGTGGGAGCTTTCACCCTGAGGCCTAGTCCCCATGATCTTCTGGTGTGTCAGAGGCAATGTGTTGCCCAAGACTCCTGGAGAGAGGCAGTGATAACAGCTCAGTGCAGGAGGTGGTATTGGGGAACCATAATGTCTTTCTTATGCAGGTGTTAAGCATTTATCCTCTACCAGGTTTTCATCCAGCTCTTCAGAAAGGAGGTATCTCAGTGTCTTTTGCAAGAATCAACTCTATGCCGGCTGAAATGAGTTTGGAGCAGCAAAGCAGTGCTACCTGGTTGCAATGAACGTTGCACCTCTGCTCAGTATATTAGCCCAGACACAGTGCTGTCCTTTCAGAAGGGGTTGGGATCACATGATCAGAGCTGGGGAGCTGTATGGATAGTGGTTAAGCTGGTTTCATGGCCTCTTCCACCCCCTACAGCCCCAAAAAGCTTTGTCTGGGCCTGGGGCCCAGGAGTAGGAGTGGGCATTGGTCCCAGGGGAGTCAAGGCCAGGAGCAAGGAGAGCCTGAGGCCCACACTGGCTCTCAGCACATCCTGGCCCGTCCGTGGCCACAGGGAGCCAGCTGTTCTTTATCAGCTGTCCCTCAGAGCTGGCAGTTAATCCCGTGAATCACAGTGCCTCATCCTACTCTAATCAGCTTTTCCCTTTTCCTTTGCCTGGTGTAATATTCATTGTCACTGAGTGGCGTCTGGTGGTGACAGCCTGGGGAAAAGTGTGTGGGGCTGTAGGAGGGCAGTGGTGGGGAGGAGGCAGACTTTTCTACCCCACCCAGGCTCCTCTCTGACAGGGCAGATTACATGCTTCTGGTTCACTTCTAGGTAGCAAGAGAAGCTGGTGACAAGGGTAATTAGTCCTGTTCCATCCGCCTGCCAAGCAGCGCTATAGAACTGGAAAGCACCACTTTACATAAAATTCCCACGCACCCAGGAGCAGGCAAGAAGCTCGGGGGCCTGCCAAATTTTGGACTGCCCCGTACTAAATGCTCTGCCTCCTGGCCTCCCTGCAGAGCTGGAAGATGCTGTAGAGAAAGTCAAGTTGGGCTCCCAGATTGGGCAGTCAGAGGGCTCCTCTGCCTTGTTGCATTGCTTCCAGAGGAGGGGGACAGATTAAGAGCTGATTCTCTCTGCCCCTGTTGTGCCTAATGGTAGCAACTAGCCCGAATCTCTGATTAGGAAGTGGATACATACCTACAACATGAAGGGCTGGGCTTGAAGCCTGGATCTCTCTGACCCTTGTTTGCCCACCTGAGTCTTCTCTATAATTATCCTATGCTGTCTTCCACGTAGAGTAGCCCCCTCTCCTCTCCACCACCAAAACCTTGACAGATGAAGTTCTTGGAAATCCCATATCTTCTTTACTGCCTATGATGGTTTGATTTGACTCAAATAAAAAACGCTGACCTTTTTTCTGTTTGTCCTTTGGTTGTGAGCTCCTCCAGGCAGGCACTGTGTCTTCTTGTGCACCTGGAAAGCACCTTGTCCATCATAAGTAATACTGCTCAGTGCAAATGTCACTGTTATGACTCTTGAGCCCAGAAAGACTCAGATCTGGGGCCTCCATTTAGACCCATAACAACAATGAATGAACATAAGATGAATCCACTTATTAAAGGCTGTGTGCCAGGAGAGACCACTGCTTTGCCTGCTCATGTGCAGCTCACTGACCAGCCTCTATACAAAGTGGAGGCATTCCTGTGCACGTGCAATAACTTCCCCCAGTGGCTCTGCTGCAGAAATCTACCCCAAACCTCTGGATCTAGGCAAACCTCAGTTGCTTGGGCTAACAGGAAGGTCCATCACTAAGGAGGCAACAGCCAGTGGATGATGGAACTAACACTCATGGCCTCTCATCCACCAGGGCTCTTTTATGTGATCCTGATCCAAAGCTGTATGAATCTGTCTTGTTCCAATCTTGTGGGTGCCACCCATTGTATGGATTTCAGCTGCAAACCCCAGAGGCCTGCACTACCTCCTCTACAGCAAACTTATCCCCCTGGCTTGCCCTACAAGGAGGGTTTGCTCAGGGACAGTGTGGCTGGGCTTGCCATAAGAAGTGATGCGGCTGCAGCTGACAAGTGTTTGAAACACCTGTCACATGTAGACCACACATGCTAGGGCACAACAGGGCAGGGCAGAGGTTGAGGCATTTGTGGGGAAAATTGGGCCTGAATTCCTAGACTTTCAGACCCAGGCTGTAAATCACAAGTTTAACCTTTGCTGAGCATTGCTGGGCTTGGTGCATGTTGGGTTTTTAATAAGGCACTGTGTTCTAATGAGGTTGTTAGTAGAACCAATTACTATGTCTTTACCATTTCTTAAAGTAGCATGTGTCTGGAACAATCCATTGTGTCCGCTGCTCAGACACTGTCAGCCCTGTATTCTCTGTTGAAATGGGCATGTCGTGGCTCTGACCTCAGTCTTTTGAAGGGCTACCAGAGGCAAAAGCAGAGCTGAGATAAATGAGAGGCAACTCAGGCAAGGCCTCAGCTGTTAACTAGCAAGCAAAGGCCAGCAAAAGCTGACAACAGGCGTGCAAATCCAGCTACTTTAGCTGGATGGCCCTGCCCTGCAGCCAGGTGAAGGAGCACAGGACAGGGAGACAATGGGCTAGAAGACACACATCAGGTAGCATGGTGACTGGGCATATGAGGTATCCTAAAACAGGAGTGCTTTGTGGGAGGGACTGGCTTTCTCCAGTGCTAACTGCAAGGCCCTGAGATGGACCAACAGTAACAGGAAATCCTGGCCTGTTACTAGGCGGGGGGTGGGGAAGGGTTCAGGAAACCTGAAGGCCAAGTGGTTGCAGGTAATAGCTTCCCTGAAGAACTGAGCCAGAGGCTAGAAAAAGGCCAGCGGATAATGACTGAATTAACTGCACTGGGGCCCTGGGTGCAGCAAGAGCTGGGCTTGGGGCATATAAATCCAGCCTCTGATCAGGGATGGGACAGTTTGGCCCTGGCTGATGCAGGACACAGAGGGTACCAGTACATGTGCAGGGACGCTGCTCCGACACACTGTAATTACAGTGCATCAGAGCAGACTCAATTAAGCAAGTCTGCTGGAGTGTATTGGTTAGTGCACTCCAGCAGCCTCTGCATCTTGTGTATTCAGGACCCCTGTTGAATGAGCTTTAGTTATTGCCCTTACTGTCATTTTAACGTGCCCTGGTGAAGTGCCTCCTGCCCACCCAGCAGCAGAACTGGGGTGGGCAGTGCGGAGTTGTGCCCCTCACTGCTGCTGGGTGGGCAGGGGGCTCCTTGCCATGGAGGCATGGGGCTTGTGGCAGCAGCACTGAGCATCCCTGCCATGCTCTGCCCTGCTGCGCTGAGTCCCACCTACTGGGCCATGGTGGTCCTGGAGGGAGGGCAGCAGGGCGGGGAGCCCCAAGCCTGCAGCAGGCAACCCACACCTCCCCCTGCCACAGGCTCTGCTCCAGCCATGCTGCCTGTCGGGGAGGGGGAGTCGAGCTCTGCACTCTGTCACAGCAGCTGCCGCTTCCCATGGGCTGTGGGTGGGGAGTAAGGGGCACCAGCAGGGTTGGGGGGCTGTGGCTGGGGAGTGAGGGGCCTGGACCTGTGTCCAGGTGAGTGAAGCGAACAAGGGGAGCTCTGATTTTTCCATGATAAAAACACCAAAATCAAATACCAAAATTTATAGATATTTAGAATTTATTTTATTATAGTGATTGAGGCACTGACAGGCTTCCAAATTGCTTTCAAATTGTAAATATATCAATAAAAACATTGTGTTCAATCGATACCTACACACACACACACAGGGTGGCACTTCATTTTAATTGTGGATTTGCGGGTTTTTAATATGAGAATTTGTGTGGGTTTTTTAATCAGAGAATTTGCAATTTTTAAACAGAGGAAACTAGGATTGCTGCTGAGAAGCAAGGCTAGAGCACTAGAGTCCCAAGTGGATTATGTTTGAGTTAGGATGGGTTAAGTCACTCTTTAGTGTTTTTAAGTTTTTTCAACTGGAGGACTAGAATGTGGCTACAGGGGAGGAGGAGGCCATGGGTCAGGGGCCCATGAGGTACTCCCCACTATCAGAGACTGGAAATAAATCATAACCTGAGAGGGCTGAGGCTGCTGAAATAAAATGGGAGCCCAGGAGGGGCTGCAGCCAAGGCAGGACTGAGGCCCAGCAACCAAAGTCTCAGACAGCAGATCAAGGCTGAGAGCTCAGTGAGAAAAAGAGGGCCAAGGCCAGGATGGCTGAAGCCCTGGCAGGTGCTTGGAGACCTGAAGGGGTGCATCCCAAGGGAAACACAGACCTCCAGGCATGAGGGTGGCAAGGACAGCCAGCAGCTTCAGTGCCCACCTCCTTACTAAACAAACAATAACATCAAGGGGTGGTAGGCAAGAGTCTGGAGGTGAAGCAGGGCCGGAGACAGCTAGCCAGTGGGTCAGACCCCAGGGGCCACCAGGTGGCAGACCCACAAGGCTTGCTACACCAACCCATACACATGTTTGGGTCCTGAGAAACTTGTGTGCCCTGTAGCAACAGAAGTGTAGGGATCTTTTGGGCCAGAAAGTTCTGCAGGTCGCAGGCCTCATGGCTAGGGACAGACATTCAAAAAGCCTGAGCCTGGATTGATTCAATATTTGCAAGTTAGTTTAACCTGCAAAATTTGAACTGATTTGGTGGTGGATAGTCATTCCCCTTTCATTCCAGAAATGTAGGCACATGCCTGTACTGGCTCAGGCTAGAAGCTGGGGGGACTTCACTTCCATAGTCCTGAGCTGAGCAGACATGGCCAGGCCCTGGCAGAATGCTCTGATTATTCTACCCCCTCCCTACCCACCCCCCATGAACAGCCCAGCAGGGAATATTTATCACCCCTAACTCAGTGTTTATCAACCCGTTAGGAAAACAGAGCCTCTCTCCAAGCTCTTCTTAAACAGCTGTTCCAAGGAAGGACATTAAGCTACCTGTTAATTAGCTCCAAAAAGCCTGTCTGCCTTGTCGTCTCCCACAGCATGGACTGTAGCCAGCATGTGGCCTGCTAGCTAATGATGATGTGTCTGTGTAAGGCAGAGGGGTGGTGGGAATAATCCTTGCTTAGCAAGGAGAGCCAGGCACATGCCTGTGGTCTCTGTCAGAGCTGCAGCAAGGGAGCAGAGGGGAGGGGTCAACCCTACTGTAGAGCAAAGTGCCCTACTGTAGAGCAAAGCCCATGCTGGGATGCTGGGGGACCATGCTGGGATGTTGGGGGAGTCTGGTTTATCTTAAGCTAGCAAGGGGGGTCTGGGACAGACATTGCATAAACCAGTTTGACCCAAATCAGTTAAGTGTGATACTACATTCAACCAGGTTTATCTCAAACTGGTTTCAGCCATTTTCAAACTGGTTTGTGTGCATTAAACACCTAGTCTGTTACAGGTTTAAACCAGTTTCTGATCACTTAAATTGGTTTATGTGTAATGTCCAACCCTAGCCCATAAGAACCAACCAATATAGAAAAACAAACATCTAGAGACAAGAGGGGTCATAGGTAATATGGGAGCTAGAGCTCTTGGCCTGACTCCAATGGTTCATTGGGACAGGGATAGTGGAAGGGACCCCTCCTGCAGCTACTTCCTGCTTCCTTCTTTCTCAGCACCCCACACACCCACCTCCTCCTGGGCAGCGCATGATGCCACTCTGGAGACAAGTGGCAGCCGGAAACTAAAGCAGCAACAGTTAATTAGGCTTCTTCCTATCTAATCCCAGCACTTGGCTAAATTTAGACAGCTGGGTGGCAGCCACGCTGCTTGGTGGGACTCAGGGTGAGCTAGGGTGCAATGAGCCTCATGTCTGAGCAGAGCCTGTTGGGGAAGGAGACCTGGCAACGTGACTGAAGCTTTCTTTCCCCTGACTCATAACTCCTCTGCTCGGACGAGAGGGGAGAGGAGTTTTCTCTGGGGAAGGGCTTTGTAGGTCTTTAAGAGCACTGTACTGGAAATGCATCTTCCCTGCCCCAGCCAGAAAGGAAAATCTCACAATCCTTGTTTCATAAGTAAAGGGGAGTAAGGCCCAGAGACCTAGGAGTTGGCTACAGAAGACTGGGGGCCTCGAATCTGGGAGCGTATAATGCCTAGTCCTCTGCTTAAGTCAGAGACTCTCTCCCAGAGCCTTAGAATTAGAGATGAGGGAAGGAGGGGAAGAGACAGCAACAACAGGGAGAGAATGGATAGATTCAGATGCCCAAAATACAGTAGGTGGGAGAGGGGCAGCAGCAATGGTGATGGGGTAGGGAGTGGTACCAGGAATTAACCAATTAATCCCTTAGTGTTCATCAGTTCCACTTCCCTTCCACTCCTGTCTCTGGCAATCTCTTTCCACCACTACATCTTGCTGCAGCCTCCTTTTCATACCTCTTCCTGTTGCATGGTCACCACTGGCCCTATGTAAAAATATTTGGGGGAGCCCTTAGGAAGAGAGGGCTTTAGTGCCACTTGCATGTAGTCTGGGTTGACATGACCATAACCAGCCTCTGCTTGAGCCAGGTTGTCTGTAAACTGGGGTCCAGGGTAGTGACAATGCTAGTCTTTTGTGAAGTATATTTTCAGCAGATGGATGCCCAAAACACATGCAAACATGCTCTTAAGGAGACCTCCAGACAGTTCCAAGGAGGGCCATTCCTTTCACAGGGGAGATGAGCATTACTGATTTGTTAGTCCCTACTCTGTGACTGCCCCACTGTCCATAGAGCTGGGGATCTGTGCTCAGCACAGGATTGTGGTCTTCCTCAGTGTCTTCCATGGGGCTGAGCTGCCCTTAGTGTCCAGCTCTTGCTATTGCCAGCCTCCTTCCACATCACAAGTTGGCTTCACATAAGTCAAAAGACATTTATTAAATACCACATGTCTGTTCCTTTGGATTGGCCACTCAGTTTTGGGGCCATTATGTGCCATATTTCTAGTCATTTTTCATGTAGCTTAATCGCTACAGGCTTTCTGCAAAAAGGGAACCTCAGAGTCTCATGAATCACTTGACTCTGGAGCTGGGACTTTAAAAAGAATAGTGAACCAGATAGTATGAGGGCTGGCACTGCTGAGTGCTGCTGAACTCTGAAAATGTCCACAGGCCCCATTACTCTAGGAGTATGTGCTCAGCCATTCCCTGTGGGGAGGAAGCCCGGCCTTATGGTAAATGCACCAGGCAGGAATTCAGATCTCGGTTCAGTTTCTGACTTGCTCAATGACCTTGGGCAAGTCCCTTTCTGACAGTGGTCTAGAGATTGGCTGCTGAATTCTCTTGAGCATCTACTCAGAGTTGCTTTGAACCCAGGCCTATGTTTAGGTGTCTAAATGGTTGCTGACCTATTTTGAAAACCCAGCTCCAAGTCTAAATGTGAACTTGAGAAAATCTGTCCTGTGGTGTCTCAGCTTTCTGGACAGCAAGTGGAGATAAGAAGCCTCCTATGCCTTTAGGGTTACGAAGTCTTGTCTCTTTGGACTGGGGATGCTATGGGTCACAGTCTATCTCTCCTGCTGTGCTTGTTCAGTGTGATGCAGCTCTGGTCTCAATGACTACTTCCAACTGCTGCAGTCATGTGAATCACAGTACTGACTGGCTGGAGGGTGATGCTGGGGAGGCTGCTGGTGTGTGTGTGTTTTAATTCAGACTTTCCCAAAACAGTTGCCTCCGTGTGACAATCAGGTGTGGAACACGTCAGAGCTTGGGAGAGGTTTTCAGAGTGTGTGACTGAACACGAGGGTGGGTGGGGGGGCAGGGGAGAAAACACTGCTTCATCCAGAACTCTGTGTAATACAACTCCCTTGCACACCCCTGATTGGAAGTGCCCCTACACCTGGGAGAAATGATGTTCTTCAGGAAGCCTAATCAGTGTGCAGGACCTGTATTTGGGACAGAGCAGGTAGCAGCCATGGAGAGTAAAGCTAGACAGGAGGATGGTCTGCAAGCTGGTAGGAATGGTCTGAAAGCTCCCCCTGGTGGTTTTTTTGTGGAACTTTTGGATGCCACCCCTTTGGGGTCAGGATCAGACACTGGCAGGGTCCTTGCAATCATTTCCAGAGGGGCCTGTGGGATAGTGCATTCAGCAGCAGTTTGTGGTACAGCTCACAGCACCTACTAGCTGGCCTGGGTGGCCTTGTTTGTGAAGGGAGATCATTGGTGCAGGAGGAAAAGTGAGACAAGGGTGCTTGGTGGCAGGAATGTGAGGCTGTGGGGTAGGGCTGCCTGCAAGGAAAACACTTGGGTAAGAGGGTAGTTGATGCCAATCCTAGCTTGTTATCACTGCTGGAGAGGCCAAGTCCTTGGGAAAGAAATGGCCCTTGGGCAGACAGCACTATAGCTCAATCCAGACTTGGATTCCAGCTCCTGACACTAGCCAGTGCACTGTACAGCATGTGCCTTCCTCCCCTGTGCCAAGACGGAAGTCCACCCTCCATGTCGGTTCAGCCCACAGCACTGGCTTTTGTATTCTTAGTTCTGCCTTTGACCCCCAGCTTTACAATGGTGGAATCCCCCCCATCCCCGCGAGGCAGGAGACTCTATTCTCCATCTTCATCCAAACCCAAGAGGCCTCATCCCCAGCATGAGGTGTTGGTGTCTCTGATTAACCAGGGATAGTATCCCCAAGGCAACTTTTGTTATCATGTGGAGTCCCCTTATGCAAGCTTATGGCCTGCGCTCCTTCTTGCACAGTTGACTGTCTGTCTATCCCCCTCCCTCTCTGGCTTGGTGGCTCCCACTTAGTCTGGTTGTGCTAAGTGTCTTCAGAAGCTCAATTATGAGAACAAGGGAAGCAGCTGACTTGGCTGTGAGAGAGGGACAGAGAGAGATACTGGGGCCTGCACAAGGAGGTGACGTGATTTGAATCCCAGGCTGGCGGCTGGTGGGATAATCATATGTGACGTGACATACACAGAGTGTGACTGAATGAGGTCAGGCTCCTGTGATTCGAAAAGGGTCCAACTAAAGCCATGCTCACCCTTGACTGACTACTTCTTTGAATGGTCTGTCTTGGGGCGAGCATGTGCCTGGCTGCTGCAGAGTGCTGGGGACAAGGGCATGGTGATTGTCAGGACTGCTATGGGGGTGAGATTGGGGGTGGGTGATAGAACAATGGGGCACTGAGGCAAGTCAGAAGCAGAAGGTGAGGGGGTCATGAGGCTGAGTGAGCCAAAGACACCCAGAGGGGAGGGGCTCAATAGGGAATATGGGCAAGTTCATTGACACAGTACTGAGACCTGCCATTATGACAACCTGCTCTGAGGCATGGATCCCCCGCTGGCATTTGCCAGCCTCCCCTGTGGACTCCTGGAGAGATCCAACCACACATACAGCCTGGTTATGGAAGAAGAGAGCTGACAAGGTGTGTGTAGAATGTGGGTGCCAGAATTGTAGCACGGGCATCATGGCCAGTTGTGCAAAGGACTGCCATGGTGGAGCTGTGTGGTCACCTACAGCAGCCTCTTGACAGCAGAGGAACAAATGAAGGGGAAGGGTGCAGTGAAGAGACAAGCAAACTGCTTCAGGGCACCTGAGAACTGCCCCAGAGAACGTCTTTAGGGCGAATAGCCCCAAGTGATAATTCCTTCTGTGTACCTTCTATGTTCTCCTTCTATGCACCCCTAAATTCACCTCCATGAGGCTGTATCACTGTGGGAGGAAAATAGATGAGACGCTGAGAGGCCAGGCTTGTTTCCTATCATTCCCTCAGGTTGCCATTGTAAACCCGACCCAGCTCTGCAAGTCACATACTGTGGGAAAGGAGCTGAGCCCATTTTTTTCCTAAGCACTTGTAGTTGCTGGGCTGCCTCAACAGGGAGGCCAAGGACAAGGGGTCATAGAGACGGGACTTCCTAGCCAGCTGGGGAGGAGTCCCCTACAGAGATCATTGAAGCCCAGTGGGTGAGATTTGTCCTTGGGGCTGGACTGAACTTCATGATGGGCGGGGGGCATAGGTGGAACTTGTTTGATGCTGCCGGGAGGTGGCAGGGGTGACCACTGGCTCTGAGTTATGCAGCCTCTGCACTTCCCATGGGCTGTCAGTAGTGAGGAACAGGGAGTATGTGGAAGTCCTTTGGTCATGCCCTGGGAGTACCTTGAGTGGGCCAGCTAGCCAGTCCAGTGCCTGCCAACAGCATCTCCTGTGCCAGGGGACCTCACTGGAGATCAGACCTGGCAAGCTGACCAGAGCCAGTGACCCTAGGGCAGTGTCGAGATCAGCTCACTGGCAGGGCTACAGGAGGAAGCCATGCCAGTTGGAGGACAAGGGACTGTTGGGGTCTACAGCTGCCAGATGCTGCTCCCTAGTACTAAATCCTCCTCAAGTAAAACAAGAAGTGGAGTGTGCTCTATTGTGCGTTCCCCATGGTTTCCGAATACCAAGTGCAGCAAGGAGCTGGGCTTTGAGCCAAGGCAGGGCCCTCATGTTTCAGGTGTCAGACAGTGGCGCACACAAAGAATCTGATCAACGAGCTGAATTTTACAAAGTGAAAAGAGGCTTCCTCTTTTCCCCAAACCTCTTGACTGCTACATGGGTGAACCAGCACGGAATGGGGGGAGGGGGCTGGCAGACAGCATTATTGCCTCTGCAAATCAGATTGTGGCACAGAGCACAACCCTTTGCTTGCTGGAATTGTGTTGCTTATTGTATAATACATCAAGAAACTCACCTACAGCACTGTGTACACAACCTGTCAGCAACCCGTGATAATAAAGCAGATAGTATCCCATGAGGAAGTGCAGCCCCTCAATCAGCCAGCAGCCCAGCTGTTCAAAATCTGATAGAGGACATATCTACATCTACAGGTTCATTTCCTGTGACTGCCCTACCAGGATGGACTAGTTTTCTAAAGCACACCATCGCCACCCCAGAATAACCCGCCGCGCATTGCATCATCGGGATAAGATTTCTGGCCACTTCCAGTAAGACATTAACTTAATGCATGAAATATGATTTCAATCTGCAGTCCCCGCTCAGCTGCAGGTGGGAGGGGTAGATAGTTAAGGGGAAGCTGCGAGTGGAAAATCACTTGTGCTGGTGGCAGCAGATTCCTCCTCACTGGCAAATGCTTATGGAAAAAAAATGGTGGAGGAATCTAAAGTTGAAAAATGAGTGCCCTGAGGGTGGCTCTCTGCTGCATCACAGCACTATCCACCCACTTCCTCACCCTGGACAGGCTGTGCTTAGTGCTGGGCTCTGTCAGTCTCTTGGGTACTCTCTGAGGCTTGGTCTGTAGCCAGGCTGCTGAGGAAGGAAACCCTTGAGATTCTCCTTCAATGCTTCCAAAAAGAGCTGGGAGCCCAGGAGTCAGTCTCATCCAGCACAAGGGCCCTTCTGCACATCTGATGTGCTTCTGTCATCTTTTATTCTCCTGCAGGCAACAGGGCCAGCCAGGTTAAGGCAGGTGTTTGGGGTGCCCAAAGATCTTGGCTAAAGGTTTCTCTTAGTCACACTGGTACAGGTACTGCTCCCTGTTTCCCACTGCCTGCTTCCCCAAGGGCAGGTGGGGGTGGGGGGGAGTCCATGGCTGCATCCTTCCTGCGTAGCTGATGGAAAACCTGTTGCACTGCCTTCTGGGTGCTACAGCAACTCTATGCCCATTCTATGTCCCCCCAGTGCAGGCCCAGTCCCATCCATGATCTAAACCAATCAAGGACTGGTCAGGGACACTGATTGTCCAGAGTTGCGCTGCTATTGGCTGCTTGGACTTTTCTGATGAACTGTGCCCCATGTTTCCAGGAGCACAAACCTGGAACTTCACTGCTGAATTGCATGGTAACAGCTCCTGCACCTGCACCTGCTATGAGGAGGTGGGTGATGTTCGGAAGGAGAAGGGGCTGCGTCAGGTCAGGAAGGACAGAGCAGAGAGGCAGAGTGGGGGTGGAAGGAGAATATGAACAACAGCTTAAGGTGACAACCTCCTCTCCTCTGCCCTCCCAGTGGCCTTTCAACTATAGTTTGAATTCTCCTCCAGTGTTGGAGCTGAGCCAGGAGCCTCCCTGTGGCCATGTTATATTTGTCAAATTGGAAATGGTTATTTGGTTGTGAACTACAGTGTGGTGGGGGTTGGTTCTTAGGCACAGATGAAGACAGGGTAGAGTTGGGCCCTTCGAGAGGGTAAGCACGTGTTACACCAGCAGAGAACAAGGTGGGGAAAATCTTACGGTGCAGGGGACCCAGCCTGGCAACAAAGGAATATGAGACAGGGCGAAGAGGAAACCAGTTGCTATCTGCCTATGATTTCAATTGTTTCCAGTCAGCATTTCCCTCTTACAGTCATGTCTCTGAGCTCTGGGCCTTCTGGTCCATTGGCCCTTCATTGGACTGACCTCCTGGCCTTCTTCTGGTCCTAATCTCTGCATCCCATGATAGGCTTCTCATATCCCACTGCTGATGAGTGACGGAGTAGGCCTGGGACTGACACCTAGCACTTGGTGAGGGATGTCAGGGATGCTAGGTGCTGAGTAAAAAGGCCACTCCTTGAGCCTGGCTGTGGTACATTTGCTAAATATGTTCTCAGAGCCGCTGGCTTTTGGGACATGGTCAGTGTCACTAAAAGAGATGGTCTTTTCAGATAGTTGGGGCTGAGTTGGGCATGGCCCAACTTGTCCAGGGGGAGGAGAAAGACAGGGGATGGTGAGCAGGCCTTGCAGTTGGTACTCTGTTGAGAGCAGAAGGGGTAGACATGCAGGAGACAAGATCCTGGAAAGGAGCAGGGCGGTAGGTAGCTGGGGTGGGTAAGGTTAGTGAGACAGAGTACAGGGAGGGGTGGGGACCCACTGCACTGATGCCCTTTGAGGCAGTGCTGTGACTGCTGCTGTTCAGGGGAGGTGGAAGAGTACATGTGCTCTCATTTAGCAAGGGGAAACAAAAGCAGACTGAAGGGACTATCGAGAGCCCACGGGAAGACTGGTTAAAAGGTGTCTGTCTGATTTGCGTTCATGAAGAAGGAAAATTCCTTGACTGAGCTACAGGGTTGAGTGACAGCAGTGACTGACAGTGTTGGGAGCTGGTGGTTAAATGCAGCTGGGAGAACTGTGGCCAGGGTGCCTTCTTTACAGCCTGTCTTCACAACCCTCCCAGCCCATGTGAACAAGATTGTGCTGCCTGGCTGACTAGTGAAATCCCAGCTTGTCTCATGTGGGCTAGGTGAAGCCTGGCTTTGTATTACAGGAGCAGGCTACAGTATGGGCAAGGCTTGGGAGCCGTGTCCCTCCCTCTCATTATGCCGCACAGAACGGGTATAGATACCCATGGAAAAATCAATGCAGGACTACAAAAAAAGCAGCAGCAAGTATCTTTTTATAGAACCCTGTCCTGCTTGCATCCTTTTCAGCCCTGACCCGGAGAAGCTGACCTCTGGTTAAATTAGCTGTGCTGTCCCATGGGAAATGGGCTTTAAAAAGCAGCAGTGAGAGACAGGAAGGTAAAGCTGCTGTGGGAGTGCTGGAGACACTGGAATATTCCACTCAGAACTTGCTCTCTTTCTCCTTCCTTTTGCTAAGGCCATCTCATCTCTCCCCCTGTGTGACTTGCACACCTTGAGCTCCTGCCAAAGCTAACAAAGGGACAATTTCTGGCCCAGATGCTCACGTCTGCTTCTGAGGAGAGGGCACAGCATCTGGGAGGTATCGGTTTCTGTCTCTGCAGCACTGCAGCCTGATTTGCCACTTGGTCACCTGGGTGAGAGGCCAGAGGATGATGCTTTGAGGCAAGCTTCAAAGGAACTCATGTCAATGAGTGCTGACTCTTCACTGACTTCTGCATGGAGGCTTTATATGTCAAGCAAGCCCCTGTCCCCTCACCCAAGATGTGATTACTGTGGGGTCCGGGCAGTACCACTCCAAAAGAAGGCCAGTAGAGGGACATGGGGCAGGAGGGGCACCAAGAGTTAGCATAGATGAATAGGGGATTGGGCACATCTTCCAAGAGTTGAATTTCTGGCTCCTGTGGAGGTTGAGGAGCTCAGAGACCAGGTCTTGTTCATCATCTCCTCTGCTAGACCAGCCAGTAGGGGAGCAGGGGAAGGAGGAATGGAGGCAAAGTTGGCTTTCAGGAACTTTGAGGCCTCAGCATCTCTACCCCTCATGGAGGACCTCCGTGAAGGAACTCTAAGAGCGGTGGGAGGAGCAGGGGTGGGGAAAGGCCCAACAGTGCCCCTGAAGCCAATGCAGTTGCACTCGAGTGCCCCATCATGGAAGCATAGGGACGCAGTGCTTTCTAGCTGCCCTGTTTCATGGGCATCCATGGGCTGTACCAGAGAGTGATGGCAGCAATGCCACCTGGAGGGGTGGCTATGGGTTTTGCTATACAGAGCTTCCTTATGGGACAGGAAAGGGAAGCATGAGGCTGCACATATCGGACAAAGGAGGATGGGATGGTGTTTAGTAAGGTCCAAAGTCTGTGCCATCACCAGCTGTGCTTTGGCTTCTGTGGTGAAGCAAGAGCTGGTGCAAGTGTCCTCTTGTCTGGCTCCAGTGCTGAGCTGCAATGGCCACCAGCAGCCACTAGAGGGCCAAGTGCAGAAGACGTGGTTCAGCTTCAGTACAGGTACAGAGAAGTCAATCTTGCCCTTTTCCCTGTTCAGTCAGTAGCCCTTGTATGGGGGCAGAGGGGAGGGAAGACAGCAGATCTGGCTTGCTGTGGCTGAGGTGCCTTCAAGTAATGTACGTGTTGGTATTGCTTGTGTCCTTACTTCCATGTTGAGAGAAGCACTTATGTGCCCTGTGAATCGCTTCTATGGAGAGTCTTGCCTAATGCACAACTGTACTTGTCCAGTGCCCTAGGATTAAATAGGAGATGGAATGAGAGTAAAAACTCACTGGCATATCTAGGTCACCAAAGTTAACAGCTAAATTAGCTTCCTTGTTAACTGCCTCCTCCCCTTAAGTGCACCTAAATGAGGTGGGAATGCGGGCATGTAAATTAGCCTCAGAATTAGCTGGCTTGTCCCTTTCAGTGTCCATAAGAGAAATGGTGCTGCTGGATGGATGGATAGGGTCTCTCTTACCAGCACAAGGGTCCCCGACTCTGATTATGGCCTCTGGCTGCTCCTGAATATGTGTTAATTTCTTCTGAATCCATTAATAACACACAGCCCATAAAGTGGGGGAATATAAACCTCTAAGCCAAAAAACAAAGCAGGCTGGTACATTATGAAAATGAAGTCAGATCCAATGTGAAAAGACTGTTAAAAATAGATCAAAAAGCTACCACTGATTCTAAGGTTGTAGGGGAAATTGCCTGGTATTGTTTGAGTGGTTATGCTAATTGTAGGTTGTACCAGTGGGCAGAGTTAAGGTTGTGTGACTTCAGCTTTTCCTTGCGTTTCAGTGCTTGTCTCTTTTACATCAATGTTTTCTTAATGTAGCCTTTGGCAATGGACCCATGCATGTTGAATACCTTCTCATTTTATTTGGCAATGATGGTATGAATTGATTTTCCAAAATATGACACTAGGGTGTTCTGAGCAGGTGATAGGTTCATTACCTTTAAAAATGGATTTCCCTTGAAATGAAGCTTTCCTGCAAAGCTGGGTGCAGAGGCATGCACTTTTTATTATGTTGGTAGCATCGGGTGGTGTGTGGAAGACGGGAGAAGACAGCTCTATCTTATGCCTTTTTGTTAATCTGGATACCATAGGCCAGATCTCCAGCCTATGTAAATGTCCCCATGAGGCAGAGGTAAGGAAGGGCCATTATCCCTACTTTACACTGAGGTACAGGGGTACGTCAGTTTAGGCTTCAGCCCATGGGTACAGCTGCAGCTCATGCAGGCATATATGAGCGAGCTTTAAGCTAGTGGGTTTCAATATGTGCTGCACAGACCCACTCTGGACTCTGGGCAAGCACTTGGTGACTGAAAGCTGTACCTCTGTGGCTAAATATGCAAGCAAGCACAGGTAAGACCTACATGAGATACAATTGCCCTTCTGGTTTGCAGTGTCAGCCCAGGCTACATAATTAGCCCCAGGTTATATGGGCAGCCAGTGGCAGTGCAGGGATTTGAACTAGTCCCTTGTTTGTGTCCTAACTCCTAGACCATCCTTCCTCTCCATATTTTTGTAGCTTACACCCACTCCTTCAGCATCATCTTATTGTAAGGTTTGTGTTGCTGCTCCTTTTGTCCACTGTGGTTCCCAAGACATCCTCCCACCTCTGGTGCCTGACCCAGTCAAGTCCTATTTACCCTAGAGCTGTCTTGCAGCAGATTTGTCTCCCAACTGTGCCTAACTGCCAGTGCAGACAGAACCTAGCTTTATTTGCCCTGTTCAGGGAGTTGGGCTACTCCTCTGCCTATATCAAGATAGCAGCAGTTTCCTAAGCTGCCTCTGCTGACCAACCAAGTCGTGGCATCATAGAGGGGAGGGTTAATCCTAGCTGAGAATGACATCTGAGCTGGACTTGTATTTCCATGAAACAGCAGTGTCTCTTTTACCAGAGGGGTCACTTATGCTGTCCCCTCCCTCTGACAGGGGGGCTTATGGTGCAATTACTACTTAGTCATGTCTCCATCACCTCCAGGCACAAGCAAACTGATGAAAGCTGTCAGGAAAAGACAACACATGGAGATCTTGACATTTCTAGCTCTGGGTGTGCATAAAGGCTGGGAGAGGACAGAGGGAGAGTAGGCAGGAGATATGATCAAATTACAGGCAGATAGGATCTGAAGTGAAAGTGGCAGAGAGCACATTGCAGAGAATGACTCAGTGTCACCAATAACGAATCCCAGTGACCAGGCGAAAGCTATTTCAAGGGGACTTTGCTATGACTCCAGTTTGTACTTGATAAGGCAAGATGCAACTACTTGACTGATCCCATGAAGCAGGCCTTGGAGGACACGTGCACTCTGATGATTTTAACTCTTCTAGCATGTACCCCAATGCCATGCATGCCTGAAGTGAAGAGGGATAGAAGCCAAGGGATAGATACTGGAGGGCAAAGTGAGAACAATGTTGGTGTTGCTGTATCTTGATGATATTGACAGTCTGTCATGTTGTGACACACATTACAAGGCAGTCATGTTACAATGCAACATCATGGCTGTTTGCTTGATAAATTGATGGCCTCAAGTCATCATCACATTGTAGTGCAGTGCCCCAGACTGACGACCGTGAAATAGTGTTGAAAAGGATTCTGGGAATTCTTAGGGCCTGATTGTCAAAGTTGGATGCGCACAAATAGTCATGCAGTGCTCTGATTCCCGGCCCTCCCTCCCCATATAGTTGCAGTAGCTGAATATACAAGTGGCCAGTCAGCTCTCTGACTGGCCAGGAATGTATGCATAATTGCAGTAATTGTGCACAGATGAGGCTGGTAGTTTAGGATGAGTAATTACATGAACCTAATTTTGGAAATCAGACTCTTCATGTCTTCCATCCCAATTTGTGGGATGGCCCCATCAAAACCTGAAATGCTGTTCCTAGATCCAGACAGCTGGCTGCCGCCCCATTGTTGACCTGATGGGGACCAGTTTGTAATAGATTTGACCATGTGTAATTGACTTTCTCATCTCCTAAAAAAAGGTATTCCAGCTGTAGTTTCCTGTGCAGAATGGGAACTGGCTAGGTGTTTCCAATGTAGAACACTAGGCTGCTAATAAACCATAGGGAAAGCATGAGAAGGAGAGTGCAGTATGAGAGGGGAGTGCCAAGTAGCCCTAACCAAGGAGAGATGTTTGGGCTCAGAAATAGGACACAGGTCTGTCTCATGTTACAAAGGTGATGGATGTGTAGGTGTCAGGGGACTGGGGGCATGAGCAATTGAGGCTAGATGTTGTGGGCTCAGGATCCAGTGTTCAGGTAACTGGGATCTGCAAGAGTCATAAGGCAGGTGGTAAGCAATTAAAGGTCCAAATTGGGGCATGGCTAGATGTAGAAAAACTCCTTAAGGAGGCAACTGTGCTGTTGACTATCCTGCTGAACACTGAGGTTATGGACACACACACATTTGGAGACCTGTTTCAAAAGGAGAACACTTTCAGTGAACAGCTGTTGGTTCCTTCCACTCGTTGATCTCCTGAGGTTGAACAAGGACAAGTGCAAAGTCCTACATTTAGGATGGAACAATCCCATGCACCAGTACAGGATGGGGGCTGACTGGCTGGGCAGCAGCTCTGCAGAAAAGTACCTGGGGGTTACAGTGAACAATATGCTGAATATGAGCCAGCAGTGTGCCCTTGTTGTCAAGAAGCCTAATTACATACTGGGCTGCATTGCTAAGAGTGTAGCCAGTAGATCAAGGGAAGTTATTATTCCCCTCTGTTCAGCACTGGTGAGGCCACATCTGGACTTCAGTGTTCAGTTTTGCACCCCTACACTACAGAAAGAATGTGGACAAATTGGAAAGAGTCCAGCAGAGGGCAACAAAAGTAGTGAGGGGGCTGGGGGACATGACTTACGAGGAAAGACGGAGGGAACTGGGCTTATTTAGTCTAGAGAAGAGGAGACTGAGAAGGGATTTAATAGCAGACTTTAACTAGTGGGAGGTTCAAAACAGTTTCATAGTTGGTAGGGTCAGAAGGGACCTGAGCAGATCATCAAGTCCAACCCCCTGCCATGGCAGGAAAGAGTACTGGGGTCAAACGACCCCAGCAAGGTGATTGCCTAGCCTTGTCTTAAAGACCCCCAGGGTAGGAGCCTGCACCACTTCGCTTGGAAGTTGGTTCCAGATCCTAGCTGCCCTGACTGTGAAGTAGCGCCTCATGATATCTAGCCTAAATCTACCCTCTGTCAGCTTGTGACTGTTATTCCTGGTCACTCCTGGTAGTGCTCGGGGGAACAGGGACTTCCCCAGTGCCTGCTGGTCCCCTCTGACTAGTTTGTAACAGGCCACTAGATCCTCCCTCAGCCTTCTCTTGTGGAGGCTGAACAGGTTCAGGTCCCGTAGCCTCTCCTCATAGGGCCTGCCCTGCTGCCCCCTGATCATGTGAGTGGCCTCCTCTGGACCCTCTCCATATTGTCCACATCCTTCTTGAAGTGCAGCACCCAGAACTGGACGCAGTACTCCAGCTGCAGCCTGACCAGTGCCGCATAGAGGGGGAGGATCACCTCCTTGGACCTGCTTGAGATGCATCTGTGGAGGCATGACAAGGTACGGTTGGCCTTCCTGACTGCATCCCCACCCTGCCGGCCCATGTTCATCTTGGCATCAATCATGACTCCAAGATCCTTTTCTGCCTCTGCACTGACGAGAAAGGAGTTCCCCGGCCTGTAGGTAAGCTGCTGGTTCTTCCTCCCCAGGTGCAGCACCTTGCACTTGTCAGTGTTGAATCCCATCCCATTCTCATCTGCCCATCCCTATAACCTATCTAGGTCTGATTGTAGCCTATTTCTTCCTTCTAACATGCCCACATCCCCCCACCTCTTAGTGTCATCAACAATTTTGAACAGAGTGCTATTTACCCCCTCCTTCCTCCCTTTTTGGAGGGGAACCACACTGGCCATCTTCTAGTCCTCTGGCACCACACCAGAGCACCACGAGTGCTTGTACAGCCATGCCAGGGGTCCCACAATGATCTCAGGTAATCCCCTTAGCACTCTGACTCTGCTGTGGAGATCATTTGGACCAGCTGATTTCAATACATCCAGTCCCTCCAGAAGTTCCCTGACTAGATCCTCCCTGACCCATGACATGGGTGCACCTCCCCTGGGGCCTGAGGGGGGCCCAGGGGGGGAGCTGATCCAATCTCTGCTCAGGAAAATGGAGGCAAAGAAGTCATTAAATAGGTTAGCTTTGTCATCTGGTGTGACGACCAAATTTCCTAGCGTGTCTTGCCGGGGCCCCACATTACCTTCTTTTTGCCCTCTATGTATTTAAAAAAGGACTTCTTGTTGTCCTTGATCCGGGAAGCTGTTCCCAGTTCCATCTCTGCCTTGGCCTTCCTGACTGCCCCCCTGCATCCCCGAGCAACCACAGTATAATCCCCCCTGGTGATGACCCCTCCCTTGTATTGGGTGTACGTCTCCCTTTTAGGTAGAAGACATTCCCGGATGCTTTTGGTGAGCCATGGGGGCTTTTGTGCGCTCCTGCTCCCTTTGCTTCATGTTGGGATTACCTCCCTTTGGGCTTGGAGGATCATCTCCTTAAGGAGCAACCACTCTCCTTGGACACCTGGCTCCCCTCCCCTACAGGACCTCAGTGCCTCCCCGACTATTCTCCTTAGCTCACTGAAGTCCGCCCTCCTGAAATCTAGGGCTGCTGCCTTGCTGCAGGCCTTTGCTACCTTGCGCTGGATGGTGAATTCCAGCAGGCGATGATCACTGTCGCCCATGATGGAGTTAGACTGTTCTCAGCGATGGCGGATGACAAAACAAGGAGCAACCATCTCAAGTTGCAGTAAGGGAAGTTTAGGTTAGATATTAGGAAGAATTTTCTCACTAGGAGGGTAGTAAAACATTGGAACAGGTTACCTAGAGAGGTGATGGAAGCTGCATCCTTGGAGGTTTTTAAGACTTGACTAGACAAAGCTTTGGTTGGGATGATGTAATTGGGGATGGTCCTGCTTTGAGAAGAGAGTTGGATTAGATGACCTCCTGAGGTGCCTTCCAACTCTATTTTTTATGACAATATGATTCTATTGGTTTTATATCTATTCTATGTGGTTTTATTATGCTGGGAAGGAAACAACTGTATCAAAAAATGGTTAACCTTTAACTCTGCTTCCTCCAACCTTGAAGTTAGAGCCGTTTTAATACATTTATATTGTTCCTGGCTTGTCCAGTGACAATTAGAACAGATCAGCTGCTGCCCCTTTGCAACATTCCCCTTTTGAAAGGGCTTCAAATGTACATTAATCTATATCCTAAAAGGGCTGCTGCTTATATGCAGCCAATACAGGTAACTAAGGACTGCTAGAGATAAAGCTGTTGGCAGCCAGACCCACTCAGTTTGTCAAGGCCAGCTAGAGGCTAGTCAGCCTGTAATGTCCTAACTCCTAACAGCAAGGAAGTAATGCGTCTGATGGGGTACTGGGGTGGGGAAAGCTGCAGCTTACATCATTTTTGTTTCCTCCATTTGTCTCTCTGCTGATTGGCCTTGCATCTTGTGCACAACTCTGGCTGGTCTTGATTTTAGCACTTGAGTGAGGAACCACTCATATGTCAGCAAAACCAGCCTGCTGTGCAGAGACTTCTAAAATATTTAACTTATTTTTTTAAAGCTAATTTATTGCTGGTGAAAGGTGCTGGGTTAACATACCTAGAGACAGGAACTCTCCCTTTGTCAATAACAGCAGCACTGACTTCCTCTATACTACCCTACTGGCAAACCTGTATCCCTTTCCAGAGGTTTTTATCACTGTGGGTAAGAAGAGCATGTTGTCTCCAGGCCACAAGTGGTCCTTGGCTGTGTGGCAGAAGGCCACCTCTGTCTCTCCCCCAAAACTCTGCTATGTGACAATTTGGTTAACATGGTCACTGCAAAGGGCAGATATCTCATGGGCTCTTTAGGTAACCCTGAGTTGTAATCCGAGTTGGATACATTCCTGAGGGAGGCGGGAAACCTGCTCCCTCTGCCTATGTGACTGGCATCACATACCTGGGTGAGAGGCTTGGGCTCCCTATTGTTCTGAGCAACGCTAGTCTACCTGGCAACTAGTGATACATTTCAAATTGGTTGGCTGGCAGCCAACAGGTGCTGGCCTCCATTGGAGCAGGTAAATGAGGTCAATAAGGTCTATATAAGATAAGGACTGCCCAGGAAGAGGGGCAGTAGCCATCATGAAAACTCAGAGAGAGAGAAGCTGGACCATCTGAAACTTGCTCTCTCTCGAAACTCATGATCAATGAACTGCCTGCCTCCAGAGGGAATCTCTACCTGCCTCTGGATGATACTCGTGAGCAGGCTACCTGAGATCTAACTAGATATATAGTTTGCAGTAACTCAGATGCATGATCAAAGGCACCCAGCCACCCTATTTGCTGTATTGGATTTATTTGATATTGCTCTACCCTGTACCCTATTCCAAACCTACTCCTTGTAACCAATAAACTTCTCCTTTGTACCTAGCATGGGAGACTGATTGGGAGAGGGACTAGATTATGCCTTGGGGTCCCTTTGGTTCAGCTGACTAAGGGAGAACACTATTTGTGCTCCAGGCTGAGGGAAGCATCCCAAGTTCTTGGAGTGGATTGAGTACCCGCAAGGACTACTAGGCCTGTGTTTCCCAGGGGGCACAGTGCCAGGATCAGGCCAGAGCCTGGGTGGCGGCAGTGTTACCCCCAGACTAATGGGTGTGCTCCAGGAAGGGGGGTTGGCCAGACGTGAGGCACCCCCAGGGAGGCACTCGGAGACTGGAATCTGGTGCAGTGAGGTAGGTGGCTCAGGTGCAGGAGCACCCTCTACTGGCCTGTCACAGGCTGCCAACAGTGGGGCAATATGGGACCTGGCCCTTCAGATGTCTCTCAAGAATTAAACCATGAACCTCAGTATTTTGGGCAGGCTGCTGCAGCAACCATGAGATGGTTGTTAGTTCTGGTTGCTATCAACCTGAGATGGAGGAAAACCCTCTGAACAGTCCACTGAGTCTTTCTATGAATGTGCATTGGGGGGCAGGGGGTAGGGTGAAAGGTGACACATATTTTGTGTGCTAGTGAATCTGTTCATTGTCCTATCTTTGGAAAGGTTTTTTAAGTAACCAGCCAAGTCAAAATCATCCTGTGCCCACAAAAATGACCTAAAATACACTGTGGAGGGGCAAAGAGTTGAAGAAAGAGGGAATGTGTGTCTGGAAAACAAAACTGACCTTTCTGATAAGCACTTGCAGGATATCCGTAAAGCCCCATGGCAAAGAGAATGCTCATTTACTTGCTTTGTAGCTTCACAGGAAGTTAATAGCCACATTGGCCTAGCTCATCTACTGCCCCAAGCCCCTGGGACAACATATTGCTCTGTGTTTTCTGTTGGACCGCTGTCAAAATTAGCAGCCATGAATAAGGGCCCTGTTCTCTGCGCAACTCCTTGTAGCAGCCTCTGTATGAGGAAGGCATCCGGGATCCCTTGGCAACAGAGTGGCCCCTTGCCAGGTGCACATTATCAGTTGCTCAGCATGTCTGAATGGCCTCTATTGTTGATAAAATAAGCCTCAATGCCATATCTTTTCTGCAGGAAGTGAATTCCAAGATGCTTGCCTTTGCCACGAGCAGGAGTGACCAGAAACAAGAGCCTCAGCCACTTGTCTTAGGCATCATGTCCAAACAGCACAAGGAGCCCTCACCCTACAGAGAGCCTGGCATTGAGAGTTATCAGGCATGGGGCAATGCAGCTGCTACAGGGAAGTGTAAATGACCCCCCTCCTGAGCCAGTCTGACTTCACTTGCCTTTTTGGAGGAAGGATACATCCTGAAGAAAGGCTGCAGCATTTACTTTTATCCTGCCTGGGGGCTTCCATTCATGAAGAGCTGGACAGTTATAGGGCAGATTTCCCAGTGGGTGTAAATCAGCCTAGTTCCACTACAATTTGCAAACCTTTCCTGATTTTCACCAGCTTGGGATCTCACTCTGTTTCAGCTGAGGTTTATTCTGGTGGCAGAGCCTGCTGAAGGGCTGTGCATCTTCAGACTCAATCTGTCCTTTTAGCTGACTGGACCACATAGCTCCTCAATGTCCAGTGCTTCTTTTTCTTCAGATGGGGCCAGGGCTTTCAGAGGACAGTAACATAACTTTTCCTTCTAGACTTTCTACCTAACCATGCAAAACCTGTGCTTGACCTCACAGCATCTGTTTGCATGAATCTGAGCTAGACCTCTGCTGTATAGTACAAAACAAGGGCTTTGGAGACCATTTCTTTCTCCCTCATATACTTCATATAGCTTTCAAAGTAGGTTTACGTTGGGTGTCAGGAAAAACATCTTTACTGTTGGAACAGTGAGGTAGTGGAATAGATTGCCTAGGGAAATGGTGGAATCTCCATCCCTGGAGGTATTCAGAAAGAAGTTGGATAAGCACTGGTCAGGGATGATCTAGGAATACCTATCCCTATGCTACTTTAAGGGTATTTCCTATGCTTCTGGGTTTTTCTGGTTGCCACATGGGCTCAGAAAGGATTTCCCCTCCTCCCTTCCTGTTGTTACGTGTGTCATGTGTTTTTTTTTTTTTTGTTTTTGGCTTTTTGTTTTCTACCTTCCCCAGAAGTATTGGGTGTGGATGCATCCAGGGCTGGGGATTTTGACTGGGACTATGTCAGTGCTCCTGCTGGGAATGATCTTGCCCTTATGCTTAGGGTGAAACTGATTGCCACCTTTTGGGGTCAAGACAATTTTTTACTCCATGGTCAGATTGATGTGGACTCTCAGGAATTTTGCCTTCCTATGTGGTAGGGGGTGTGGTATTCTTTTTTGGCTCTCTTAAGCATGTTTTATCAGCCGTTACAGAAGCAGGCTGCTCGCCATCATTATCTCCCTGCTTTACCTATGGCATGTTGGAGTGCTATGCCTTGTGGCTGTGTGTTAGGGTTCACTGTGTAATGACAGGGTTGACTATGTAGTTTTAATAATAGGTTAGACAAGGATGTGCAACCAATGGTTTGGATAGAGATGATCCTGCCTCAGGCAAGGGGTTGGAGTAGATGACCTCTGGAAGTGCCTTCCAGCTCTACTTTTCTATGATTCATAGCTGTGCCTGCTCTCTTGGATACTTCTATTTGCCCTGGGATATCAGGATAAGCTTTGTCAGTAACTGATTTTTCCATTAGTGATCTACTGAGATGGCTCTGGAGCATTGGCCAGCAGAGGGACAGTCTAGGGCAGCCCACAGGCTGGATTTGGCCCACCAAATAATTTTATCCAGCCCATGGCTGCCCCTCTGAAAGACAATTGTATCCAGCCTGCGACTGCCCTAGACTGTCGCCCTTCTCCCTTCTCCCTTCCCCATGCCAGCTGGCTGCTGCAGCAGCAGCTGTTCCCCTCCCCAGCTGTCCTGCCCTGCCCCCCAGCCCCCAGTGTATGCTCTAAGGTAGGGGGTGCTGAACTCCTGGCCAGGCTTCTGCCCAGTGAGGTTGTCTGTGTGCTGCTCCAACCCTGTGGCTGTTTGCAGACCAGACAGCCTGGCCCCCAGAGAGTAAAATTCAGGTAAAGTTCCTCCTGCTGGTGGGGTGGGGGTGCAAAGGGAAGAGGGCCAGAAGCCACAGGTTATTTGGGCTCTGTCAGGCTGGGGCCTGGTAGGGGTGTGGGTGCTGCTAACATGGTGCTGCTCTGTGTTCACACATGCTGCATCAGGCTGTGCTGTGTGGGTCCAGTTGGAGCAGCTGGTGTGGCTCCTGCCCAACCATGAGTTCCCCCGCATGCAGCCAAGTCAGACAGGAGCCACACCAGCTGCACCCACATGGCCTGAAGAGGTGTATGGAAACATAGTGTGGCACCAGCTTGGTCATGTGCTGGAGACTCAGGGTCAGGGGCGGGGTTCAGGGAGAAGGGGGCTAGAGCTGCAGGTTATCTGGGCCTGGCCAGGCTGATGCTATGTTCTGTTTCCCCCACTTCTCCCTGCACCCCTGTACCTAACCTTTGTTCTCTCTGCTCTTAGATCAGGGATGGAAAATCATTTGGGCTGGAGGGCTGCTTAGGGAGTTTTGGTGAGCTGTTGCTGGGGAAGGCAAGGAGGGGCAGGGAGTGCTGACCTGGCCCACGACAGCTCACCCAAACTCTCTAAGTGGCCCTCCAGCCCAAATAATTGCCCGCCCTGGTTTAGGGAATGGTAAAGTACAGGTTGTAATATTTGACATTATCTAAATGTTTTGGCTTATGTTCTCAACCTCTTTTTGGCTCGGATCAAGCGTAGTGATATGCTTACCTGAGAAGGGAAACACCATGACCACTGAGACGATCTACCTACTCACACCTGGGGAAGACCACTCTCCTGGCATAAGGATAGTACCTGCCAAGTTAATGTATAGTAAACCCCCACTTAGCTGCTAGAGTGGGAAGGTCTTGGCTTTATGTCTACTTTATGGAAAGGGGAGACTTCTCCCAAGCTTGTTCCTGCAGCCTTATGGCTGAGGGCAAGCAAAACTTGGGGGCATCTGAACCTGAAGCCTCTGGGCTTGGACCTGCGAGTAGGATGCCTGCCAAAGATTTTGGAAACATCTGAAGCCCCAGATGGGGGTGGAGGATGTTTGCTGGTAGTAGGGCCACTTATGGTTCTGGACTAACTCTCAGATTTGGAATTTGTTTTGGCTAATTTGGCTTGGAATATGGAAAGTTTAAATATAAAAAATGTTTTGGCTTGTGTGGGTACATCATGTAAGCAACAGCTTGACACCTAAGTATTAGTTCACTCTGGTGACCTGTGCAACTTAATAGAAGAGTTTTGACAAACAAACAAACAAGAATCTCTTTAAATTCTAACTGTGCACAGAGTTGGTTAGGCAGAACTTGTGAGATCACTTGTTGGGAAACACCAGATGTCCCAGCTACATTACACATCCCATTTGGCACCTGACACCTCATAGGATGACAAGTCCTTCTCCCCTGTCTTAACTCATCTACAGTGGACCACAAGACAGGGAATGTCTTCTACTGGATGTGCCTCAGCCTGAATGCAGTGCATGGGAAGGTGGGCACCTTCCTCCAACCAGTTCCGGTATGAACAACTTCATGTGTCTGCCATCATACTACAGCCCTTTGTTGAGCATTTGAGATCATTTCCACAGTCAGTTGCAGGACTGTTGTGATTCTTGATTCAGAAGCACTCCTCATTATCCTGGCTCCTGATATAGCCCCACGCAGGAAAAGCACTCCTTTATGGCTCCTACAGGAGGGCAGAAGTTAAGTCAGGGGTGGGCAAAATGTGCTCCGTAGGCCACATGCAGCCCACTAGGCCATTCTCTATGGCCCATGAGGCCCCTAAAAATTTACAAAATTAATATTTATGTTCCCCCAGCTGCCTGGCATGCAGCCCTTGATGGCTTCCCAAAACTCAGTCAGCAGCCCTCCGCCCAAAATAATTGCCCATGCCTGAGTTAAGTCAATGAGGAGGGGAAGAATAAATGCAATGCAGATGGATCCTGGAGCACTTGGGCAACTGAAACTCATTTTGCATTCGTCTCTCTGGGTGACTTGACAGATGAGTCCTGCAAGGTAGCCAATTCTGTGCCTGCCCCTCCTTAGCCTTCTATGCGTATATACCCATGTGCACATCATGTCTTTGGAAATGGGAGCACGTGGTACTGGTTGCTCATAGCTGTGTTAACTACCAAAGATCCTTGAGAATTTCCCACCAGGAGTTTAGGTAGAGAAGGTTATTTGGGTAAATGTGATATCTTTTATTAGACCAACTATTAGACCAACTTTGTCTGCCTGTGTCCTTAGACCAACATGGCTACAACCAACAACCCACCAGGAGCTGGGATCTGGCTAGCTTCTTGACAGTGATTAAAGAGAAAGTCATTGCTTCCTGTGACTTTTCCTGAAGGTAGAGCTTGGATTTTCTAGGTCTCCACTTATTTTCCAAGATCCTATGTTGGCAATTTGCTGACAACAGTTTGCAACAGGTAACAGAACTCACAAGCAAAGGTTTGGAGTTGGATGCGTGGGAGAGGAAGGGAAAGAAGCAAAGGGACTGTCCCAGTGTCACACAACAGGTTGGAACCAGATTTGGACATAGGAACCTGCTTTCCTGATGCCCAGATTAATGCCCTGCCTGTTAGACTAGACTTCCACAATCCCCAGCACAAGGACTGCCTGTTCACATTTCCCTGGTGGTGTGTCTCTTGGTTTACGAACTCTGCCTTCCCTGCTGGCCAAGTTTTTCAGCTCCCTCCTTCCGAGATTGTTTGTTGCCTTCAGAGGGTTTGACAGATTCTTGGCAGGCTCCCCGCCCCCAGCAAACTGCACAGTAGCCGTGTCTCCCGCCCTCTCTTTCTCTGTTCTCCCTTTGCTTTGCCACAGAGATTTCTGAGACCTGTTGGTTTTGCTGCAATCACAGTTCTCTCCAGTTTGAGATTTACTGAGCCAGAGAAGGCCTGGCACAGCAGTGAGAAGAGCAGAAGCCAAAAAGATCAGATGGTCTTAAATGTCAGCAAGAGGTGTCAATGAGCCCCCAAGAGACAGTATGTCAAGAGACGTGGTATTTGTACAGCCACTCAGGATTCCAAACCAGTCACGTCACCCAGCCTTGCTGTACCCTGGAGTCATGATATTACCCAGCCCCTCTCTGTCTTGGAGCTATGATATTACACAGCTCAAATGTGACTTGCAAGCTAGGGGAAGAGTAATAGAAAATGCTCCATGGCAGCTCAGGAGTGGTTACATGGCTCCTGGAAGAGCAGCATCATCCATGGTGTCTACATGAAAAGGGGACAAAAGAGAATGGTGAGATGTGTGTGGTGATGGAAGAGTGAGAGGACGAGAAGGAGGACTAAACTGAGAAAGCAAGCAAGGTGGGAAAAGGGGGAAAAATGATGGCTGGAGTGAGGACTCCTGGTAAACAGGACGGTTACATCTGTCTCCTCTCTTGTTGCTTTCTTGACCTTTCACCTTAGGATGCCATCAGTTGTGACAATGGGTTGGGGGGGGGGGCACGGGGAGGAATGGGATGAAAAAACCCATGGTCAGGATTTTTTGCTTGGCTGCTGCCTGTTTTTCCCCAACAGGATCTGGAGAGTTTTAAGTCCCCAAGAGTCAGCAAGTTGTTTGTTCCAACCATCTGTCCCATTTCCCCTAGCAACAATTTGTCCTTCTCTTCTCCTTGATTCAGCATCTAGAGCAGAGTCTGACTGTCAGACCCTCTACCATTCTTCCCTCTCCTGGACTTGGCTGTCTCAGGACCTCTCTCATTTGTCACTGTCACATGGATTCTCTTCATAGAATTGTGATATCCCTTCTCTGCTTCCATCCTTTGGATGTGATGCATATATGTTAGCATTCTGGGGGTGGGATTTGGATAGGCTGAGTGTATACTAACATTCTAGGTGAGTGATCAGTATGTAGTCAGGCTATACTCACCTATACATTAATTAGGTTTCCTGATTGCCTGTGAATTATATATGTGCTATTTTTATTACTTTGTTTCCCCTTTCCTGATCCAGTTGATGCATCTCAGTTACCTATTATGCTTGGTCTTTTAGATGTAAGCTCTTTGGGGCCAGGACTCCTGCTTTTACAGCACTTAGTGTAATTGGCCTCTGCACTGGTTCTCTTCTAGGAGCTACTGCAAGATTAATATTGACTAAAAATGCTGGGTATGAGATTTTGATAGAATGTGAATATATTAGGATATTCGGGGCAGGATTTTGTGTGTCTGTATGTAAATAAGTGTATGCACATATATGTATTAATATGATAGCTGCCATCTTAGATGATGGCCTGGAGATCAAGCCAAAGAACTCCACATCTGAAGCATGAGAGGCCTCAACTAGAGCTAATGCTTTGCAACTGGGGGCTGCAAGAGACTTGTATGCTGTGTGGGTTGAGAATAGAACTGGGGGGATGAGGCAGGGGGAGTCTGTAACTCTCACATCCATGAGTTTCACTAAGAGCATGGCTTTCAGTAAATTCCACTGTCAGGGAGTGCTTGAGAGTGCCATTGTGAAAGCAGATCTGGTTCACTTCCTCCCATTCCTGGAATGCAAAGACATGTTAGGTGGCCACTGTGTGATTGGTACTGGTGTGCCCACTGCTGCTCTTACAAGCATGTCTGAGACCATGAGCTTGACAGTGGTCCTGAGTACATGCCAGAAAGCAGCTGTGTGACATGCATTCAGCCCACTTTGTGTGTGGATTGGAAGCAGGTGGGATGGGTTTTTAGTTGTGGTATTCCTGAGGACTGTCCAACTATGGTAAGGTGTACACCAGAGGCAGGCAACTATTTTGGCTGCAGGGCCACTTAATGAGTTTTGGTGAGCTGTCAAGGGCCACAAGGGTAGCACCACACCCTGACAGTTCTCTCCCCCTTCCCCTCCCCCCCCATTGCCATCTTGGCATCTTGTCCTGCCCTAACTCCTAATCTTTGCCACCAGAAGACCTTCCGCTTGCCCCAGAAGTATTCCTTTTTGGAGGGGGGGTTGCCAGCTTGAAACTGGAAAAGAAACATATCATATACTAAAAAATTCAAACATCTACTATAACTTATTTTAATTTTATTTTTTAAAAAATTGTCCTGATTTATGTATGCTTGCATCATGCATCCAGAGGCAATTGCATACTAGCTCAAAATACACTCTTACTCTTGTATATTATGTGGAGGGTGGTAAGGGGGTGTATGTGGGGGATGTGTAGTTGGGGAAAGGGTGTGAAAGTGTGGTGAGGTCTGGGTTGTGTGTATGTGGGGTGTGGGTCTGGTGAGTGGGGTGTGTGGAGGATGGTGGTGGTGGGTGTGGGGTATGTGGGTGGGGTGGGGTGGGGTGTGTGGGAGGATGTGAGTGTGGGTATGGTAGGGGTGGGGTGGGGTGTGGGAGTGGGAGTGTGTTGAGGGCTGTGGGAGGGTGTGGGTGTGTTTGGGGGTATGGTGGGAGTGGGATGTATGGGAGTCTGTGTGTGTGGAAATGGTGGTGGGGAAGTGTGTGGGAGGGTATGGTGGGGGGGCAGAGTGTGTGTGGGGGCTGTGAGAGGGGGTGGGTGTGTGATGGGGATATGGTGGGAGGTGGTGAGCCAGCCCAGCTCATCCCATCCTGGCTACAGCATGCAGTTCCTGGCTGCAAGGCTGGGACCCACGCAGCACAGCATGGAGCCAGCCTGGTGTGGTCCATCCCCTCCGTGTCACACTGTGTGGATCCCAGTCTTGGAGTGGGGAACCATGCACCGCAGCCAGGATGAGCCAGGCTGGGGTGACTCTGTGCTGCACTATGTGGGTCCCAGCTTTGTAGCCAGGAACTGTGTGATGCACCACAGAGCCAGCCCAGCCCGGCCTGTCCCATCCCAGTCTGGCAGCATGCGGTTCCCCTCTACAAGGCTGGGATACATGTGGCATGGCACGGAGGGTACAGCTTAGGCCGGGCTGGCTCTGTGCCATGCCATGCAGACCCCAGCCTTGCAGCTGGAACTGCATCATGCTGGGTTGGGCTGGGCTGGCCCAATGATGCGCCATATGGGTCCCAGCCTTGCAACTGGGAACTGTGTGCTACAGCTGGTACAGGACAGGATGGGATGGGCAGGGCTGGCTCCCCATGTCCCATACCCCCAACACACATCCACACCCTATAACAGCCCCCCCCCACACTCCCACCCTCCATTCCTTAGCACAACCCCCCCACACAGTCCCACACTCTCCCACCATGACCCCAAACACACTGCCAGCAGTCCCCACCATTCCCTACCCATTCTTACCTGAATGTCAGCTGTTGGATGGGGGAGGACTGGGGAACAGCCACAGGGGTGCCAGGGCAGAAGCCTCTGCTAGCCAGAAGCTCCTGATCTTCAGAAGCTTCTGGGGCATGGAGTGGAGTGGGGCAGGGCCAGTCAGGTTGGGGTTGGGTTGGTTGAGTCTTGCAACCAGAGCCCTAGCTACTTGCTACTTGAGCCAGCGGCTCATGCTGCTGGTGCCTCATTAGCTTTTGGATAGGGAGCCACCGGCAGATAATTATTGTTTAAATTTTAAAGGGGCCCCGTGGGCCAGATAGAATGGCCAGGTTGGCCATATTTTGCCCATCCCTGGTGTAGACGTATCCTAACATTCCTTTTCCCACCACCTGTCTGATCTCCCTAAGCAGTCTGATTTCCAGCACAGATAAGTGAAACTCATTATACCTGCTGTTGAGTGTATCTTGCTGTCTCTCTTCTTCGCAAAAGGGCTGCTTCAGTGAGCACTGACAGGTTTGTTGCCACTTAAATGTGAGCTCTTGGGAAACATGACTGCCTTTTTGTCCTGGTTGTACTCTACCTAGCACAGTGGTGTTGTGATCCATGATGCAGGCTCTTAAGTGCTACATTATTATAAACAGCAATAAATCATGTTAGCCTGGCCCAGGGAGACAAACAAGGCCATGGCAACATTGCTGCTGCATCATTATACAGGATGGTGATATTGCATCATACAGCATTGCCACATGATGCTTCTTCAGTCCCAGAAGTGACCTGAGGACACATCTTGAGGGTGGTACTTCCAGGATGTTGTCTGCCCTCGGCAAAACTGAGACTATCTGAAGAATCCATGGAGAGGTGGCAATATTACTTGCCCTTACCCTTGGTAGGTATGCAGCTTATCTATACTCCCTAAAGGTGATTTGGGAGATAGAGGAGGAAGAATCTTGTGTGATCTCATTGCTTCATCTAGGCCTGCAAACTGGGAACCTTTCTATTGAATATCTAAACCAGCCTCTGGGATTTTAATCAAAGGCATATAATTCCTTCTTATGGCAATTCATGGCCATTGGGCACAACTCTATCAGCATCCTATTGCAGCTGACATCTCCACTCCCTTTGGACTATGGGAAGGACAGGATGATCGTGACTGCCTGACCTCCTTTCAATGACCCCTATTTTGAAAAGCCTTCTCTTAGAAGAGGCTCCTGTCTGGGTTAGACGCACGAAACCAAAAGCCCCAGGAAGAGCAACTGGAACTCGGTAGTGTTGACCGCTTCTGAAAATTCCTCTCATTGCAGTCCTGAAGAACTGATTAATGGCCCTGGAGTGGAGTGTTAGCAGCCTAGGGAAGGGAACCTAGTACAAGAGTTAGGGTCTAGTGATTCTTGATTTGAGAACACTTTGATTTATAGTGACTGTTAAAGCGCTGTAAAAATCATCTCCAGAAATTTAATGCATAAAATGGAGCCGTCTCTTTGCAGCATCTACAAAAAGCTGGAGTGGAGGGCAATGCTATATATAAATTCCCTTCTTGTACTGGCTAAAGCTGGGGCTCCTAAATTGCACTCAGCTGCTGGTAAGAGGCTGACCAAACATGTGCAACAAGTGGTCCTATGAATCATGTATGTAGTTTATAATTTTGTTTGTGGGCTGTGCTTTTTATATTCCTAGTAAGTATGAAGTATAGCTGATACTGCACCAAAGAGAAGAGTCAAACACACTGCGCTCTCCTAACAGGCACTTTTTTTTGGTTTCCCTTCATCAGATGTAACATTAATTCAGACTGAAAGTGTATGCTTGACCTTTGTGTATGGGAAAATATAACAGCTGGCTCCATGAGCCATCAGATATCATCTATACTTCCCAAAGCAGGAACTGAGACAGACAAGGCAGGAGTGACCTCCAAACTTTATCCCCCTAATGTGGTAACATCTATTTGAAAGGTTAATGAGCAATCAGAAGTTGGGAGAAATGACAGGGTATGCCCGCAGGATCCCTTATCAGCCAGCAGTTGCTATGATGAAGTAAATTCTGGAATCTTTCAGTTTCGGCCTGGCTAGGGTTAGTCTGGGTGAAAATGCTATGAAAGTAACCTGAAAAAGATACCTGGAACTTGGAGAACAAGTCATCTCTTCCTGTGAATGGGGTTGAAGTCATCCTACATTCATAAAACAGTTGTTGAATGTCCTGATTCATCTCTGGGCTGTAGCTATGGACTATAGCTATTATTCCAAACAACATTTTAGTGAGGAAGATAAAACCCAGGGAATTTTAAAGGTGGGTGGTGAGGAGAAATAAACAAATGCAGTAAATAGTTGAGAGGAATACAGCAGAAAAATAAAATGGCATGTTTCAGCAATCAGGTTGGATGGTGCCTTCATGAATCCACAGGGTTTTACAGTGTCACCAATACCTAGTATTAAAAAATCATAAGTCAGGCCTTAAAAATCATGAATTCCTGGGTGCTTATTCCCTTCTGTCTTTTGAGCCTTTGTGATTTACATTTTCAAGCTCTCCCCCCCCACTCCGCTTTTCTTTTTCTTTTATTTCTCTACAAACATGACTGCTGGAAATGTACTTTCTTTTTTTTTCTCCAAATGAAAGCTGAAATTCTCATACAATCATTTGACTCAGGGAGGGGGAGTTGGGGCTTTTGGAAATGTATTGCTAGAGTTGGCAACATTGTTGCTAGTGCATACAAGAGGCAATGAAATGGGTATTTAGAAGCAGATAGAACATAATTTGAGCACTAATAGGGTCCCAATTATCACAGCACTGCACAAGACTACAGGAAAGGAACAGTGCCCCTGTAATTGCTTGTAATCCAATAGCAACTAGATGCCCCAAATGAAACAGGGCTCATTTTATCTACATGTCATAACAGAGTCTCTACCTTACCATCTGAATAAAGGAAACAGAAAGGCAGTAGTATAACCCATGTTTCTGTAGACATGAAAGTGAGGCATGGTACTATTAAGGGATTTGCCCAAGGGTCAGCAGGGATTGTGTGGCAGAGCCAGAAGCTGAGTGCAGATATGCTGAAGTCCAGTTCAGTGCCTTAAACTGTAAGACCAATCTTTCTCTAATGAAGAAAGACTGTCATTGAGCATTGGACAAAATCCACTTTACTCTGCTAAAAGGACTTGCTGGCACTGAAAGAAGTCATTGAGATTGTGTTTAACCTTCTCATTAAAGTGAAATCGTCATTCACCTGCAAGAATGTCTCAGCTGAGAAGTTAGAGCATCAGTGATGCTGGCCAACACCTGCAGGAAAATGCTGCCTGAATTAATAGTATATCTACAAGGCTTGGCTTTCCTATTTGAGTTTGGCACAAAGCAGCAGTGAGACCAACTTGTGTACAGAATAATTAGCAGGAAGTTCTGCTACCGATGCAGCCTATGGGAAAAACTGGTCGTGCACAGAAAGTCTGGAAGTGGCAAAAAATGTCAAAAGCTTTGTACACAGTATTGCAGCTTCACTCTTTGCTTTCCGTGAGGGAGCCCCGAGGATTCTTTTCATGAGCTGCAGATCACTGCACATAAAGCAACATAAAGAGTCAGCCTGCGGTCCCAGTGGAAAGATACTTTTGTGACTGGAAATCAGGTATTCACTACAAAGCTTTCAGATATGAAATTCCAGCAATAGATCTGTTCATAGTAGATACTTATAAAGAATATGCTCAAAAAGAAGAAAACTGGCAGAGTCCTCACCCAGACATTGTTCTCTAGCATTATGCCCCATAGATGTTAAAAAGACAGTACAGCTAGCAGCAGTATACTGATAGGCCAGATTGCTTTCTATTAGCCACCTGAGAAACAAGGTCCTCAGACATAAGGATTCTGGTAGTGAAGGGGCATTGTGGACTTGTAAAGCTTATGGGCTTTTATACACGTACGCCGGGGGTGGGGGGCGGAGCGGCGGCAGGGGAGGGGCGCTTTAATTACAGCGGTCTAATTAAAGCACCTGGAGCGTCACATGTATTAGTGTCCCTGAGCTGAAAAATGGTGGTGGGGGTGCTTTAACTAAAGTTTGTTGAATGAGCTTTAGTTAAAGCACCCCCACTGCCATTTTTCAGCATGGGGATGCTGATGCACATTATGCTGGAGTCTTCTGGAGCACAGTAATTACCATGCTCCAGCAGACTCAATTAATCGAACCTGCTCTGACATACTGTAATTACAGCACATCAGAACAGCTTTGCTACCTGTGTATAGGCACCCCCTGTGCTCAGAATGGAAAAAAGGAGGCAAAATTGTCCCTAAAGGAGTAAAGTATGTTGAAGAAATAAATTAAAACTGAGCTTTGCATCTTGGAGTGCAGCACACACAACATAACGGTATGAATCCTACAAGGAAACACAACTGATTGGTGTTGACTAAAGCTGGTAGATGGCTCAAGAGGCGATTGCAGGAATTAGGGTTTGTCTCAGAGTACCATTGTCAGCCTTAGTCCTGGTGGACTGGAACTTGAGTCTTTGCTTAGTACATGGCCTGCACTGAACAACAAAAACAGCTACACCCTGCCCTTTTTGCAAGTTGTGTTCAGGAAGGCAGGAGGACTGTTTGTTTTCTGCATGACACTAGAGAGGTTCTTTGCTCCTCTGGATGGAAAAGCAGTCTAATGCCATAAATTAGAGCACCCTACAGCCTCTCTAATGCTCGGTGCCGTGTCAGCCTCAGAAGCAGCCAAGAATCTTACGGATATGAATATCTGAATCCAGTCCTCATGTACTGTCTCCAGATGGTGCAGTGCGGAAGCACTAACTTCAGACTAGTCAAGATTTGATCAGATAGAATCATAGAGAATTAGGGTTGGAAGGGACCTCAGGAGGTCACATCTAATCCAATCCCCTGCTCAAAGCAGGACCATCCCCAACTACATCATCCCAACCAAAGCTTTGTCTAGCCAGGTCTTAAAAACTTCCAAGGATGGAGATTCTACTACCTCTCTCTGTAACCTGTTCCAGTGTTTTACTACCCCCCTAGTGAATTTTTTCCCCCTGATATCTAACATAAACTTCCCTTGCTGCAACTTGAGACAGTCGCTCCTTGTTCTGTCATCTGCCACCACTGAGAACAGTTTAGCTCCCTCCTCTTTTGAACCATCCTTCAGGTAGTTGAGAGCTGCTATTAAATCCCCCCTCAGTCTTTTCTTCTCCAGACTAAATAAGCTCAGTTCCCTCAGCATCTCCTCATAAGTCATGTTCCCCAGACCCCTCACCATTTTTGTTACACTCCGCTGGACTTTTTCCAATTTGTCCATATCCTTTCTGTAGTGGGGGGCCAAAAACTGAACACAGTACTCCAGATGTGGCCTCACCAGTGCTGAATAGAAGAGAATAATCACTTCCCTTGACCTGCTGGCAACACACCTACCAATTCATCCCAGTATGCTGTTAGCTTTCTGTGCAACAAAGGCACACTGCTGGATCATATTCAGCTTATTGTCCACTGTAACCCCTAAGTCCTTTTCTGCAGGGTTGCTGCCCAGCCAGTCAGGCTCCAACCTGTACTGGTGCATGGGATTGTTCCATCCTAAGTGCAGGACTTTGCACTTGTCCTTACTGAACCTCATGAGATTTCTTTTGGTCCAATCCTCCAATGTGTCTAGGTCACTTTGAATACTAGTTCTACCCTCCAGCATATCTACTACTATACCCCAGCTTGGTGTCACCTGCAAACTTATTGAGGGTGCACTCTATGCCATCTTCCAAGACATTGAACAAAACCTGTCCCTGGGGCACTCCACTTGATACCAGCTGCCAACTAGATGTTGAACCACTGATTACTACCCTTTGAACCCAATGCTCCAGCCAGTTTTCTATCCACCTTATACTCCATTCATCCAGCCTGTACTTCGTGAGCTTGCCTGTGAGAATGTTGTGGGCAACCCTATCAAAAACCTTGCTAAAATCAAGGTACACCACATCCACTGGTCTCCCACGTTCACAGAGAAGAATGTAATGTTCCTCAGAGACAAATGTAATGTTGCTATGAACATTATATTGGTACATAGCTTACCCCAGAGAAGAATCCTGTTCTGAATGTGCCTCCATACTTCTATGAGGAATGGGTTTGCTTAAAGGGGTGGAGGAGAAGCATGGAAAATATAGGAATCCCACCCACAGTCCCTAAATTCCCTCAAATTACATTAGCACCTTACGCATCAAGAGGGAGACTTTGAAAGGCCCAGACAGGAGTGAATTTCAAGAGAAGCATTCAAGGCCTAATTCACTTAGTCTCTCTCAAAGTCTCCCTCCTAAACTGTTGCAAACCAGCAACTCAGATATTCTTAAAAGAAGAAAAAAACTGAAGAGACGATATCCCTTGGTGTTTGTAAGAAAGGGCCACCCAGGGGGAATGTTTGCACCTGGTAGTGAGCATGTGGAGACTATGCACCTTGCCTGGAAGCAAGTCAATAACCCACTTCTGTTTGTTTGTTCAATACTCATGGGAGGAAAAAATGTTCTTCAAATTGAATTTAGGTAGAGAAGGCTCTTTAGGTAAATGTGATGTCTTTTATTAGACCGAGTAAATAGTTGGAAAAAATATTCTTTGCAAACTTTCGGGTACAAACACCTTTCTTCAGGAACAGGGAGAGTTTGTTGTTTCTTTGTGTCCTCTCCTGGGTAGAAAGGAAGCCAGTATGTAAAATGAAGGTCTGTGAAAATATAAATGTATGGAAGGACAATAAGTAAGAATTGGGAGGTGTCAGGGAGAAAGGGGGAAGAATGAGCTGGTGAAATACAGACAGGTTACATGGGGTTCTCAGGTGGCAGGCAAATTATACTGTGCCATGATGCCAATGTCTATATTTGGTTCATGATTTTTTAGATTCAGTAGATTTATGAAGTGAAGTTGGTAGGCTCATCTACAGAAGGTGTTTTGTAAATGCCCTTTGAGGATTAGAACTGAAAGACCGGAGAAAGAGTGGTTGTCTTGTGAGAAGCGTGCCCCCACAGGAGGCATAAGCCCTGATGGAGTGCTTGTACATGTGACAGGGGTTATATATGTATATTTGTATAGATGTATATTTTTGTCTTTGATAGATTTTCAGCATGCATTCATTCTGGTATGCATTTATTGTTTGGTTTCTCCTACATATTTCCCATCCAGGCATTTAGTGCACTGTATGAGGTATATTACATTTCTGGAGGTGCAGGCATGCACGACACGTCCCCCCAGTGGCTGGAGGGGGCACGGTAGCAGCGGGAGCATGGCGGCATGGTGGAGCATGGTGGCGATAAGCGGGGGAGCTCCCACAGATGTAGCCAGCACTGTCAGCAGCGTGGGGGGAAGGGGGTGGTGAGCGCCAACCAGGCAACCACCCACAGACGCTGCCAGCAGCATCAGTGGTGGCCACCAGAGATTGTGGACCACCCACAGACACCACCAACAGTGTCAGTGGTGCCTTTTTGTAGGGGGTGCACTGCCACGCTCAGGGGGTGCATGTGCACCTGCATGCACCCCCTACGTGTCACCCCTGGGTGCAGGTATAAGATCCAGGAATGGTGATGATTCTGTTGTGGGGTGTAGTTATTGTAGAGGTGGCAATGTTTGGCAGGTTTTATATTTTTTGTCCCAGCATGGTCCGGATCTATTTGGTGTGCTTTGGGCCATAGGAACTTTGTTTATGATGATGAGTTTGGTGAGGTTCAGTGCTTGTTTAAAGGTTAGGATAGGTGATTCTGGGAAGATTTCTTTAAGAATTGGGTCTTCTTCTAGTATGGGTTGTAATTGTTTGAGGATTTTCCTTAGGTTCCAGGGAAGGATGGTATGTGATAACTAATGGGTGTGCAATTTGTGGGGACTTTCTCTTTATACTGCAGCAATTCTTCATGTGGTATCTGGGTGGCTCTTTCAAAAGTATGATCTATCTCTCTGAAGGAGCATCCTTATTGGGTGAAAGCCCTTTTGAGATTTTTGAGGTGATGATCACAGGTATTCTGCTCAGTGCAAATGTAGGGGTATTGGACAACTAGACTGTATATTACAGCTTTCTTGGTGTGTAAAGGGTGATTGCTGGTTCTACACGTATATGTATGTTGGTCCATGGGTTTCTTGTATATAGTGGTTTGTATTTTACCATTCTAGATATTGATCATAGTGTCTAAAAAGGAAATGTCGGTGCTGGAGTATTCAAGAGAGAGTCTGATGGAGAGGTGATAGTTATTGAATTTCTGATGGAAATCAATCAGAGACTGCAGGTTTTCAGTCCAGATGATGAAGATGTCATCTATATAACTTAGATGTAGCATGGGTTTGATGGTGCAGTTCTTGAGGCTTTCTTCTTCCAGGTGGGCCATAAAAAGTTTGGCATATTGTGGGGCCATTTTGGTGAATGTAGCTGGTCTGGAGGAAGTGTTGGTTGTTAAAACAGAACTTTTTGTGGTGAAGATAAATTGTGCAAGTTCAGTAATATCTTTTGGTCTGCACTCTGAGTTGTAATCTTGCCATTGTAGGTATGTAAGGCAGGCAGGCTTGGATGTCATCTTGGTGTGGGATGTTGGTATATAAGCTGGTACACATCCATGGTAGCTAGGAAGGTATTGGTGGGAAGGTGGTCTATGTTTTTAAGTTTTTGTAGGAAGTTTGTTGTGTCTTGGACAAAACACGGTCTTTGGGTGACAACAGGTTTTAGGATGGATGCAATTAAACTTGATAGTTCCTCAGTGAGCGTTCCAGGGTTGGATAGTATAGGTCTTCCTGGGTTCCCTTGATTTTGGATTTTAGGGAGCATGTAAAACATCCCTGGATTAGGTGGTGGTGGAATCCAGTTTTTTAGTTTCTTTTGTAGTTCAGATGGAAATGATGTGATGCTGGTTTTGAGTTTTAAGGTGAAAAGGGCAGCTGGATTTTCCTCTAGTTTTTCATAGTAGGTGGTGTCAGAGAGCTGTCTCGTTGGTTTCTTTTATGTAGTCTTCATGGCTAAGAATAACTATAGTTACACTGGTAGACCAGCAGGTGGTGCTCTGAACATTATGTTGGCACTGATGCATCTACAAGAACTATGCCATTTTGCTGAAGAACTGCTTGTAATACAAAAGGACCAACAACAAAACTCTCCAAGTCAAGCAGCCTGGATTATTTCCAAGGAACATTGACCAGGTTCAGAACTGAATGAAGAACTCTGTCCCCCACCTGATGCTAACTGTTCTGCACCAAATATTCATATACCCACCTGCAGATAAAACTTTAAATGGTTATGAATCTAGTTGTACTTTGCCATAGTGCTCCAAAGGTCTCCTTTTTATTATAAGTCTGCATTGTGGTTTTTATTACAATTCTGCATTGTGTTCCTGACTTTTGTTTTTACATAAAACTATTATATGCAAGCATTAGTGGGGAACACCACTGCTTCAGTTTATTGGCTCTTACTCTCATATTAAAATGCCACACCTTAAAACTTGTGGAACTCCCTGTGTGTTCAACATGCTTATTTTTAGCTGTTTGCTTATTTGTAAATATACCTTTACATATTTATAAAGTAAAAGAACTGTTTTGGTACATCATGTCATTGTGCATCAATGTTCAATATATTTTAGAGCTGCCATTAGAGGAAAAAGGTTTTTGATAGTACACTATTGTTACTTAGCTATTCTGGTGCCAGAAGAAACCAAAATAGTGCATTGGCTTAAGATAAAGAAAAACCACATGGAGGGATTGAGAGTGCAGACAATATTTGCATCAGGGTAACTAACTTAAGACCCAGGTGATGCTATTATTATTCTTTTGTTTTATACCATAGTATCTAGTAGCTGCAATCCTGCAGCAGAAGCCTGTTGTGCCAGTTGCTGTACATACATGGAATAAAAACCAAGTCCCTGTCCCTAAAAGCCTACAATCTAACAGGAGACAACATATAGATAAAGAGAGCTGGAGGAGTACAATGAAACAATGGGACAATGTTAACATGGCAGAGAGTGATCTCAGCCCACCAGTGGCATAACTGCTGTCAGTTTTGTGGGCACCAGGAAGGATTTAAAGGAGGATGATGACGGTGCTTTGTGGATGTTTTTGGGAGCTCATTCCAAGCTTGTTGGCAGCACAGGAGAAACCTTAAAGATGCTTTGAAAATTTAACAGGTGAGTGATGGAGTCTGGAATTCATAGCTGATTGGAGGTTGGACTCAACATCTTACTAATGAATGAGGTGACAGGGAGGGGGAGGAGGGGGAGGTTGTGAAAAGTGTTGAAAGGGAAGATAAGCAATCTAAGTAATGCAATGGCAAGGGGGAGCAAGTATTCCTTCATTACAGACAAGCTGAAGTTGTTGACTTACCACCAGCATCTTCCAAACTTTAAGAGGTCCTGATTGTTTTCAGTATCTTTTGAAGAAGAATCCATACAACATTTCTCTACTCTGAAACCTGCACATCTAATACTATGAAAGAATGACATAGGGAGGGAAGATGGGCTCTTGAGATATTTAGAGCTTTCTTTCCTTAGGAGGGATCTGTTGGGAAAAAATTATATTCTTACCTTTTTGGTGACATACAGTTCCCTAATAGCTCTCTCTATTTTAAGGTCATAGGAACTTTACGCCAGCAGGTCTTTCGTCAGCTGGCCTTTTAAATTTGGCAATGTCCAACAAAAAGGTTGCCTTGAGGGCCATTTTTTGTAAGTGGTAAATGTAGTTTTCTTTCTTCCAATGTAGTAAGTAGCTGATGGGTCCCCAGTTTTCTCTCACTGCTGAGAGATTGAAACAAAAGGGGATCCTTAGTCTAGCCAGCTCATTAAGAAAGGGCTATTCACTGCCCTTCATTGACATTCACTGACATTGACAGTCACTGACACTGAATGATCGCTTGTCAGCTGATGGTAATTCAGTCACTTTTCCTTGCCTGTGCCAGTATAACATAAATTACCTCAAAGTAGGTATCAGTTCCTTTTTTTAGCAGGTACAGTGTTGATTTAGTACCCCTTTCCAAGAATATCGTTTGGGTGCATTCCAGGGTATGGTATGGGCAGGCAAGGAGTCAGCAAAGTTGTTTGTGGCTGTACTCATAGTCTGGTTACTATTTTGAGGACAAAGGGACCTTGGTATTCCCCCAGCTTTAGTATCTCCACTGATACAGGACGCAAACCGATAATACCTCCCTGGGAAGATGTAAGCTTTATGTTTTGGCATAAATGATAATGTAAGTGCTCATGTGAAACAGCATGGTCAGAATAGACCACACCTGGGTACTGTGTACTATTATCAAGCAGACTCCCATGCTTGAGAGAAGCTCCATATCAGATTGTCTTTATAGGTTGAATCTTTCATCTGTTCATTGTGGTATTTAGGGAAACTTGCAGTTAGAGCCCTAGGGAATAAAGGTGTGTATACACCGACATCAAGAGGCAAACAAATTTTGGGGCACTGTAATACAGGAGTGGTATCAGTATGAAGTCCTGAGGGGGCAGGGACTAGGTACACACCCTGGGGAATGGGATTATTCTGAGCCAGATGGCAAAGGTACCTCACCCGTACAAATTCATGGCCTTATTGCAGCTTATGAGTTCAAACATTTCAGTTTATTGTTTCTGCTTTCCTGAATTTACTGTTGATAGATTTTATTTTGTAAGGTTCCCTGCACCAGGTGGATTCCTTCCTCCAGCCCCCGAAACCTTTTGGCTTCAGTGAGGATATTTGTGTGAGTAAGCCCAGCAGTATTTGGCCTAATGGACATTGAGATTTTTGCTTTTTTACTAAATTAGACCCAGTTATGCATTGCTGGAACACTGAAATGGCCCCAAGTGCCTATCTGAACCTTGCTTTATTGAACTTAGCCTAAAGAAAGGGAAGTAGATCTGGCAAACTACAGGCCCATAAGCCTGACCTCTATCCTGGGGAAGGTCTTGGAAAAGATTATTAAGGAGGCCATCCTTAACAGACTAGCTGAAGGCAATATCCTGAGGGATACCCAGCATGGGTTTGTTGTGAGTAGGTCTTGCTTGACCAATCCCATTTCCTTTTATGACCAGGTGACTTATCACCTGGACAAGGAGGAAGAGATTGACATCGTATACCTCGACTTTAAAAAAGTCTTCAATCTGGTATCCCACGATCACCTCTTGGCTAAACTGGCTAACTGCGGCCTTGACGTCACCACAAGCTGTTGGGTGGGGAACTGGCTCTGCGGTAGGACCCAGAGGGTGGTGGTCGATGGGAGTCAACCATCTTGGTGCACTGTGACCAGTGGGGTCCCTCAAGGCTCTGTCCTAGGGCCTATACTGTTTAACATCTTCATCAATGAAGTGGACATTGGTGTTAGAAACAGACTGGCCAAGTTCGCCGATGACACCAAACTCTGGGGTAAGGCATCCACACCTGAGGACAGGAGGGTGATCCAGGCAGATCTGGACAGATTCGTGAAATGAGTGAATGAGAACCTGATGGTGCTCAACACTGAAAAATGCAAGGTTCTCCACCTTGGGAGGAAAAACCTGCACCATGCTTATAGGCTTGGTAGTGCTACACTGGTTAGCACTACAGATGAAAGGTACTTGGGGGTCATGGTTGACCACAAGTTGAACATGAGCCTTCAGTGTGATGCTGCGGCTAGTAAAGCAAGCAAAATGCTGGCTTGCATCCATAGATGCTTCTCAAGCAGATCCCAGGATGTCATTCTCCCACTGTACTTGGCCTTGGTGAGGCCGCAGCTGGAGTACTGCATCCAGTTTTGGGTTCCGCGATTCAAAAAGGATGTGGAGAAACTTGAGAGAGTCCAGAGGAGAGCCACGCGCATGATCAGAGGTCAGGAAAACAGACCTTATGATGAGAGGCTGAGAGCTATGGTACTCTTCAGCCTGGAAAAGCGCAGGCTCAGGGGTGATCTGGTGGCCATCTATAAGTTTATCAGGGGTGCTCATCAGGATCTGGGGGAACAACTGTTCACCAGAGTGCCCCAAGGGATGACAGGATTGAACGGTCACAAACTCCACTGTGACCAGTTCAGGCTGGACATAAGAAAGAACTTCTTCACTGTCTGAGCCCCCAAGGTTTGGAACAGACTGCCACCTGAGGCAGTTCAAGCACCTACATTGAACGCATTCAAAACACATTTGGATGCTTATCTTGCTGGAATCCTATGATCCCTGCTGACTTCCTGCCCCTGGGCAGGGGGCTGGACTTGATGATCCTCCAGGGTCCCTTCCAGCCCAAATGCCTATGAAATCTATGAAATTCACAGGTGACTTGACTGGTGACATAAATTAAACTGGGGAGCATTAGCAAGTGAGAGACAAAAGGACAGGTAAAACAGGGTGTTGTGAAATAAAGCATTTGCTCTATACCCTAGATTAAACTGTATCTTCTAGTTGTTTTCCTTCCCTGCCACAGCTCTGTCTTCCTCCTCCCCATCACAACATCACTTTCTGAGCTTACTGATATATTCATATGGCCATTCGTCTGACCTGATAGTCCAAGGCTGAACCCTTATCTGCTTGTTTTTGGGCTCTGAAGCTTGTCAGTTTATATTCTTGCTCTAGGTGATATGCGTAAGGATCCTGTTGAACTGGTCCAAAGTGTTCCTCTCTGGGGTTTAAAAGGCATTCCATTTGTCTTATTCATGCAAGAAGTAATTTCCCTTAATACAACAAATTATTTTTGTCTCAGGTTGGTTATTATTACCTCAGCCACTCCACCAGCTGCTCTCATATAGATTAACCAAAAAAAGAGAGGCCAGCATCTTCTGTGCCAATGACAAGATGAAGGGTGGTTCCAGGGTATACCAAAGAAAAAAAGATTGTGCAAAACCAGAAAACCACAGAAGAGCTAAATCCCTTTTTTTTAAATTGCCAACCAACTATGTCTATTTCTCAGATATTATGAAATAAAACGTAGTTTAAACAGATGTAACACTAACAGTGCCTTTTGCTAAGTTGTGTGTGCTCTAAAATGTTAAAGTACTTGAAGCTAGAGTTGTTTCACTGTGTTCAGTCGAAGATTTGGACCATTGGGAGCCAACAGGACTACCGTCCTGAATATGGCTTAGGAGTTCTGTGGGACTAATTGCATGTGATGATGGCTCACATTAATAAATTGGCAGAAGAGTATACTACTGCTGCACTAGAACAGCTGATTTGTCATTTTATTAGTAAAATATGCAGCTTTATTTTTCCTCATTGATTCTTGAACTGTATTGGTCCTTTTACCCAGAGGTGTAACAAAAAGATTCTGTGCCCTTGGTGGCAGTGGCAGCTGTCCCAGCAGTGGGGATAGCTGTCATTCTTGTGCTCCCTCTAAATTAGTATCCAGGGCTTGTGCCACAGTCACCCGCCTCTATTTATGTTTCTGCTTTCCCGCCCAGAACTTTGCCAGTCCACATATAACATTTTTGTGCTGCTGGAAAAAAATTATAATGATGCCTACTGCATAAATATATGTCTCAATTATTTATTTAGTGCCAGCTATTTATTTAAGCCCATGTGGATTTACACCTGTCTGACGAGGTAACGGAAATTAAAAGGAAAGTGCATCTAAATTATGCCATCTGTAACGTTCTTGTCTGAGTAGTTCAAAATGGTGCCAACATAAATCAGTATAGCATTTTCCTGAAGACATGTTCTCACTAGCCACAGAATTGATTACAAATGCAAATTATGCAACATATTCTTTGCATATATTGAATGTTTGGATATAGTCAACCACCCCTAATATAATAGACACCAGAGGATATATTGAAGTCCTCTAAATGGATTAGATTATTTGTTTGTTAGCCCCCTACCCTGTTCATATCAAAAGAAGGGGGGGTGGTTTAGGTTCAGTACAACATTCCTAGACTTCTGGATTAAAAGACCTGGCATGAACAGGAACTCTCACACACAGGCTTGGAACATATATTTATCAGAGGCTGTGAAGGATGGAAATTTGGTACAAAGTACAGCTACTTAGGAACTTTTCAGGAAAATGTTCTTTTTTTCCCCTAGAAAAAATTGTCAAGTTTGATGCTTGGAACATGCTATTTTTGAAAAAATGTCTACTGGGGGAGATATTGCTGGTTCAGGATGTATTTACTGGTACAAATGAGAGACACCAGAGTAGCCAGTAGTCCAGAGGTTGTGGCACTCCCCTGGGATGGGGAAGAATCACATTCAAGTCTCTGGTGTGCTGATTCAGGTTAGGGAATGGAACCTCCATTTGCTATCTCCCATTCAAGTCCCCTAACCACCAGACTATGAGCTATTCAGAAATAGGCTGGAGTTAGTCCAGTTTTGTTTTCCATTGACCTCTGTTAGTAAGTGAAGAGAAGCAAGTTTCATGTACAGAATGCTACAATAAGAAAAGGACTCTATTTGGACTGCAAGAACTTGAATCTTTGTTAGAAGTGCTGTGTGCTCTGTGCTGCTACTTGCAGCCATGAGTGTATGCTTGGAGGTATTACAAAATCCTCAAAACACATGGAGCTTCCTGGCATCACCCTCAAAATCATCCACACTACAACTTGTGTCCCAACCTGCAGGAACCACAGATTGCTACAAAGAGTAGTTTAAGATTGCTCTCTTTTACCATTTGTTTGTGAGCAAGGGGAAAAGACTGAATGAGCCAGAGCTTATTTGCATTTCAGTTATGCTACCATTTGGGACATTTGGGTTAAACACAGTTAAATATTGAGTTTGGGCTTAATGCCACTATTATCCTGGTTGGGTGTTGACAGGGTAGAAGAACTGCATGAAGTGTATGAGGAGTGAAGGGTCTCTTGATGGAGGCCTAAGCCCCTGGCGGTTGTGTGGGTCCTGCGTCCGCACTCCCGGTGGTTGTTTGGGAGTGAAGCACCGGGGGGCAGCAAGTCCAGGCACCAGGTCAACCCCAGGCATGCCTAGGGGGACTTTTGGAGCCCAGGTCAACAAACAGCATCATGGCAAGGTTGGGTAGTAGACTCTGAATTAAAGGGAGAAGGCAGCAGACAGGGATGGAGAGCTCTTACATTTAGTGTGAGTGCCTTTCTAGTGGTAAGGGATACCTTAAGGGAGATAGAGGCTGGGGTGGGTGGGTGGGTGTGTGTGTGTGTCTGTCTAAGAGTCAGCATAGAGCTGAGGAGGTCTGAAGTGATGGGGAGAGATCAGGCAGTTGTGAGACAACCTCAACATATTGCTTGAACTAAAGCTGCAGAAAATAGCAACTACCTGAGATACTCTGGTAAGGACTTCACAATGCATGTTTAGACCTGTGCTCCTATCACCTGGGACAAGTAGTGGAGTCCCTGGACAAGCTCAGAAGAAGGAGAGACTGATCTGAAATTTAGATTCTCCAGACCCATGAAAAAGAGCTGTGGGAGGGGTGCGGTACAGGAAGGAAGGAGGGAAGTGGCTAATGCTCAGATTCATTGCCTCATTAGCCACCAACAACTGTGAGGAAGACTGAGATTAAGATGATGGCCAAGATAACATTTGAGTGGCAGTCTTGCCTAATAGATGATGATTTGTTAATTACCAGCTTCCCATTTTTTTTCTGTACCCTGCCTGCACTTAAAATTCTTTTTGTTGAAGCCCTTCTAAATTATTTTTTGTTTCCAGCCTTCTGGCTGTGGGATGGTGGTTCTAGACAGTGCTCATTTTCAGAAGGACTCTATAGATAACTGAACACAGCCTTTCTTTTTTTTTGCTGGTAGCATTATCTGGTAGAAGGGCTACGCATATTTAGAAATTCACTGAAACAGGACCTGGAAGCTAGGTGAGTGCCCTAGCCAAGGGGTGGCCAACCTGTGGCACAGGCAGCTTCTGTCTACAGTGAATGGCAGATAGAGCAGCAGATCAGGCAGGGAGCACAGGCAAGAAAGCAGAGCAGTAGATCAGACAGTGGGCCCAGGACCAGGAGCAGAAAGTAGAGCAGCATATAGAACTATGGAAGTGGAGTAACAGGAAGGGTGCAGGGCTAATTTGAGGCATGCCTGCCAAAAAGTTTGACCTGCACTGCACCAGCCAGTGGGTTGGTGAGTATTCTGTATGTTCTTGGTTCCCCCCCCCCCCCCCAAAAAAAAATAACAATAACTTTGAAATATCTGAGTTTCATCCTAATGTGGAAAAGGAAATTTTTCCCGGGATGGAAAAACTATTTTCAGCCCAGCTCTTTGCAAACAGGCTTTTGTCTGAGATCATCAGCACTTCTGCTTCTGCAGGGAAAGTGGAAGCTGGGGCAAAAATGCATCTTTTCATTTGGGTCCCTGAAATGTTCTCAGTGCAGTGCCTGAAGGAGGTCACTTCACTTTTTTTAGCTTCCTTTCCTCGTTCTTTCAAATGAGCTTAATTTGAGCTCACTTCCTTCTCTGGGAAGGATTATTTAATGTCTAATTCAGTATTTTGAAAAACTAAAACATGCCAGAAAAGCTACCTTTGCTAACAGAGAGGTCACTTGTGACTATAAAAATATCCAAACACTCAAAGGGATTGTGGGGTACTGGAGGCCTGTGGTGCTGGAGAGATTTAGGACATTTTTCCTGCAGCTCTTGATAAAATATGAGCTCAGGCTCAAGGTTTGGGCTGAAGGCAGCCTGCACTCAGCTAGTTGGATGTGATATTGACTAAATAACTCCCTTGTGTACCCCTGGCTACAGCGGGCTTTCAACCATGCCTGATTGCTGGGCCACCTAGGCGAGTGGTCCTCAACCTTTTGAGGCTTAAGGCACCCCTGGATAGGCTTGGAGAAAATGCCAGCTCTCAGTTTTCATTCATGGGTTGTTCTTTTTTTACTACAGAAAAATACTAGAGCAAGTCTTCTGTTGCAGTGATCTCAGAAAGCCCACAACAGACCTGAACACTATGGATCCCTATTTGAAATCTCTGGGCTAATTGTTGAACCACACTGGCATGACTAATACCACTGTGGTACCCTGCAGCGCCTTTGGAAGGATTTCAGGGCATTCCCAGGGGAGGATGAGGAACCTGGCTGAAGATCACAGACTAAGGCTCATGCAATTTTTTTTAAGCCTTCCCTCCCCACCCGCACCCCACCCTTTTTTTGTTTGGTCTGGAGGGCAGGGCAGCTACTGTTCTAGCTATGGAGCCATCCACCATGGCCTGCCCACTTCCCTTGGGCACTGGGTTGGAGGAGCCCTGAGGCACTAGTGGGCTGTGGGGCTTGCAGGTAACTATGATAACTCTCAGGTCCAGGGTAGATTTGAATGGCACTGTGTAGAGGTTCATCCCTGTCCAGTGCGGGACAGGATGCCCTATGAGAGTCTTATCGTTAGCTTCCCACTGGCCAACTTCCAGCAGGAGGATCTTGGCTACATGCCTGCTTTATGGAAATGGGGGACTCCTCTCCAGCTTACTCCTGTGACCTATGGGAGACTTGGGGGCATCTGCAGGATGCCTGCCGATGGATTTGGGAGCATCTGAAGTCCAAGGATGAAAAGTCTGGGGTGCAGGATCCTCGCTGCTTGCAGTGCCACATAGGGTGCTTGAACGATTGCGTGTTGCTCAGTCGAAAGGATTTGGCACCGATATATGGTTGTAGCCGTGTTAGTAGAGGCAAAAGGAGAAGTATCGCCTCTGCCACGGGAACTGCTTGACTAATTTGCCCTGGAAAACGAAAAATCCCTGCCCCACCCCACAAAAAGGAGGGGAAAGGGACACGCAGGGCCTGGCCCCACGCCCCCTCTCCCAGTGCCCGGGGCGGGGCCGGGGCCGGGTCCCTCAGGCCAGCCCCCCACGGCGCAGCTGGCGGAGCTGCCCAGCAGGTGGCGCTGCGCCCCCCTCCGCCGCCCCGTCGCCATGGTGACCGCTGGGCGCGTAGCTGGGCCTACGGAGCTGACGCAGTGGGCGGCCCCGGCGCGGGCGGAGGCGGCGGAGCCGGGGGCTGGCAGCCCCGGGATGGCGCTGGCGGCGGCGGCCCCTGTCCTGGCCCTGCGGCGGCGACGGCGGCGGGGGCGGGGGCGGAGGCGGCGGCGGGGGTCGCGAGGAGGTGAGCGCCGGGGCCCCCCGGAGCAGCGCGCGCCGCGCCCAGGGACTGGCCGGGGCGTGGGTTTGTGAGGAGCAGGGTCCCTGGGGCAGATGCTGCCACGGCTGGCGGCGTGTGTGGGGCCACGGGCACGGGCACACACAGGCATCATGTACGTGTAGGTGTGATGCACTGCACACATGGCTGGTGTGTGCGTGTGCGAGCTCCGGAGGTTTACGGGGGTGGCGGTGTATGTGCACGTATCTATCATGTGTGCGTCAGATGTGTGTGTGTGTGTGCAGATACAGTGCACCTCTGTGTGTGTGTGTGTAGCTACATCTACATATGCACACATGTATATTGCTATAATGTGCATTTAGATACATATATACATACATAGTTACAATATATGTGGGTATGCATATAGCTTTAATATATATTATAGTTATGTGTGTGTACACATGTATATACACATGTACACACACATATGTAGCTACAATATATATACATAAGCACACACATATATATAATGTGTGTATGTATATACACACATTATAGTTCTAATATATATACATACACATATATAGCTGTAATATCTATTTATATGCATCTGTATATATACATATATGTGTGTATATATATACATATTGGAGATATATGTGTGTATAACTACTATATATGAGATGTACATGTATATATATACACATATATGTAGCTATAATATATATTAGAGATGTGTGTGTATATACACATATATACAAATGCCTATATATGCCTATATGTGTGTATATGCACACAGACATATATACACACGTGTGTATGTGTGTGGCACAAGCTTTTGGGACCTGTAGCTCACTTCAGCACAGCATCTGATGAAATGAGCTACAGCTCATAAAAACTTGTGCTATATCTGTCTGTCTGTCCTGCTCTGCTGTCGTTAGTCTATAAGGTACAAATCTACCCTGCTTCTACTTGACTTAAGACTAACATGGTGAACTACATCCCACTGAGAGGCCACTGCCTGTAACTGGCTGGTATTGAGAGTTGGGTAGCTGTGGTAGTCTGAAGTTAGGCAGAAGGCAACGTGGAGGCACACTTTTATGGATTAACTAAATCAGAGATGTATATGTGTGTGTGTGTGTATACACACACCCACATACATATATATAGCACAAGTGTTTGTGAAGCCAGATTTAGTTCATCTGATGCTTTCTGGCATGTCAGGAAAGGTGCGTAGCACTTCCTCTAGGTGGCAGGGAGAAATGTAAGGGTTTATGTGGTCAGGGTCAAGCAGTAAGTGTTTTGAAATCCTCGTGGCTTGGAGATAATGAAATGGCAGGATGTGGCTTCCAGCTCCCCTGCATGCAGCTTTTGTAAAGATAAAGACTTAATCTCTTGGTTTTCTGATATTGGCTTTTTCTGGAGAGTATGTGATGGGAAGGTGGCTGCACTTCTGTGGAGGCTAGCTGTTGTGTGAATGAGAGCAGGGGATCATCCCTTGGGCAATGCTGGAAGGTTTTCAAAATGGAAAGCTTATTCTTGGGGTATGTTATTAATTGGTGGTTTTCTATCCCACAAAAATTGCATTGAATGCTAAAACTATTAGGTACTCTCATGCATCATAAAGGAGTGGTAGTATATTTATAACAGCAGAGTGCACCAAACAGTGGAGAAACCCCTAGAGAAGTTTGCCCCATTCCTGCAGAGCTGAGTAAATACCATGGGGGCCCCTGAACTCAGGTGCCAAAAGCCTCAGAAGACAACTAATTAGGATAAGAGCTCCTCTTTAAACTGCATTAAAAAAAATAAAAATGAATGGTCCATATTTTGGCATCATTACAACATATACTTACTTTGTGTCAAAGTATGAAAAAACTTAAAGCAACAATTTGACAGTACATGCCCTATTTCTATAGAGCATCTCTACTAGGCCTCAACGGTACTGATTTCTAGAAGCAAAGGAGTAAGCTACTCCATCAAAATTCAAGTACCACTCATGACACTGCGCTAACACCAGAGGGTTGTCAGCTTGAAAGAACCAATTAAGTCATAACAACTGGATTACTCTGGTGCCCCACACAAAAGTTTCCACTTAGCAGCAACCCAAAGTACACCAGAATGCACACAACTTGAGCAGGCTCTTATCAATATAGAAACATTGCTCATAAACTAGAACTAGAAATTTAGGGGCACAGTGGATTTCTGTAAGGGATCAGTTGTGCAACCAGTATGACATGAGCAATTTTCTCATCCAGGGAGAGTAGAATATGTAAGAGCTTGAAGAGAAGTCCTTGCTGAAATGATCGGAAATAAGAATTTAAATTGGAAAAGCTGAGAAAAGTGTATAACTAGGAGATAAGAGGCAGGGCTGATCAAGATGCATCTGTTATTGCATCAAAAATGGATAAAAGTGGGCACAGGTATAACCCTCCCCCCCCCTTGAAACTACTCAGAAAGATTGACCTACTTAGATACTTGGTTTATTGCAGTCAATTCCTTGTCAATGCTTGTATGAATATTCATGTCATAGTCTTATTTATCTGTGCACTTGTGCATTTAGATGGCAACAAAGGGGTGTTTGACAACATCTGGAGTGTTCACTGAGGTTGTATACATCTCCCACTGAAAGCTGAAGATGCAAACTCTTAACTCCCCGCTGCTCTTTGTGACAAGTCCAATTTACGTGTATGATTCTTGGCCTATAGCTGCTTGTGTTCATATCTTTACAGCTGCCTGTGATTCCCCGTGGGATGTGAATAAGATAATAACAGATTTCCTTGAATCCCTCTAAGTTTTCAGTAGTGTCTGAATTTTGTGATACCAGTGTTGATCCTGAGAAGGCAAGAATGTCAATAATTAGTGGCCTTTTAACATCATAAAATATGTCAGCTGAAATTTTTCATGATGGTCTTGGTTTAGAAGTAAATTCTTCTGGGAAGGAATGCAGAAGAAGAACAATTCTGCTGTTTTTGAGCTGGAGCAAAAATGTTATATTAATTATAAAGAAAATTCTGATAATTTTCTTGGTTTCTGATAACCCATGCTTCTCAGCCCTCTCCTCAGACACAGCTCACGCAAAATAAAACAGGTTTAAAAATGCTATTTTGTGTTGTACACTTGCAGGGCCACATTTGATTACATGATCTTTTTTATGTTGAAGTAGTGAGTGATTCTGCTGTGGTTTAGAATTAAGTAGTCTTTTATATAGATGCTTTTCTCATGCAGGGAGATTCCACACTTCCTTTAGAATGGGTACCCTTCCTGTTGGGAAGTCTGACTGCACCTTTCTTTTTCTCTGGGAAATCAGCTCATTTAGCTTTTCAGCTTGCCACTTAAGTAGCAGTTCATTAGAGCTAATGGGCTCAGTGTTTCTGGTAATGATCTTGAACAAGTACATCCTGAGTTGGTTGGAGGAGTACAGGAGTTCTAGGAAGTTTCTTTTAAAGAGACAGCAGCTGGGATGCTTGAAAGGGTGGAATTGTTCTTATCTGCTTTCAAAGCTAAGGGACTTGTCAGTTATGGGATGAAAAACTTAAAGGGGGGGAAGGAATCGGTGAAAGGCTTGTGCCTCAGAATCTACACTGACAAGAATATGACAAGCAGGAAACATGGATTTTCTTCTAGATCTGTGGATAATTTTTGAATGTCATTTCTTGTTGGCATAAATTCTTCCTAAGCAAGTCTAGTCTTCCTATTTGAAATTGAATTAGCTAGATACATTTTTCTTGCTGTGCTATCCACACCAGGCCCTTCCATTTTTAATGTACTCCTGCCAGAATACTTTTATGTGGACTCTCCTTTGTGATAGTGGGTGTGGCCACCATGGCCAGAGTTAACTGCATGCCTTTGCTTTTATCTCTACCACCCAATTTTACAGTTGCTAATATCTTTCGGAAATTGTTCTCCGTGGGTAAAAACTTACGAGGCATGCTCTCTGCTCAACTATAGCTCATCCTTTGTTTCCTTTTGCTTAAGAAACTTTGACCAAGAATGGTTCTGCTGATTTGGGGTAAGTGGAAAGTAAAAAATAACTACCCATTATAAAAAATTGCTTGCTTTCTTGAAATGCTTGAGAATAGCTGGCGGTTAAAAGTGAGTCTTAGGGCAGGGAAATAGCACTCTCTGAGGTGAAGGGTCTACAAGTGTTCTGTTGCAAATTGAAGCCTGCCCCATTGTGCCCCCTGTACTGTGCTTGTACAGTCAGTAATTATAGGGTCTCTGTTTCTCAGATTGAAGTGATGGCATTTTTTCCTCATTGTATTACAAGCAATAGTAGGGATATGTAGGAACCTGTAGTGCAGGATACTCAGCCCTCTTAATAATTATTATCAGTGAACTTATGCACATGATCATGCAAGAAAAGAGTCAAATAGCAGCAGTCTTCTTTATCCTGAGCTTGTTTCTCCATAATCTTAGTATAGTTAGGAGTACACCTGTAGGTATCTGTTGCTTAAGGCCATTGGTCTGTAGACTGTGTTTTGCCAGACTTTGGAGTTCTGCGATAGGTCAGGGGTTTTGCAGAAAGCCAAAGGATAATGGCAGTGTGCTGCCATTGCTAGGCCAGGTTGCTTGGATCCATGTCATCTCACATGGCCTGTGAAGCCAAGAGTGCGGTTTCTGCAGCAGAAGTCATATGAATGGATGCCATGACTTTATGAAGTTTGAAAACCACTGGCTTAATCCAAAGTTTTGCCTCAAGGGGCAAAAATTGAACTGGGTTGTAATGACAATTCAAATAACGCAAGCATGAAAAACTTTAAATAAACTAACTCTAGTACAGTGCTCTCCAACCTTCAAAGTAGGAGATCACATTTGGCATTTAAAAGCAACCCAAGACCTACCCTGTGCTGCCCCCACCACCTAGCAGTTAAGTCTGTGGGGTGGGAAGTGGGGAAGGGGGCTGATCAAGGCAGAGGGAGAAAACATTATTTGGGGGTGCACCCCCCCAGCCAGGGGGCCACTCAACTTACCCCTGTTCCTGCCTCTGTGGCACTGTCCTTTACCATGAGGCCTTGATCTAGCCCCCACCTCTTCTCTACAGACTGACCTGCTGGGTTGAGGTGCAAACAACAGGCACTCAACTTCCCATCCTAGCCCTCAGATAGGCACCAAGAGGCTCAGAGATTTACTGGTGGATCAAGATCTACTGGTTGGTAACCACTGTTCTAGTACATGTGGATAATTATATAGTATTGTACTGGAGAAACAGCATATGGTTATGTAGACCACTACAATGAAAAAGCATATACCAGGACACTGCTAAGGTTGTGAACATAGCATTTATCATTATCATTTCCTGGAGGTGTTCCTGCAAAGAGAGAGTTTGGGCTGAGATGGCACTTCTTTTTCAAAATTCTGTTTTCAGTGGCTTATTTCTTTCCACCCCTTTCCTTCTTTCCCTCAAAGAGGAGTTTTGGCTTATTCTCCCTTCCCTGCTACCTTGGTGAATGTCTTTGTAAGGCTGTCAGGATTCAAAAAAGGTTGTCAAGTTTCTATTTTGCTTCCTTGCTCCCCTTTCAGCAAAAGGAAAAAAAAAAAAGCATGGTGAGCTAAGTCTTGCCAGCATCTCTGCAGCAAGGATTAGAAGTTAGGTGACTGTGATTAAGGCACTCCTTTTCTTCCTGTGCACCCACCTTTGCAGCTCACTGTGGGTCTGTTGTAGCAGTATGGTGGGAATGCTTTTCCTACATCTTTGCTGGAGTTCCTGAGGGCTTTGATGGGGAGATGTGGCCTTGGCCCCCCTTAAATTGGCCACAGATGTCTATGGTACTGCAGGTGTTGGTTCTCTGACTTAATAGATTGTAGTGCTGCTGGTGTCTTAATTCAACAGTCAGCCTGATTTTTGTTGCTTCTTCTAAGCTTTTGCTGTGATGATTCACTTAAATTTGCAGGTGGATTTTTCTCTTCTCTCTTTGGCCATACTAGGAATTTCTTCCTGGGAGCAGGAAGAGAATGAGTGTTGTGTGGAGCCAAACATGCACTAGTATTTAAGAAATTAGGTAGTAGGCCTCATTCATATCTCTTGCTTATTTACTTTCATGATCACCTAATACTAGGTAACTATTCAGCAAACAGCAGTAAAGAAAAAGGGTACAGGTTTCTATACTACTTTGATAGGATGTTAATAAGACACTTTCTTCTTTAGTCTGTTCCTGTTTCTGTAACCCTATTTATAGTTATCTTTTACTGCACATACATGTGCAGTGTTCCTTAACTGAGTAATGAAAGACCTTCTTGCAGTGCCTGTGCAGGTATTGTTAAGGTTACTGTGGGGACCTTGAGTGCATGTTCCATGAAGGGTTTTGTGCTACTTAGAGCTCAGTACTGTTCCAATATAGATGTTTTCTCTTCTCCCAGACCCTGTTGTCAGGACCCAATGCTGTATACACTGCCATTCTCTCAGACGCTCTGCTGGACTGAAGATGCCTTGTACCTTCATAAGTGTACTAGCTGTGAATGCTTCCAGAAGCAGGAGGGCTGCTCCTCCTGATATCTACTTGTGCAAGTTCTCCTCTAGCACACTGTGTCAGTACATCAGCATTGCTATGAGGATTATTTTCATAAGTGTTTATGCCCCCCCTCCCTGCTTGTGAGAGAGCATGTTTGATGCATTTCAATAATTGCAACACTTAAGGCAGGGAAAACTGCTTGGAAGGAATAAGCAGCAATTCTGTCCTATGGTTCAGTGGCTTGTTCTTACAGCTCAAATTGAAATATGAGATTCATGGTATGAAAGACTCATTGAAATGAATACTTGATGAATAAGAAAGACTTTTCCTCCTTTGAAGACATGGTGAGGTGGCTTTTAACCAGTCCTCTTGATTACTGAGAGCAGATAGCTAACTTGTGAGTGTGATGTGAGCCTACTTTAAATAAACAGGAGTATTATTTGGTCTGTATGAAAGTGCCTTCTCTATCTTCCCTCTGTCGGGCTCAGTGGTCTACGGCAGTGGTTCTCAACCTTGGTAAGCTCCAGGTACCCCTTGGAAAATGCCAGCTCTTAGTTTTCAGCTGCTCTTTGATTGTGGAGAAATTATAGAGCAGTTTTCTGTAGCAAAGAATTCAGAAAGACCACAACAGGTCAGAATATTTTTAGCACCATGGATTCCTATTTAAAATCTGTGGGCTTGTCCTGTGAATCATGTTTGCACACCTAACAGTGCTAACATGGCACTCTGCTCGAAAATCCCTGGTTTAGGTGTATGATTCTTAAACTGAATCTGAGTAGTCTTGGGTTCAAATCCCAGATGAACCCCCAAGTGAGGTCTTGCTTTCTGGTGGAATAGAGGAAGTACAGGTAGGGCAAGTAAAGTGTTTGGAGTTGAACAGAGAGATAATGATGGGAGAAACTAATAGAGTTGATATACCATAGTAATAGTCTGGATATAGAAAGGATAGTAAAAGTAGGCACAATATCATGGAAGCACACTTTTAGTTTTTATTTAGAAGGTTAAGCTGAGCTTAGAAACAGGTTTGGGTTCCTGTGCTTGTCAATGCCTGCTGGAGGAGGGGCAGTGTACCTTCATATGTTCTGTATCTTTTGGAAGGAAGGGTCAAGCTGACTATAATACATTGGTATCTCTTGTCATCATGGCTTTGTGCGTTGTGTTTGCTGTTGCTATATATACCACAGGGATGGTTCTAACAGTGGCTGGAGCACAGTCTTAACTTTGTCATTCTTGGCTTTTTCTGCACAGTCATCAAAAAACCTGGCAAAACTGGGGGCTGAGTTTCTCAGTCGCCTGCAAATGAATTACGCTAACTTCTATGATACAAAAAATGAAGCCAGATGGTTCTGAGATGTGTAAAGTGCACAAAACCAGTTCTGGCTCTCCTAAAAGAAAGTTTATCTAACCCTGCCATTTTGTGTCTTTCAGTCTAATACCCCCTTGTTGGCCTTGTCAACATACCTCAAAAGAGCCCTTATGGGGCATCCTTAGCAAAATTCAGCCTAGCACTGTCAGTGACTTCCCTTTTTATGTAATATTGATTCAGCATTAATTTCTGGGCTGGCCCCTTTAAATTTTCCCCGCATTTGAAAAGTTGGCTTCATCAAGATGGATTATTTCCAGATTGTTTAGCAAGTGATTGCTTAGAGATCTGCTTGAGGATAGGGCTCCTCCCCCCATCTCAGCAGCAGAGATGGCCCAGGTGGAAGAAGGCTAAGAATAGAGCTAAACTGAGGTGTTTCAAAGCTTTTCCATCTTATTCTTCCACAGAGGCTGTCTTTCCTGTTCCTCCTCTCCACTGTACAGTCATCTGAGAATTGCAGAGGGGTATGTGTGTGTGGGTAGAGGCATGGGGGAAATTAAAATCTTCAAACCACAAGATCCTCCCCATTACAGAGAGCAGTTGAGAGTGAAAACTGTAAAGAGGAGGAAGAGGAGGCTGGAATGAACCCTGCATTCCTCTCCCTGCTGCAGAGCAACCACATTTGAAGAACAGAAGCCACAACCTCTGAGACCTACATGAGAGGATAAAAATATTTGAAGGCATTCAGTTCCCATGCAACCTCTGTTTTTTTTCTTAAAGCAGGATCTTATGTTGACACTTAGAATCATAGAAAAACTTCATTCATCACATCCTGGCTGGAGGGATTTATCTTCTAAACTAAGCAACTCTAGCACTTTGGTGTTTCTCATTTTGTATGCACAGTCTAATGCTGTTATGTGTTCCTCCCCCATTCCTTCACAGCCTCAAAAGCTAGCATTTAAATGGTATGGGGATGAATATTATAGAAAACTCCAAGATGAAAAGAATTAGATTAACTAAGCATAGTGAAGGAAAATTAAGTAGGTTTGGCACAATGGCAGATGGATTTTTTTTAATATCACCTATCTGCAGCCTGACCCAAAACAAAACCTTAGAACAAAAAATGCCCAGAAATGAGGGTGCCAATCTGACTCCAAGTATCTTAGTTTTAGACTTGCTGGAGACATAGGCTCATCCATCATGCATCTCATCATGCCTCCTTTGCTCTAATACCACTTGGAGGAAGTAGTAGATATGCTGGAGGGTAGGGCTAGGATGCAGAGAAGCAAATTGGAGGACTGGACCAAAAGAAATCTCATGAGGTTCAAGAAAGATAAGTGCAAAATCCTGCACTTAAGATGGAACAATCCCATGCACTGCTATGGGCTGGGGACCAAATGGATAAGTAGCAGCTCTGCAGAAAAGGACTGGGAGTTGCACCCCTTTGGAGAGGTGGTAATATAGGCCAACCGTATGCCCTTGTTGCAGAGAAGGCTAATGGTATACTGGGATGCATTAGTATGAATGTTGCCAGTAGATCAAGGGAAGTGATTATTCCCCTCTGTTTGGCAATGGTCACATCTGGAGTACTGCATTCAGTTTTATGCCCCCCACTACAGAAAGGATGTGGAAAAATTGGAGAGAGTTCAGCAGAAGGCAATGAAAATGGTGAGGGGTCTGGGGCACATGACTTACGAGGAGAGGCTGAGGGAACTGGGCTTTTTAGTCTGGAGAAGAGAAGACTGAAGGGGGGATTTAATAGCAGCCTTCAACTACTGAAGGGTGGTTCCAAAGAGGATGGAGTTAGACTGTTCTCAGTGCTGGCAGGTGACAGAATAAGGAGCAATGGACTCAAGTTGTAGCAAGGGAAGTTTAGGTGGGGGATTATGGAAAACTTTCTCACTAGCAGGGTAGTAAAACACTGGAACAGGTTACCCAGAGAGGTGGTGGAATCTCCATCCTTGGAGGTTTTTAAGATCTGGGTAGACAAAGCTTTGGCTGGGATGAGCTAGATGACCTCCTGAGGTCCCTTCCAACCCTATTTTTTTATGATTCTGTGATCTGTCCTCAGATCTCAAAAACCTGCAACTTCAGCACCACTTAGTCAAACCTGACCTTTTCAATTACTGTGTTCTGTTATATTCAGTTATTTACACTGTTATCACCGTGGCATTTGAACATATTACAGTAAATGGGAGCATCCTCTTGAAATTGGAAAGATCTCATCCTCCATCCTTTTGTGAAAGAGAGGGAAATAAATTCCCTTATGCCCATAGTCCTCTACTTGAAGGAAATGAAGAGATTCCCGTTGACTCAGCTAAACACTTGGTAAAGCCCCTTCTGTAAAGAAATCAAGAAAGAACAATTTGGACATCCAGTTGGACACTGAGAATTCCTGCAAGATGGTGTTACTCTGGAGATAGTTCTCTTCCCACCACTCAGACAAAACATGTGGAAATGAATTGCAGCTCTTCAGAATAGTGGGTTCTCCCTTGGCATATCTGTGATCACTGCTGCCCTCACAGTTGGTATGTCCCCTTATTATCTTCCTTGTCCTGCTAGCCTCCATTCCCTGTCTTCGATACTGTGCTTAAGATATGGCTGACATTTCTTAGTATGTCCATAAACTGGTTAGTTTGTATTCTGTGTAGCTGTCAGATTTTAAAAAGTGGTATTTTATCTTGTGTGCAGAGCAAATTACCTTTGTCTGCATTGCACACACATATTGTCGTATGTATTTTTTAAATCATTATAGTGAGATTTCATCAGGAGTTCAGGAACATGAAATAAGAGTCAGGGGAAGGTTATTGTTGAGCAGAGATGTGTTATTGAGTACATCATATACTAATGAAAACTTTTTTTTCCCTCCCACAGTCCTTTCTCCCTGCATTTTGTGCCTATTCCTGGGTCAGTGTTTCACTTTCTGTAACCCATTTTCATGCCCCCTGTCTCTTAAGAGACATAAGGAAAAAGGAACATGTTTTTCCTGACTCTTACAGGAGTAAGTCATTGTGAAGACCTCAGGAGCCTTAGCCTGATTTAGCTGAATGGGAAAAACTGGGCCATTCACCAAGTACAGCATTGTCCTGAATGTCTCCAAAAGTTCCAGGCCTGGAAGAACAAGTCCTTTCTTTAGACAGAAATCTTTCCCCTCTGTGTGCAGCTAGTTAATTGTTCCTCTGCCTCCAGCCCTTTGCTGTTGGTGAAGATAATTTGTTGATCTGTCTGAGGCCTGGTTAGAGCTTAGCTTTTCCCACTTGGAGGGATGAGAGAGAACCATTCAGGCATGCTGTGGAGGTGAGGAAGATTGCTGTGGAAAGAAGTGTGTGCTCTTTGGACGGGTGGTAGTGAAGTGCTAATGTGGTATATTTGCCTGTGACATGTGTTCCCCTAGGGAATTTATGCCACTACATCCTTGGGTATCCAAACCCTTTTGGAAAACACCTGCTGAAAAGCCATTCAGAGAGCTGAATTTGTTTGGGCAAGTGAAAGTGTAGCATCTGGTGAAGAATGATACATGTTAACACAGGATGCAGGATGTAACAGCACAGATATTAAATACAGTAAATTTTTAAAGAGAACAGTTTGTTATGCAATACCAACAGGTTCAAGTTCCTGTTCAAACATAAGAGTGGAGATACATTACTTTATTAAATAAAGCTTAAAAAGAGAACAGTTTACCGGTGTTACACAACACCAACAGTTACAGCGTAGTGGAATCAAGCTGGCATCTGGGTAAGTGCAGTTCTGTTAACCAAGGATGTACTATTGTATTGTCACAGAGCTTACATGTTTTCTGGGGAGATCTACATGGGCTTGAATTGTAAATATTCACGTATCTCAGTAAGTGTGTAGATATTTCTGTGTATAGGGATGTGCCTGGGAGTGATAGCTTTCAAGACGTGGGAGGCTTAGTAGATATGTGTTTGTGTATTGATGACATGCTAATTTGGGTAAGCATGTTAATATGAGAGTTTTTTGTAGGCGTTCTTGATGCATATTTGCATGGGAAGGTATATATGTGTATTTGCACACATGTATATGCATTTCTGTGCCTGCAAGTAACTGCTGCTGCATGCTGAGGAGGCAGGGGAAGCTAACACAGTTCCTTGTACAGCTGAGTATATGGGTATATTGGCATTTGTCTGTGCTGGCTTATGCCTGCATGAATTCCTTGAATACTGAGCTCTTAGATTGCTTCCAGCCTGCCTAGCTTTTTATTGTTTTGGAGCAATAAGACATGTGACCTCTTAGATCTTTATTCTTTGAGGCAGGCAGTGCCTACTTTTGATAAAAGTCCCCTGACCATCCCCCAAAGGCATATATTGTCACAATTTCCCCAGAAGGTAAGTGCTAGTAGTATGCAATGAAGGAATGCAGCCTGTCATATTATCTTTTGCTTTTGGAATAAAACTTCTTTTCACCACTTAGCTGCACATACGTTTGCCTTTGACCCCATGAACTGAGGAGGAGTTTTCTGCAAGTGTAAGGGAGGGTTAAAAAGTATTTCTGCATGTTGTAGGGTAGTGAAATATTTAGTACAGCTAGCAGCTTGTTGGAAGGACTTGGTAGAGGAGACTGCTAGCAGCAAAGACATGGAGGTGAAAGGAGTCTTTGCAAGACTTGAATTCTTGGTACATGATCATCAGGCTTTTCCACAGCAATGGGCAGAAGGAGATGCTGAAGAGGATTAGATGCTATTCTGTGCTGCGAGGCTACACTAGTCATGTTGGAAGCTCAGAGGGAAGGTTGAGAAGGCATTTCCATTCTGAACCTTAGCCTTTTGGGTCTTATTACTCTCTCAGTACCTTCCACATTGTAAACACACATTGTTGGCCTTAGCCCAGAGCAGGTGCATTTTTGCAGGGGGAAAGTTGGAGGAAATTCTGCTAGACCACTTTTCTGCTATTAGCTGATACATATCAAAATACAGTATTACTGTAGGTGTGGAAATAATCAGCTAGACACTGCTTTGTGTAATATTCGGATCCTTTATATGTGTAATATTTGGATCTCCTTAGTAGGTAGGAGAATTTTAACAGGAAGGGGAAATCTCTACAACACAGTATCCATTGCCATTGCTTTCCCTCTTTGAAGTACTGTCTAGAAATGAACTTATCACTCCTTTAATGGTTTTAACAACCTTGTGATAGTTAAGTCAGAATTTTTGTGCCTTAAGCTGCTGCAGCTATTTTGTTCTGATGGAACAAATAGTTTCTCCCTGTTTCTCTTCTCTTCTCTTCCCTCCTTTTTCCTAAATTTATATTCATAAACTCAACAAAGACCAGAAAGCAATGTAATGTCTAAGTTTTTCATAGGACAAAAGACAGAAGGCTGTAGTCCTACTTCTTTCTTAAATGTATTCATGAGTAATAAGGTCTTGGAAATTGCACATCATCTTCTTGTTGAAGATGCAAATATTAGGCCTTTTTTTATTGCTGCCCATATATCCTCTTGACTGCAAACGCACAAAATAACAGGGGTAAGGCAAACAAAATGGGGCTTCACTCTGAGGTGCTCAATTTATTAAACTAAAATCACATTTAATATTGAGTTTACATAGATTTGCTTTGCAAATTATTGAACTGTAAGATTATGCAGTGCTTCATGTTCTGACAAGCAAGGGAAACCACAGCTCTTCAGCCTCTGGTATGAACCACAAGGATTAAACATGCTTAAAAATGATTCTGTACCCAGTTTGAAATAAGTCCTTCCTAATGGCCATAGTTTCACTAAGGTGTTTCACTTAATGCTGATGTTTGAGGAAATAGTTTCAGTGCGTGGGGAGAGTGAGGAACCCCCTTGTGCTCCCTGTATTCCCACCGCAGGCTTTCTGATATTGCTAGGGTGGAGCTTCTGCTTTGGAAATGGGGGTTCCACATTGATTTTACTTCCTTGCATCCAAATGTGGGAATCTGTTGCAGTAAGGAGGGTAGTGCCAGAGAACAGGATTTGGGAATCAGGGTGAGAATTAAGGGGGTGCTCAGGAGGATGCCCCACCCCACATAGGAGATGAGAGCCCTCATGTAAAATTTAAAAATCATAACCTGCTCTGATCGGATTAGTCCTTCACTTAGGTGGTCCTGTTAATCAATGACTTGCTTTAATCTTTTTTTTGCAAACCCTCCTCAAGAGTCAAAGTGTAATTTGAACCCTGTCTGAAACACCTGGCAGGTTAATCCTGGAGAAGCAAAAGGTCCTGCCCCCAGAAAAACCATTGCTATGTCTGTTTGCTTTTGTATTGTTTGCCTTGGGATGAACCTGGCCATGTTTGCTCAGCTGCCTCACACCTGATTGCTGACTGTTTGCAGAAGGATTTTCCTTGAGTTTGCATTTCACAGTGAAGGCTTTTGTTTAAACTCTAGATTTTTGGAGAGGCAGAGCATGTATGGGTGTAGGGGGAGAAGGTAGGTTTGATTTTTATCTATGACTTAACATCCCTTCAGGAACGTTTGAGTCCCATTTCCAAATTCCTCTTCTTTAGGGATCAGAGGTGGAAGAGCCAGGAAAATAATCTTTCTACCACTTTGCACCAGCACCTGAAATGACATGAACATGGCTGCCAAAGCCCTGCTGTTGTGAAAGAGATTCAGAAGCTGGAAACAGTTCTGATCCCATTGGCATTTCCTTGGGACTGATAAGAGATGCAGGGATTTGAATGTCCTCCCTGAAGGGAAATTTTCAGAGAATCTGGTGAAAAGCTGGACTTTCCTTTAAACCAGGAATTGAAGGGTTGGGAATGAAGGGAGCTGCATTTTCTGTGATCAGGGACCAGGAAGACAGAATTCTTGATGCAGTTTCCTCAGGGCTCTGAAGCACTTCCTCTCATTGCTGAAATCTATAGCAAGTTAATCACACAGTGGACAATGAGGTGCAGGCAACCAGCCTGCTGCTGTTTTATGGACTCAATAGTTCAATGGCTGCTATTGTGTGAAGTGGGGAGTGGAAGGCAATGCATGTCTACAAGACAGAAAACACAGGCAACTCTTTATTTCCCTGAACAGCTGATCTGGTGGAAGGGGCAGTATTTTTACCTCTGCACCAAAGATAGGTATGGCTGCTGGGATTCCCCCTCTTAACTCTGTCTTTTGACCTTCCCTTCACCTTTCCAGAATGAATCATCCTGAGTGAATCTTAAGGGCTTTTCTCTGCCTCTGCTGTAGAAGGGTACATACTGAATCCAGAGTTTCCATTTGTTGTTACCTTTGCACTGCCTCAGAGCTTGTTGGCAAGATGGATGCCCAGAAAATGCTGCTCTCACCTTGGAAGGGTTCCAGGATTCTGGACTTTACCCACTGGTAGTCCTAATTAGCATGCCTGACTCCTTGTGGAGGTGATCAGATGATTTTGTGCAAGCAGACTGTCTTGCTTCATTAAGGATTTGCTTGATGTTATATTTGTGTGCATCTCCAGGAAAGCAACTGAATTATGTGACTGGTATTCCACACCTGCACTGTCCACTTTATGAGAACTGGAAAGGAAATGGCAAGAGAGATTAGGTGACTTTTCTAGTAAGCATTCACATTTTCTCCTGAAGAGGCGATACTGCTAAACTGGGCAGATTGACTTGGGGAGGAAATGAGGAATAATGAGGAATGGGGCATTTATAAAGAGCTCAAGGAAAGATGTTTCTTCACATAGGACCTTGATCTGAGATTAAAGTAATTTGTGAGTTTGACCTCTTTTCTGCATACATGTGACTCATCTCTCTTGAGTGTACCCTGGCAGAAAGTTTACCCCATACGTAGTGTGTGTGTGTGCCTAAGCTCTTTAGCCAATGTTGTTTAATGGGAGTTGACTTTGTGCTGGGCATTGAGGCGTTGTTTATATTAGAAAAACTGAAAATTGCAACTGGGTGTAGAAGCAGTGGAAGCTGTAGCATTTGAATGGTGCCATCATTCTTTGAATAGGTTTAGTTGGCATGGGAGTAAAAATGTCTGGGTTCAGTCCCAACTCAGGGTTACCATCAGTGGAGCATTGGCCACTGGCAGTTGCAGGTTCCATTTCTGTTATTGTAGACAGAGCTTGTGGGTGGGACACTTAAGAGATTTTGAGCATCCCCATCTATGAAGTCCTGTGTCTAACTTCTGTTGTGAGGGGAACTGCTGCCAGATCAGTACCTGTTAGCTCCATGTTCCCAGAAACAATGGGCCCAAGCTACTTGACAGGTGTTATATTTAATGGCTAGCTGTGGACTTGGAAGCTTTACTCATTAGTGGTTGCTGGGAATATTTTCTTGCCTACTAAGGCCTGAAATTTTCTGCAGCATTTAAGGTTTCTTTGAAATCATTAAGATCCTAGTTTAGTGGTTCTCAACCATTTTAGACTCAAGACACCCCTCCATAACATTAGTGAATGGAGCAGCACCCCATTTCAAAAACTAATTTATTTATTAAAGTGCTTACCTCCTTGCAGAGGAGGGAGCAGTGAGTCAGGGAGATCCTGAACCTGCCCTTAGCTGTTTGTGTCTTCACACTTGCTGCATCACCCTTCAAAGGATCTTGCTGCCCACCCCCCAGGTGGCCCAGTACCCTGCTAGAGTATCACTGACTTGGTCAGTTCAGGGGTTCCTTGATCTGCAGAGGCAGATAGTCTGCTTTGTCTTACTCCTTCTTTGCAGCCTGTGGGGTGAAGCAGTTACTTAAGTCAGTGGTCTCCAAACCTTTTTGGTCATGCACCCCATCAGTAAAAAATTTTTGAGCATGCACCCCAAATATATGTATATTTATATTTGCGCACCCCTATCAGCAAAAAAATTTTGAGCACACACCCCAATATATGTATATTTATATAAATATAATAGAAATTCTAATATTTTCTTCCTGCACCCCAATGAATCATCTTGCGCGCCCCCTGCGGTGCACACATCCCACTTTGGAGACCACTGACTTTAGTGATGGACAGCGGTGGGGAATGAGATTTCAGCCCACTCTTTAAAAAATGTCCACCTACTGTATTTTCTTACATACAACATGCACCTTTCCTCCCAAAATCAACTCCCCAAAATTGGGGTGCATGTGTTTAATTGCGGAAGCTGATTTTCTACCTGGGCATCCTGGTTTCATTCCCACTGTCTACTGCAGCAGTTGCAATATTACCATTCAGGCATCTGAGGGAGTCAGCTGATTTAATAGCTTATTGTTCTTCACTCTACAGATATTAATGATCATTTTTTCTTTTTTTTAAGGGTCTTGATATTCCTTTAATCACCTTACTTAGGACAGTCTTGCTGTCTGTTAGCTGCTCGTGGTTCCCCTATTTCACAGCCTCTTTAGCTGCTTAGTAGAGATTTTTTAGCTCTTTTCCAAATCTTAGATCCACCAATGGAGACTAGTCTTCAGCAGCAGCTAGGGATTCAGCTTTAGTTATGTAGGAAAGGGATGGCAACTCAGCTGAAAATTAGGCTCTGCTCCTGATCTATATAGCCAGAACTCTGGAAAAATATTTTTTTCCTTCCTTCTGCCTTTCAAAAATAAATTTTGTGTTATATTTGGGGGCATGCTATATGCAAGAAGACACAATATTTTGTGTGTCTCCTTTCGCAAAGCAGATCCTAGAGGTCTCAACAAGGCATCTTAGATTCCATGCCCCCAAATTTTGCCACATTAGTGGACATGTTGGAGACCTTGGCCTTGACTTCTGTGCTTCCAGTATATCATTCCGTATTTTTAACCACGAATCTCTTTAGGCATTATTTCTGGTTAACTTCGAGTTCCAAATTCATATACTTTTAGAATTTTGAGGTAATAGACTTTGTACTTCATAAAAATTCTTAAATTGGGAACTTCAGAGGTTTATTGTTGTTTCCCATCTTGTGGGTTGTTTGTTACTGCAGTCCGCTCTGAGTCTTTCTAGATGTGGGGGGATAGAAATCTGAATAATAATAAAGATAACAACAACACATTTATTTTGTTTTCTCCAAAGACGATTAATGTAAAGTTAATTCTGCTTTGCTACCTGTTACTGGCAGGACAAGGGGAATAAATAGTGAACTGAAGGGAAGAGCAAGGGAGGAAGTTAAGATGGCATATTTTCGCTGTACTGGTTCAGTATTTTTGACTTCTCCTTTCTCTACCTGGTCTTTGTGTTACTTTGTTTCTGGGCCACCTTACTCTAGCTGCAACCCAGTGTATCCATCCTAGTTCCTTTTCCATTAATTGGGATGGAAGATATGTCTTTGTGATGCATTTCAGACCAGACCTCCTGTCATCCCTGAAAAGGGCTTTTTATTTTGCATATCCTGCTCCCTTCTGTGTCTTCTCTCTGGCCTGTCAATTCATGAGATACTCATGGAAAGGAGGTGAGGTTATTCTTGATATATCCTATGTATACCTTTTTCCCTTTCCCAGATGCTTTTCTGCCTGGAAGCTGGAACATTTTTCTAGTTTTAATGATGCCTGGAGAGAGGCTGGTGGACCGTTGATGAATTATTGATAGCATCATTCTGCTAGCATTCTTGTTCCCTCTCTCTCGCTCTCTCTCTGATGATCATTTTGGCTTGTTGGAATGACTCTCTAAAGCAAAGCAGTATCCTGTGTGCTAATGCCTGCTTTTCCGCTGAACACTGTGATCCTAGCTGTGACTGAGAGAAAAGACACATTAGAGAAAGGAGGGAAACTGAGGACACTTGCTATTTTCACTTTTTAAAATCTCAAACCCATGAAGTGCTGGACAAGTCACCGGGCTTAAAATGTTGAACACTATAGCACAGAGGTGTCAATGTTATCTGGCCATATGGGGCAGATGAGTGAAGTGGGGCTGGTCTGAGGTCTGGATTGAGCCCACAGACTGCCCTGCATGCTAGATCAAGCCTGTGTCCCATAGCAGGCACTGCATGTGGTAGAGTCTTGGACTGGTTGCTCTTGGATGCCATTGCAGTTCTGCCAATGGCGGTGTGGGGCTGGGAGACAGCTGCCCTGGAGGTGGGCCAGCTCCCCCTGTTCCCCAGAGCCCAGGCCTGAACTGTGACCCCCTGCCAGCTTGGGGCTGGCACTGGGGGGAGGTGGGAGTTCTCCCTGGCTGCTGTAGGCCCTGCACTGAATGTCTCACATCGGGATCAAATTTGGTCCCAATGGGAGCACATGTAGACACACTCCCATGGAAAGCTTACTGCACAGTAAGCTTACAGTGTATTAATAGCACATGTAGGTGTGCCCTGTGTCCAGTTTTGGGCCCCATGCTTCAAGAAGGATGTGGACAGTTTGGAAAGAGTCCAACAAAGAATGAGGCCTGGGAAATAAGACCTATGAAGAAATCTGAAAGAACTATGACTGTTTAGTCTGGAGAAGAGAATGTTTGAGGGGGGAATTTGATAATAGTTTTCAAATGCTTGAAGGGTGATTATAATGGGGACATTTGTAGCCTTTTCTCTGTGGATGTAGGGGACAGGACTAGGAGGAATGTCTCCAACTGCAGCAAAATAAATGTAAATTGGAGATTCGGAGGAAATTTCTGAGTATGAGGGTGGTCAAGCAGTGGAACAAGTTGCCTAGAGAAATTGTGGAATGTCCATCCCTGGAAATTTTCAAGAGCAGATATTAAGTGGTGTAATAGAGAACACTCACACCAAGCTCATAGGAAAAGGCATAGGCAGGTGAATGCTTGCCCAAATATTAATCGTCTTGCAGGTTGTTAAGATTAATCTGTGGTAAACTCCTAAGACTGGAGTTCTGTAGTAGGGGAGTTTGCAGAGTTTGCACAGAGCACTCTGGAGGTCTTGAAATGGGCAGTCAGTAAGAATGCTTTGGCTACCAGGATGGTGTGAAATGCTGTGACATTCATGTGGTTTAACTCCTTTCTCAGCACAGTGACCTTTAGTAGGGAGTCTCCTTTGCGGCTGAAAGGATGTCAGCACTATAGTTAACCTGAGTTGCTTCCTGGGTTTTAGCCTTCTCCTCTCCCACTCCCACCCTCAAACTAACCATGTCCTCCATATAAAAAAACCCCTTTGACCCAGGCTTAGCGGTGTTTTAAAATTGGGCTTGCTGGCTCGATGGAGACAAGAGGTGGGGCAGGGGAGAAATGTGTGTTCTGCTTTAACTGTGGTTGAAACTTGCCTCCACTGAAATGAGATTGCAGCCAAATTGAATGTTGGTGGTCCTCTGGTGCCCCTCCCATAATCACCCCTCAAGAATGGGGGAGTTTCCCTACAACTGACTGGGAAAGAACCCTGGAACATATCACAGACTTCTTTCTGCTGAAGTGCTACTGCCATGGGTGGGTAAGTGCAGAAGCAGTGAGGATACACTATCATAGGTAGGGTTTGTCTGTGGGAAAGCTTATTCCTGCCTAGACTAACCCAGTAGCTTAGGCCTGGCTTTAAAACATCTGGGTTAATATTTCAGGATGTGGATCTTGTTTGCATAACTGTGGTGCTGAAGAGTTGCAGTCCTGGGTCAACACTGTTAACAGTACCTGACTGTTACATAAGCCCAGAGGCTGCTCTGATGTGCTGTAATTAATTACAGTGTTGGAGCAGACCTGATTGATGAAGTCTGCTAGAGCATGGTAATTAGTGCGCTCCTGCAAGCCTCTCTGTCTCATGTATCAGTGTCCCCAAGCTTCAAAATAGTGGCAGGGGCACTTTATCTAAAGCTTGTCCAATGAGCATTAAATAAAACACCCCTGCCGCCATTTTGAAGTGTGGGCTGCTGATACACCAGATGCTCTGGGCACTTTAATTAGAGTGGCTCCAAGAGCCACACCTCCACACTCCCAGGGACATGTAAAAATGCCTTAAACTAGGCACTATGCAAAACTTGAGACCTAGAAGCATCTAGCAAGTTCAAAATTCTTTAAAGTTCCCTTACAAGAAATCACTACCTGATCTGAGATCTGCTTAAGCTGTTGCCTGGGGCTGGCTCTGAGTGCACCTTCCGTCTGCTTGGTGCTCATCGAAGCTGTCAAATCTAAGCCCTAATTTAGACTGCTGTATGTGAATAGACATTGTATCATTAATTGTACAATAATTAAAGACTGTGAAAAAACAAAACAAAGCAAAACCCTACACCTAGGTGAATCCTGTGGACAGCATTGCTACTTTGGTACTGAATCTAATTGCAAGATATTGACTTTACCTACATGGTGGCAGAAAAAGTATGTTTCCCTCTAATAGTTTAAACCTGTCTTTCTGGTTTTTTTGGCTTAAAGCCTAGTCACATGTTGCCGCATTTCTCTGAGTAAACAGTTTTTTCTTATAGCCCCAACTGGAGTTGTAAATTCAAGTGTGGGGACTCATTCAGCATTTAGCACTACCTCATTTGCCACATAAAGGCAAAGGTGGTTGGTTTACCATTATGGAAAGTCAACTTTTTAAAAACTTAGTTGTGTCTGAATACCAGTTGGAAGTAGAGGTTCTTTTTTTTGTGATGTGGCAGTGGGTCAGTATGTCCTCTAATTATTCTCCAAGTAACTCGATTAGGGTGAACAAAATGGACAGTGCCTCCCAGTAACCTGTAGTGCTTTTTGCTGTTTTCTATGCTCCTTTCACCTCAGCTGGCAATAAAAAAGTTACTCATGTATAAGATATAAAGTAGAAATTATTCCAATAAGCAATTTTGTTGGATTAGGACTAGACAAATGGCCTCACTTGTGAATCTGAAGTAGCCAGGTCACATGGTTACAACACTCCATTCTTCCTAATGAGAAGTTGGCACAATTCACAGAAGGAAGGTGTATGCTCCTGCTCATTCACCATAAGAATAAGGTAGGTGATCATACTTGGCTGTAGCTGAAGTGGAATTCAGTGGAGGTCTTAAGTAGATCCCAATGCAATAGACAGCTGCTTGCTCATCAAGGCATAGGTAGAAGGACATTTAGGGTCATTTGAGAGATTTTATGCCATTCATCTGAAGAATCTGCAGTTGGATACTAGACGAGTTATGTTATTGACCTGTTCTGGTCTAGTAGGTCTTTCCTTCACCCCCTACTTGTGCTGAGATGAAACAGCCAGTCTTGTTTCCTTTTCTTTTGCTGTTCACTAGCCCAAAACTGTGAGATGTCATCCGGATGGAGCTCCTGACTAAACTCTTTCCACGCCTGGCTGGCAGGAGGAGATGGTGAACTTCTGTTTCTCAGATATCATTTCTTCTCTTTTGTGCTCTCAGCTGCTTTTGTCATTCTTATGCCCTTTTTTATATTTTAGTAACCTTGGTCCTGATTTTTATTCTGAATATTTCATGCTGCTTTTTTCATACTTCCCACCATAATCTTTGCTGCCTGTAGCACTGGATTAGCAGACTCCTGCTATGTGTGATGAGTCCATGCTTCCTATGCTCCATTATCTTGAGGAGCTGGAATTCTTGGTCTATTTTTCCTCCCCTGGAAGTTGTTCATGGGGTCGGACCCTTGGAAACTCATGCTGTACAGTTTGTTAAAAAGTTATTGACCAGAGAGAATTAATGTAATCTGGTGAACTGTGCTCAGGGCTGCAAATCAAGAGCCTTGTGTTCTGATCCCCATTCTGCTACTGTGATTTTTTTGGGTGAGTAATTTCCCCACTCTATCTTGTTTTCCTCCCACGGTTTAATGACTGCACAACTGTTTGAAACTATAAGAGTGCTACATTGCCAAGTATTTGTATTGCCATCATCAAGGCCTCAGCTCTTTTCTCCTCTCTTTGGGTTATGCAAGAAATCTGCTTCTGCTTCGCTTCTCTTCAACCTTTTTTTTTTACCCATCTTTTTAAACTGGCTGTAAGTCATGACCTGGATGGCCAAGACCAGAGCAATGCCATCCACACAGTGATGAGCCATCCTGACCCTCGATTTTGGGTGCAGAGGGTTTCCTTATTTTTTGTTTCTTGCAGCTGCTGGAGAAGTCTGGAAATGAAGGGGAGGAGTGATAGCAAGGAGGAAAATATTTTTGCCTTCATAAAACATTAAGGCGACCAGCTGGGACATTCCAACAGCATGTTGATTATGTTCAGATCTGTGCAATTTGCTGAGAAACGTTTAACCCTTGGCTTGTGTAAAGGAGCACACTGTGGTTCCTGTGACCCATTTGATGTGACCATTGTACAGTCAGACTAGTTAACTCATTAAGTAACTTGTGATGGGATGCCCCTTTAACGTGGGATGTTGGAGCTAGAAGATACCATGGCAGCTGAGGCTTCCAGAAAACAAGCAGTGGCAAGGTAAGGGAGAGCTGCAGGTGGCCAATTAGGGACATAACTAAGAAGGGGAAGTCCAGAGAGCAGAGGAGCCTGGGGGTCTTATGAGTAGGAGACTGAAGGACCCTGGGCTGAGAGAGAGGAACTTGTGACTGAGGCATCACAGAAAATCTTCCTGAGGTGGTAGGATTTTTCCTCTTGCCCCAGGGTGTGCTTGGGTGGGGGGGAAAAGAAAGTTGGGGAGGTGCTTATGGCCCAGCTCCAAAAAGCTGCAGTGATCTGGATAGGTTTGCAGGCATGGAACAATGGTGTGTGTGCATGTGTGTGTGATCATCAATCTCTTGGTTTCTTTCAAAATATGGGGAAAAAGGAAGATGTGCATAGAAGGATGAGTTCAGGATAATGATTGTAATCAGCAGGGTAAAGAAAATTGATTGAGCCAAGGATCAGGGAAAAGAGGGGAGGACATGTCTGTGACAACAGATGAAGAGGTTTGAGAGAATATCCCTTCAAATGTGGCAGAGATAATCATAGGACACATAGCTAGAAAATCAGAGGATCAGAGGATTTAAATAGTAGATCTGCTAAAATTGGGTTATCTGGGAACTGCTTCCCATTGGCTTCTGTCAGTGCTCCCTTGGGGATCAGCCAGGGGATATCAGCAGGGGTGGGCTTGGAAAGCATGTTTGGTGCAATGGAAAGCAGGCACAGGGACAAAGGCCTGCTACATAGGTTTGTGCAGAAGAGATATGCATGCAGAGGATGTGCTGTAAGTGTGTGCAGAATGTACTGTGTGTGGGTGTTGTGGAGGAGGGGTGTGTGCTGGAAGTGTAGCTAATAGAGGGTCTGTTTGAAGAGAAGGGCTTTTTAATCTGGGTATGGATCAGACTTAAGTATGACACAGGATCACAAGAATCCTGGGCTTGTTTCACCTCTTCCTAGCGTGAGAGAGATAACAACTGGCCTTCTGCCTTTCCTCCTTCATCATCACCTAGCCTCAAATGCAGATGCATGCAGAGTTCTGCCTCTCTAGCCTTCCCACTGGGAGCATAAAATGATCTGGATCATGTTCTCTTTCTATGCAGCTGGGGGAGTGCTGTGGGCAGGAGCTCCTGGAAGAGGGAGAGGCAATTAGTTCCTCTGCCCTGCCAACAGTACTGTAGAGTGAGGCGGCGCATGTGTTGCTCCTGTGTATAAGAGGCCTCTCTGAACATCAAATAGCAGGGTTTGAACCCGTTCTAGCAGCAGTGCTGTGGAGGTAGCAACCTCAGCAGTAGCAGCGACAGTCTGTCTGGGGTGGGGTGGTACAGAGCAGCCTGCTGAATCAAGGCAGGAACTGCACCTGTTGTGTAGTCAGCTTGAATAGGAGCTTGGATCTGAATGTGGGCCTTTGTTTTCTAGGCCATCAGAGAGTTGGTTGTGCTGCTGAGACAGTGGGCTGCTTTCCTGCAGAAAGGCAGCCCCCTGCATTTTCCTTCAGTAAGTCCTTTTAGTTGATTAAAAGAACAGTATGGATAGGCTGCAGAAACAGCTGTCTGCAGATGGAAGGAGGGTTTTTAGGGCAGCTACATAGTAAGAGGCAAGGAATGGGTGGGGAATTGCAAACCAATGCAAATAGAGAGCAAAAAGGAGAGGTGGAGACTGAGAGGAGGAGGAGGAGGGGAGGAAAGAGAATCAGCAGGAATGGAAGAGTGTGGGTTGGGGGTGGAAGAGAAAGGCATGGCATTCACAGGATGGGGTGAAGAGAAAAAGGGAAGCTCTTTAGACGGTGTGTGTCTGCATGTAAGAATAAGTGTGTTTGGTGCAGAAGGGCGTACAGCTGTTAGCTGATTTTGCAGGGGGTGTCTGAGAGATGCACAGAGGGATGTGTGCTTCTAGATGTTTCGGTGCTTGTGTTTCTGAGAGGTGCTAAGTGTGGAGGGGACCCTTGGTTTTGGAGGGTCTCTGTGAGGTGACTGGGATTCTAGGTTGCTGCAGCAGTGAGCCCTGGAGAACGTTATTTATAGCAGCAGCCTCTGAGGCAGGGAAAGTTTGCTCAAGCTGTCATTTGTGTGAGCTGGAAAGCAAGTCTGCCTCCTCCTCCTTTTGCTTTCTCTGATTTTTTTTCACTGTAATTAGTGAGCTTTACATGAGCAGGTCAGGGCTGCCAGACTCCCTTGGAAAGACTGCATTCTCCATGCAGGGATAAGTGTCCCTGCCTATGGCAGTCTTTAGTTTTGGCCTCTGCTGAATCTTCAGGGTTATTTTGGAGGTAGCCAAGCCTGAGTGGTAGGATTCATAGGAAGGCAGAAGCAGTATTATAGACCGCTTCTGAAAGCTCAGCAAGAAAATCAGATTGTAGGACTTGTGATCAGACCCTAAACATTCCCTTTCGATTTAAATGTCACAGCAAAATTTATGCCAGATCATTTTTGCTATTTGAGAGACCCAGATGTTGGAAAACCCTGATGTAAGATGATTCTGTGCTTATTCACCTCTAGAATTTGCTTCCTCTTCTGAACCAGAAAGGGCTTCTGTTTGAGTTCCACAAATAAAAATTACAGATCTGTAAACGGAAAGGGACAATGCACGGTTCTAGCATTCCCATATTGCATGTGTTTGTTTCTACGATAGATACTAACAGCACCTTGTTAGGTGATGCAGGGTCTTTCAATTTGAAAAGAAGAGATTGTCAGAGATAAGAGTGTAGGAAAACTTTGGGTTCAGGCTGCCATTCTGCCACCTGACCTTGGTGACAGTGGGGTAGTTTTGTGCTATCTGAGGTATGTACGTGCTGCTGCATGGATCCTTTCACCTAGGTGTGAATACCCAACATTTACCACCCTTCTCTCTGTCCCACTCGCATGCTCACACACTCAGACATGCATACACACTCACACATATCCCCATTGACATACACATGTCCTTTGCTACTTAGGGTTCTTGTTACTTTGGCACTTGAACTCTGCTTCCTTAATGCCCTCGGGAAAATGTTAAAAGTGAAACTGGATACTCATGATATTTATGTGTAGCCTATATTACTGCAGGACTTAAGCCCTACCTTGGAAATCACTGTTCCTCTGGATAAAAGAGAGAGAGTCTGGATGAAAAATGATCATTTGATATGGTGTGTCTCAAAATCTTAGTGGAAAAATAATTTTGTATAGGCTTAGATAAGAGAGCAGTTACGTGGATTGAAAATTGAAGAGTTCTACTCATGTGGGAAATGATGGCAGTATATAAGTGGGGGAGGAGGAGGGGAAGGCTTTTAAGAGGGGTGCAGTAACTTCTAGTTTGGGTTCTGTTTGGAATACATTGGAAAGTATCGGACTACATTACACATAGCAGGCAGGGCAGTTGAAATGTGATGGAAGGATCCAGAAAATCCAGAAATATGCACTACAAATAAAATAAGATTCCTTCTGGGAAAAGTTAATTCCTTCTGGGAAAAGTTAGTGGGAAGGAGCAGAGTACTGAGAGAGGTTAAGAGTAATAGGGGTAAGGAGTAGCAAGTTGGAAATATTTGTAATGCATAGTGACAGAAAAAGCTAGTGGATTTTGCAAAGGATTTATGTGACAGACCCACCAATTCGGGGCGTTTTAATATTTTTTAATAAGTGTACCCCTTCATTCTCAAAGTTTCAGCTCATGTACCCCTTTATAATTTTTTTTCATGTTTTTAATGTTACCGGTTATGTTCCTGGCTTCCACCTGCCCCAAGTGCAGCCTTAATCCAACCCCCTGCCGGGAAGAGCCCAACACCACCTAGGCCCCAGCCTGCAGCGGCAGCCTGCCCTTGCCCTGTGCTCATATCCGGGGGCACACACCTCCCAGGGTGTATGCAGTGATGAGAGCGCATGCTCCCCCAGACTATCTGCTAATGGCTCTGTCCTGTGCCCTGCCCTGACTGTGCAGCGCCTGACCCAACCCCACTTCCTCCCTCACTTTGGGGGCCTTGATCTGCCCCCCTTAACCCCTTCTCTCATAGCAGACTTACCAGCCAGATCCGGCTGCTCTCCATGTTGCCAGGCTGTGCTTCTGGCTGCCTGTGTGCTATGCTGTGGCTGTGTGCATGCATGGGGATTTATCACCCACATCAACCAAAAACAGCCGACTGCTGATACTTGTACATTCATTCTGTGTACCCCCTATGACCTTTTTAACTACCCCTAGGGGTATGCGTACCCCCGGTTGACAACCACTGCACTAAGTGATAGTTCCTCTTTCAGAGACTGGTAAGAATAAGATGGCATTTTGGGTAAAATTATACCTCTCTTTCAGTGGAGTGGTGTTGGAAAAGGAAATGGGCCTCTATAGTTGCATGTAGGTACCTTTTTTTATATATATAACTGCGAAGAGTTTCAGGAAGTTTTTCAAAGCGAAATCATTGGGGGGAGGTGGAAGGATTGATAGAGTTCAAGAGCTGAAGGATGCATTAGATTGACTGAAAGATGATGGCCAGAAGAGGGTAATGAGTGTCTTCAGGTAACTGAAGGATATAAAAACAAGGAGGGAGAGGAAGTTTTAGGACTGTTTGTGAAGAGTAGAGAAATCATGGGATAAAATTTAGCAAAGTACAAGTTACAAATAGTAGTAAGAAACAGTTTCTGATGCCAGGAGTAGCCTGGAAGAATTTACCAAAGTAGCAATGGAAGCTTTTACTTGTTATAGTAATTTAAAACTAAGCCTATCATTCTCAAGGTCAGGCCTCATGGTGATCTGAGTGGTTTAAATATGCAATAGGAAACAAGGTTGCATTGGCCTTTGGGGATATATTCTAATATAATAAAAGCCTTAGTCTGTCTGTCCATAACACTTTACTGGTGTTCTGTTTGGTTGTCTTGACAGCCAATCACAATGCTGACTGAAGCAAAAAAATCAATAGTGCTCCAAGAGCATTCCAGACAGAAAGAGGGTGGTGGTGGTGCGACGGAGCACTGCCATGATGGCAGGGATGGAGTGGGGGGGGGCCTCACCCGCCCCTGGCCCTACTCCCTGAAGGTGGTGGTGTCACAAGGTGCTGGCTGAGGGGGTGAAGGGGTTGGCGGGGCAAGCTGCTCCCCCTTCCCCACTGCCCCCTCCTCCTGGGAGGTGGCGGTGGTGTGGGGTGGTGATGCTCCATCCTTGCCCCCCCTGCCCCTCCCTGTCATTCCTGACTAGCAACTGGCTAGCATATATATAAACTTGATTACCTTAATAGGTCTTTTCCGTCTCTAGTTTCTATGAGTCTAAGATTACATACCTGTTCCTCTTTTTTTTTTTTTCCAAAGCAGATACTTTGGAACAAAGGGACCAACCTCAAACTAACCAGAGAAAGACCATCTGGAAGATCAGCAACTGATACATCTTAGTTTAGTTTACATTTCAACTTGGAGACCAAAGAACCAGTGTAGGTGCCAAACCTTAAATTATAAATGGAACTGTCAGCCAAGTGTACAGTGTCAGGAACAGGACTGAAGAGAAATCATGGGAACTATCAAACCATTGTTCAGCTGCAGTAAATGAGCATAAAAGTATCAACAGCAGGGTATGGAAGCTGTGTCTGAAGCCATTTCCCACATAGAGCCAAACAAGGTTTAACACAGTTTGCATCCTCATCTAACACAGTTACAGATCATGGTTAGAAAAAGTTCCATTGACTTCCTATGAGCTTACCCTGTAGCAGCTGCTCTGAGAGTTTCTGATGTGAGACCAACCTCAGCATTGAGAAACCATTCAGCAATGAGTCCTATACCACAGTCTTTTGAAGAAAAGAGAGCTAGTTGCCATGTCCTGTTTGTGAGCCTGGATAAAATTGCCTGGTTTCATCCATAATAGCAGGATCTTTCCCGAAGAGAGTTAGGAATAGCAGGGTTATGCCATGATGTGCTCTCATTTTCAGTTACTTTTACCCTTTTACCTTCAAATGTGCTTTTTTTTTTTTTTTTAACAAGGTGACTGATCCAATGACAATTTCAAGACAGAGTGAAATTGACACATTATTTGAATTTGCTAATATTATAAAAATAGTTCATTTTCAAGTAACAAGATAGTCAAATTGGCACAGCTCAGCTATGTCTAAAACATTCCCTTTTGTTAAATGCATTTTCTGTGCTGTAGCCAGCCCAGGCTGACATCATCCAGCCCTTGTTTTTCTTGTTGTAGACAAGTTAAGTTGAATGGTTTACAACCATGAATTAGTGAGTGCATTTGAATACAACCAAAGGATATTACAACAAAAACAAAGATCCTTCATCTCCAGTCGTTCCTTTGGGCTGATACCTTTACAACATTCACGCAGGCTGATTTGTTTTTTTTTTTAATTTTTAAAATTTTTTGGAGGAACTAAGCATTGGTGGCTTTCGTCAATTTCTGTCAGACTTGTGGGTACTCCATGTTTTTGAAAGCTGGCTGTGTCCTGGTTGCATGCACAAATGGCCCATCCTCACTCTTGTTTCTCTGCTCAGCACCATCTGCCTAGCTCACTTGCACTTGATCAGATGTCCACTGCCACTAGATACCAATTCCTAGATGGTGGCAAGCTGTAGGACCCTGCAGAAGAGCTTTGAAGGAGCAGGATGGTCTAATCAAGTGTCACTTTTTAGCACAAATGTTTCCAGCTACTCTAGCATCATTTTTGCTCAAGCTTGGAATCTTCAGCAAGCTCAGATTATGGTCTTTGAAGTATCAAAATGTGGGTGGTTTACAACACTTGTATGCTGTTTTTTAACCAGATTATTGTCAGCACGCTTTGATCGCTCCCCCATACAGTAATTTTAACAGTCTCCAAGACAGCATTATCTGTTGATTTAATCAAAGTTGTTCCTAAAGATGTTTTATTTGAAATTGCTCTAGCAAACATGGGAAAGGTGATGATTTTTGTACATGATAACTTTCATTGGACCATAATGTCAGACAAGTTTTCCAATGCAAGACATTCTTCATCAGGTCTGAGAAGGGAAGCAAGCACAGTGATTGTTAAGAACAGTGGGTAAAGCTGTGAAACTGGAGCCAGGAGAAATTCCCAAGGGTAGCAGACGAACAATTAGCAGAAAAGAAGCTTGGTTACTTGGTGATCAAGACCTTTCAAAAGTGAGAAAGGCCATTATCATGTGTGTAGGAAGAATTTCAGGAGTCAGGTAGATTATAGTGTGTCATAACATTAAGAGACATAACATAACATAAGAGACTTAACGGTGGGAGTCTACTACAGGCCTCCCAACCAGGGAGAAGAGCTTGACCAGGAATTCTTGGGTTAGCTCACAGAGGCAGTGAAGGCTAAGGATGTGGTAGGCATGGGGGACCTGAGCTTCCTAGACATCTGCTGGGAAGAACAGTCAGCCAGGTCTGAATGCTCACGTAGGTTCTTGGCCAGAGTGCAGGACCTCCATCTAACCCAGGAGGTGCACAGCCCCACCAGGGGGGACACCTTGTTGGACCTAGTGCTGGCCACGGGTGATGACCTGGTGAGGGGGCTGCGAGTGCTCGACCACCTGGGCGACAGCGATCATTGCCTGCTGGAATTCACCATCCAGCGCAAGGTGGCAAAGGCATGCAGTAAGGCAGCAGCCCTAGATTTTAGGAGGGCAAACTTTAGCGAGCTAAGGAGGATAGTTGGAGAAGTGCTAAGGTCCTGGAGGGGAGGGGAGCCAGGTGTCCAAGGAGAGTGGTCGCTCCTTAACGAGATGATCCTCCAAGCCCAAAGGAAGGTAATCCCAACCAGGATCAAAGGGAGCAGGAGAGCACACAAGCCTCCGTGGCTCACCAGAAGCATCCGGGAATGTCTCCTTGCTAAAAAGGAGACGTACACCCAATGGAAAGAAGGGGACATCACCAGGGAGGGCTATTCTGTAGTTGCTCGGGGATGTAGGGGGGTAGTTAGGAAGGCCAAGACAGAGATGGAACTGGGACTAGCTTCCCAGATTAAGGACAATAAGAAGTCCTTTTTTAAATACATAGGGAGTAAAAAGAAGATCCCGGGTAATGTGGGGCCCTTGCAGGACGCAATGGGAAACTTGGTCGTCACACCAGATGGCAAAGCTAACATGTTCAATGATTTCTTTGCCTCCGTCTTCCTAAGTAGGGACCAGAACAGCCACCTCCCTGCTGGGCCCCCCTCGGACCCTGGGGGAGGCACGCCTGGGCCACAGGTTAGCGAGGATTTAGTTAGGGAGCTTCTGGAGGGGTTGGACGTATTCAAGTCAGCCGGTCCGGATGATCTCCACCCTAGAGTTCTAAAGGAACTGGCCGAGGTCATTGCAAGTCCCCTGGCACAGCTTTACGAGCACTCGTGGTGTTCTGGTGAGGTACTGGAGGACTGGAAGAAGGCCAACGTGGTCCCCATCTTCAAAAAAGGCAGGAAGGAGGACCCGGGAAACTATAGGCCGGTTAGTCTTACCTCAATCCTAGGCAAGCTGTTTGAGAAAATTATGCTGGCACACATCCATGAGGGGCCAGCAGGGGGCTGCATGCTTAGGGCCACCAACACGGGTTCATCAGTGGCAGGTCCTGTCAGACCAACCTGGTGGCCTTTTACGATCAGATCAACAGATCATTAGATGGAGGGGTAGCAGTGGATATAGTCTTCCTGGACTTCTCTGACCCCATTCTCATTAAGAAACTGGGGGGCTGTGGTGTACACAGTCAAATGGGTCGCCAACTGGCTGGTGGGCCGCACCCAGAGGGTGGTAGTGGATGGGTCGTTCTCAACCTGGAAGGACGTGGGCAGTGGGGTTCCACAGGACTCGGTCCTCAGGCCCGCACTGTTCAACATCTTCATCAGTGATTTGGACGAGGGGGTAAAAAGCACCGTGTTCAAATTTGCTGATGACACTAAGATGTGGGGGGACATGGGCACACTGGAAGGATGCAACAGGCTACAATCAGACCTAGACAGGTTACAGGGGTGGGCAGTCGAGAATAGGATGAGATTCAACACAGACAAGTGCAAGGTGATGCACCTCTGGAGGAACAACTGGCACCATACCTACAGGTTGGGGAACTCCCCTCTTGTCAGCACGGAGGCGGAAAAGGATCTGGGGGTCATCACTGACTCCAAGATGAACATGGGCCGGCAGTGTGGAGAGGCAGTTAGGAAGGCCAGCTGCACCTTGTCATGCATCCACAGATGCATCTCGAGCAGGTCCAAAGAGGTGATCCTCCCCCTCTATGCGGCACTGGTCAGGCCGCAGCTGGAGTACTGCGTCCAGTTCTGGGCGCCACACTTCAAGAGGGATGTGGACAGCATGGAGAGGGTCCAGAGGAGGGCCACTCGCATGATCAGGGGACAGCAGGGCAGGCCCTATGAGGAGAGGCTATGGGACCAGAACCTGTTCAGCCTCCAAAAGAGAAGGCTGAGGGGCGATCTAGTGGCCTGTTATAAACTAGTCAGAGGGGATCAGCAGGAATTGGGGGAGTCACTGTTCCCCCGAGCACCGCCAGGAGTGACCAGGAATAATGGTCACAAGCTGGCAGAGGGTAGGTTTAGGTTAGATATCAGGAGGCGCTACTTCACGGTCAGGGCAGCTAGGATCTGGAACCAGCTTCCAAGAGAAGTGGTGCTGGCTCCTACCCTGGAGGTGTTTAAGAGCAGGTTAGATGAACATCTTGCTGGGGTCATTTGACCCCAGTACTCTTTCCTGCCATGGCAGGGGGTCAGACTAGATGATCTGCTCAGGTCCCTTCTGACCCTAGAAACTATGAAACTATAACGTTGCTATCCCTTTATACTAGCCATACAGTTAGTCCAGAAGATATCACCCCAAAAATCCTTAACCCTTGCCTAAATTTTGGACCATTACAGCTACAACACCATTCTGCCACTACCCTAGGAAATATGAAACTCAGCTCAGTACAGTACAGCCCCCCATGAAGTCAAAGGCAAAGTTCCAGGACTGGGGCCGACTATTAGCTAGTTCCATAATTCACAACGTTTACTTTTTTTCTGGACATGGGAGATCCAGTACAGGTCTTAGAAATCTTAATGTCTTTCTCTTCATTGTCAGTGATCACTGGCATAGTGTTCTGACTTCTGGCACTTGTGGCCAGTGAAGTGCTGTTAATATTTTAGAAGTATAGTTTCACTCCTAACAAAGTATTCCCCCCCACTGCTTGGCACTCAGTCCCTGCAACAAGATAATTCTGCTCATGAATGTTGGGCAAGGGAACTGAAGAATCTGTTCATTTGTTTTTCTCATTTACACAAAAATTCTTTCCTCTGACCATAACTGAGAAGACAGGCAACACCATTGGCAAACAAACCTATTAAGTGCACTTGCTGGAAATGTCTATGCTTTGGTTCATAAAAAAATGCTTAGGCTGTTTGCCAGTCTAGCAAGTTTTTCTGCTTGTGGAACTTGAAATGGAGGGTGATGCAGAAATTGCAGGGCATGTGTGAGACTGTCTGGTGTATGGTGTCACCTGATGTAATTCATGTAAATGCGGTCCCTGGGGACCTGGTAGGGATAGTTTAGCAGTACTGAAAAAGGGGGTGTCTTCAGAGATGATATGGCTCTAACTTCCGCTTAAATTGGTTGGGTGTCCACCTTATATTTCACTGCTAAACATAAAGTCATAAGAAGATAGAGTAATTTGGAAGATAGCAAGACTGTAGTTCATTTAGGGTATTGGTTGTCTCCATTTAAGACATGCACTGACCCCTGTCCTGAAGACAATGTGGATTGTAAAATAATCCAAGCATTTTTGCAAAAGCAAAGCAATGATTGCAGAATAGATGCCAAGCAAGCACCTTAGCAGCTCAGATGTTGTGCCTGAAGTAAAAAGGAAACAAAACAAAACAAAAGCTGTTGTAAACTTGGCAAAGTACAGCTCTATGCCTGAACACTGCGTAGCCAGTCCTATGTAAGTCTGTTGGGTATTAAGTTGATAAGGGGATATGATGTGTACAGGGTTTTTATTTGATTTTTAAATGGATGCTATGTTGTCAGATTCTATTCCACAAGAAGAAGGTAATGTGTGCTTTTATATCATTCATTTTTTTCTTAATTATTTCTTAATTTTTCTCCATTTAAGTGAGAATCCCAACTTGCATTAAAAAAAAACAACATTCTGTAAATGTCCAGCTCTCAGGGTTGCAGAATAAAGCTTGAAAATTACAACCCTAAAGGTTCAAAACCTAGAAGACAAACTAAAATAACCTCAAATGTATTTTTCTTTTAAAAGTAAAAAAAAGACCCCAGAAATGAACTCCTGACTTAGTCTGCGTGTTGTTAACAGTACTTCTACTGTTTAAGAGAAGTTGATGTCATTGTATTAGGCTTTACATGGCATATTATGTGCAGTTGTGTGGGCATTGTCTTCCAAAGAAATAAGTACCTTGGAAAGGATGATATATAAGGTCTCCTGAATTAGTGAAAAGGTTTAGAGAATTGGGTTTGTTTTCCTGAGGAAAAGGAGCCCTGTAGAAGATTTTGATAAGGGTTTTTGACATTCTAAAAGGAATTGATAAAGTCAGAATAAAGATTGCATTGCTGGGGAAATCAACAATGTAGAAGTAGATGTCATCTAAGTCCAAGGATAATAGGGGCCCCAGCAGAGAGAGAGCTCCCAAATGGGAAGAGGTAGCTAGAGGAAGTAACCAAGGGGATGGTTTATAAGAGTAGCACAGATGTGCTCAAAAGATACCTTGATTTGTTTCTGTACTAGTCAGAGGTTTGGGTTAGGGCCCTTGTGAGAAAGTAAGGAGGCAAGAATAAGATGCATTGGAGGTGGGCCAGCATGTTGGGCCACCTGACTTGTCTTTTTCCTGTTACTAGCAGTACCTTTTGTTCTCATAACTGGCATCATTCCACCTCAAAGTGTATATTCTTGCCAGACCCCCCAGGTTATCTCAGGGCTGGGCCTATCGGTAAAAGCTTGTCCTTTGCAGGCCTGAAGGGCAATTTAGTAATTTAATAAATCATGCCACTTTATTGTAACAGACATGTGTTTGCTTTGTAGTGGGAGTGTGGACATCCCTGAGCTGCCCCCACTCTTCAGTCACTGTAGGGAGGTATTCCAGGGGCTTGAGGTGACTGATCCTCTTTACCCTAGGTAGAATTGGGCCTCGAGCCTCTGGAGCACCTGCCCAGCTTTATCTGGTTGGGGAATCTTGAGACACCCCTCTGTAAGCAGGGAAAGTCAATATTCCCTGCTTATGGAAACCTTATAGGATTTCCAAGGCAAATCTCTATAAACAGGGGAAGCCCATGTGAGTACCTATGTGGAGGCATCGGACCCTGGGGAATGCCTGGCACTCCTTGTCTCCATGCTAGGGCCTACATGGCCCTGTGCCTCTACGCTGTGACTTGCACTGGCTCCTGTGCTGACATGTTTCACTTGAAGGCAGGGGTCAGCGTGGAGCCTGATGCTGGCTGCTGTGGAGGTGCAGAGCTAGAGAATCCACAGTACTCCATCCACTCCAACCCATGACCTGTGCTAATCTGTGCCTTTACCTGGAGCACAGGTCAGTGCAGGACCTGGTGCATATCCCAACATAGAAACATGAGATGCCAGGAATTCCCTGGCTCTCATGCCAACTCATGCCTCTTTGTGATGCATAGGTCCTCCCTGCAAGGAGGTGAAGGGCAGTGAGGGATGCAAGTAATCTCCAGGCAAAGGGAGCACACTGCCCAATAAAGGTGATCTGCTTCCATTTGGTAATGTCTGTTTCTGCCCTCATTCTTCCTGCTAATTTAAACATGAGATTTTTTCTTACATTGTTTTCTTAGGCTAAAAACAGACATTGGTGGGGCTGAGTGGTCAGGGCTGTGATTCTGCAAAACAGGCAGGGGCAGTCCTTTACACACGCATCTTGATAGCATTTAAATTGAATTAGTCACTGTTGTCCCAGGGAGAGTTCAAATACTTCCAGGTACTTAATGTGGAGCAACTTGTCCCTCTGTAGGAACCCCGGAAAAAAGGCTTTGTCCTGGGAGAAGTCTGAGATCTGTTTTCAACCTTAGGTTCTGTATGATGGAGAAACTCTTCCATCCTGGGGAAAGAGGAGAATTCTGTTTTCCCTGGGTCTGGGTTACATTCCCACACTGCTTTATCAGTCCTTGTTGGATGTACTGCAAATGTTTGACAGGGGCAAATTGTGCTGGAGAGTGACCTGGGAATGCAGCCTTGCTGGTCATTTCACCCTGGCATCCCTTCAGTGTACACTGTGAGCCTCATGCAAGATTCAAGAGGAGGAGATATATTTTTGTATGTGGAGCCATAGGCAAGAAAACCCATCCCAGCCAACCCTGGGACATTTCCTAAAGATGAAATCACATCCCCCAGTAGAAGAACAATTCTTAGATTGTGAGGACCCAGGCAGAAAGAGTTCCATTTAGGGGGTTTAAATATAGCTGGCTCAAGATCGATGACTTCTAATAAAAGTTCTAATTGTCGATTTACTGTACTGAAGTGGAGTACAGTAAGTGTATATAGTGTGGCGTAGTTGTAGGAACAGGGAGGGCCTCTGTATGCTGCACTTGTGAAGACATGGCCTATGAATTATGGTGAGTGTCCCATGTCTGACCAGGCGGTAGAGGGAGGGGGGAGGTTTGGAGGCACACAGAGAACTCTGGTGGAAGCCTGTCCAGTAATGGGGGCGGCTGCTGGGGAAGGCGGGTGTATGCTATAATCCAGTGGCCCTTCCACACAGTAATAGTGTGGCGAAGTGTGCTGATGGAGAAGGGTACCAGAAACTGATATACGTGGCTGTTATCTACTGTGCTTGTAATAGACTTCAGTACAATGAAAACTTCATTTGTATGATGTAAGTAACTTCAATAGCTTAAACCCGTTAGATAATTCTACTGGTACAGATGATACAAGTGTACAGGCAAAGGATAAAATGTGATTCCATCTGGTGATGTGAGAAGGAGGGTATTCTGCATACACATTGCTGCAGAGCACAAGATTCTTACTTCTACAGCGCCAGGTTGCCCGGCAGGGTAAAGTGCTAGATGAGGAAAGGAGGCAGAGATCAAGGGTGTGGATGCACATAACAATGAGCCAGTTCAAACAGGGTTTGAATCGGAAGTGGTCAGGCCATATACCCTCATTGAACTGGTATAAACTGGCTGGAACAGTTAAAGTGTACCTGGAAAGCCACTCCTCTGATCTGTTGAATTTTGAACTGCTCTGTGTTTAGTGTGTAAGCCAAACAACACAGATCTGGTTGGTCCTCTAGGCATCCTACAGTGCAATGCTCTGCCCTCCCTTATTGCTGCACGTGGCTGGTGTGGGCCAAACTGTCTCTGGGGTCAAAGCTTACCTCTGTGGATGTATTGAGAATTTTGAATACATGGAGGGAATTTTGAAACTCCCCTTGAAATGAATGGGAAGTTGTTTTTGGTTGACTATGGTCACTATTTTCCATGTGTGTCAAAGGAGATGGCAGTAGCATGTTACACGTGCTGTGGTTTATAGGGCTGATGCTTTAGGAGACCACAAGGGAGGCTGCTTCAGTAGCTTCAGACAGCAGAGGAAAAGGCTTGTGTGACGGGTTTAAGGCACAATAGTTCTCTCATTTGGGTTTTCTGTTGAAACACTATCATTTTAAATGCTTTGTGGAGTTAAGACGGGGGCTGTGGACTGACAGCAAGGGTGCTGCAGGTGCAATGTATAGATAAGTTAAGGCAGGGTTCGGCAGTTTTTTTGGACACAGCCAAAAAAACCCACACCCTTGACTTGTGATGTTGGTGTGCCAGGGAAGCCATGAGGAGCCTGATCCTTGTTGTGGCAATGCAGCCCCATCCCCTTCCTTGCCACCCACCCTGAGGTGCGTGTACCAAACAAAACGCCTTCTTATGCCATGCTTTGGCACCTGTGCCAGGGGTTGCCTACCCCTGAGTTAAAGGATGGTTTTGGAGTGAGGTGGAAGGTCTTTTGACTGATGCTTTGGGTGAAGATGGTGAATATATTGAGACAGCAGAGCCTCCCCTTAGACATCTCTGCTAATTCTTCTAGTCTCCAGTAGGCTGGCTGAGGTACTGCATAGGATCCAGAATTTAACCATCTGTGTTGGCTCCGTGGCTTCAGTTTCGCATGCAGTCTAACCTGCAGGAAGCAAAGTGGAGACTAGATTGCAGTGGCATAGGTATTAGGACCCCAATGCCTCTGTGAATTATGGGGGCATGAGGGAACGCTGCAGTCTGGCGTGCCACAGGCTGTTGGGGTCCATACAGCGTGTCTTGAACTGTAGCATGGTTATGTGAGTTCAAGCTCATTTTGTTTGTAGATTTGACTTGATGGGAGCAGTGGAGTCAGGATGAGTCTGTTAGGGGCTGTAGGGTTTGGGAGTGTCCCTTGTGTAAGGAGTCACTATGTAGTGCCCTTGTCCTCAGGCTGTCGCTGCATTTGCGGCTGCAGTTACAGCTCCCCGAAGCTCTTGCATTTCCTTCTATACCTTTTTTGAGGTTTATGTCCGTTCTGTTAGGATGTGGGATTAAACAAAATCTTTCTGTTTAGCTGGAATCTTGTCTTGCTGAAGCATCTCTCTCTCTCTCTCGTTCTTTTCTCTAAGACTTCACCCTACAGACAGCTAGTTGTACCCTTCCCCCACATCCTGCCATCCCCTAGAGAACATGTCACAGGGAATTAAAACGGCTGAAAAGGCCTTGGAGAGGCTGCTGCTTTAGAACAGTCCCTCCTCTCTGGCCAGGAGGGTGGCCCCTCCTCAGTGCCCCTTTGTGTCCTGTCCAATTCCCCTCCCCCCATTCAGTGAATGCCACAGGACAGACCAGCAGCTCAGAGCATTTTTGATCTTTGCTCCGGCAGCGCGGTCTCTGATGCCATCCACTGCAGGGGCAGGGGGGGTTCCCCCACACAGCGAGACTCCAGGACCTTCCTGAATCATTGCTGCAGCACGCTCGATCGCTCCGGTTTCCTGGTGGCAGAAGAGGGGAGGTTTCGTTGCTGCTGCACTTGCTGGCTGAGTGCTCTCTTCTCTCTCCATCTGTGTGTGCCTCTCCCCATGACTCTGACAGCATCGCGTGCTCTCACTCTCAGTCCTTCTTCCCACAATTCACACACGGTCTCCTCAGAACAGGGATGATGTCACTTCCTTCTGGAGTGTTTCGGGGGTGTGGAAGGGGGGAAGTCACGACCCCCGGCTCATTCGTTCTGAGCAGCCCCAGTTGAATAAATGAGATTGCTATCTTGGAGGGAGGGAATTTTTCTGAAGATGATGCCTTGCTTTTTCGGCAACCAGTCTCTGAGCCATCCTTCTCTCTTCTGACTGGGATTTTCAATGGCTGCATTAGAGTTTGCTGTTTCTTCCTTCACTTGTGATTTCTGTCTCCCTGGACACGCACTTTCCCTGAAACACCCTCACGGAAGAGAAGAATGAGCTGCTGCTGGACCACCTGGCATGTAAGCATTGCTGATTCCTATAGATCTTATGCTGACCTGAGTGTTGTCAGTCTGGGGGTTCCTTCTCTCAAGGCTTGTGCATGCTTGTGCTCCCCCCAGATTGGGGTTCAGCATCCCAGGGCTTCTTGCATTACTGGTTCAGATTCATACTGTATCTGAAGCTCTTTTGTAAGTGGATGTGGGGTGTGGAGACTTTGCTTCCTATCAGTTGGACCTATCTTCTAACCTAAGAACCTCAAGGCTCCTTTTGCTCAATTCCCTCACTTTTCCTCCCCACTCCTTTTCTCAGATGTAGTTCTTTGGCCACGACCCAGGGCTTCAGGTCCTAGGACTCCATAGAAGGAAAGAGCTATTTATTTCTTGCAGTGTGACTCCAGGGTTGTACTAAGAGGCCTTCTCTCACACCTTTTTTCCTGTCTAAACGAGGGCAAGGGCCCCAGACCTCCTGGTTTAGATTTCTTAAAGGCAATCTTTAGGTATTTACTGAACTTGTTCTATCCCTGCTTCCCACATTGCTGTGTTCAGGGAGTTCAGGAAGGAAAAGACTAGCAATATCAATCTCTGTCTTTTTCATATTGAGTAATGAAAGACAAGGGACGCTGTTCCCTCTCCAACTGTTGCTATAGGTCAGGAATCCACCTAAAGGTTTTCTTTCCCCATGAAGTAGCACTCCTTGACATGATAGAAGGTGGCAGTCAGTAGGAAACAAGGCACTGTACAGCTGCTTGCATTGGTAGGGGGCTGCTGGAAAGTAGAATGATGTGGTGGGGGGAGCAGTTGTAAGCTAAGTATTGATGAAAGTACCTGTACTGTTAAGGATCAGCAATACACAAGGAACTACTAGGAGAGACCAGTGCATGCCCAGGCCAGGGCAACAGTAAGTAAGAAAGAACAGGCTGAAAAATATCTCTGTGTGTTTTAATAGGCGATAGCAATATTCAAGGAAAGGTAGAAAGTACCACCATGTGCCATGACAGGTGGTAGGGTTATTCATGGTAAGGCTTGAAAGTATCACCATCTGGCCAATGGAGTGAGCAGTTTGAAGGGTAGGGCTGTAATGTACCAAGTGCACTGATGAGTATGTGCTAGGGAAGTGTGAATCCAAATGGTGTGTAGTTTCACATTTTTTTTTGTTCTACTGATCTTGGAATACAGCGTTTCCTTTACTGAAGTGAGTAACACTCTGGAAGTGTGTCAGCATATTAATTTGTGGAATCTCCTGAAAAGTGTTAAAGATGTGTGAAGGCATTTATTGCTGTATGACTGAGGTGCGTGACTGTGACTGAGATGTGCTGGAGATCAAATTCAACTGGACCAGGTTGGCAGCAGGGCCCCATTAGGAGTAGATGTAAGAGAAGAACTGCCATCCTGTTCTTGTCCAGGAGGAGATCTTCAGGCCCAGTAGGTGGAAGAAAGAGCAGAAGCATGAGTGCTGGGTACAAGATGAGGGTACAAGATGAGGGTTTCTGTGACGTGATAATATCAGACTCTCTAATAACGCAGTTTGGCATGTAGGGATGCAGGTTGCCTGGACTATCAGGAACCCAAAGTACTTGGTCGTTTGAAGATTCTGCTTAGATGACAAGCAACCACTTCACTCATCACATCATTCGCATCATATGACAACAGGACTGAAATGTGAGACTTAATGTTAGAATATTGAACTGTTTGTTTTGTGCTAGAAACAAGGCTTGGTGGTTTGTAGCCTTTGATATCTTGTTGTTGATCCTGATTATATCACAATGAGTATCGAATGGTTCTTGTTTTTGCCTGGATTATGTAGTTTGGCCCAAGTAATACTTAGTGTTTCAGAGACACAACTGTGGAAAGCGTGGTTGCTGCAGGTTAGGACTGAGATGCATTGACAAATTTATGTGAAGGCCTGGAACTAGAAGAGCAGAAGGTGATGATTCAGAATTGAGATGCACCGGCCAAGCTGTCTGGTAGCCAAAGCTCTGAAACAGCATAGGATGCTCTAGGTCACAGAGGAAGTGCTGTGGCAGAGCTGAGGGTAAAGAAGCCTTGTACTGCAGGGGATGTTGTTATAAGGTCACCATTTATGTATCGTGGCAGAGCACATTGGAAGCCAGAAGTGGAGTAGCATGATCTGTAGCATGCTAGGATAGAAATATCTCCATGAAGCCGTGAGCCATGAGCAAATGCCAGAGCTTGTGTGGTAGATCACTGCAGAGGCAAATGATCATCAGAGCTCTATGAGGCCTTCAGGTCCAAAATAAAATATCCATGGCAGGCTTGTGATACTTTGGCAGAACTCTTAGCATACAGGGCTGGGTTCGATTGGAGTATAATAGGGTGCAGCAAAGCAGGACTGAAATTCCTTGGCTGAACCCTGGCAAGAGTAGAAGCTGGATAGTCCTATAGTCTTTGATGTGGCTGGCAGTACTTTTTTTTTCCTAAGGTCATTGGGTTGAAAAGTTAGGAAAAAAGTGGGAGGGACAGAGAAAAGTAATCCCCCAACTGATTATGATTGTAATTTTAATGCACGCAGGAGACAAAGTGAGATATGGGGACTGTTACACAATTAACAACTAGTACTACTTTTCTTTTGTGGTGTTCAAGGGAAGGTGGGAAGGTATGCTTCCCTGTGGGATGATGGGCAGCTCCCTAGTGGGGTGAGAGATGTAGTGATGGTGTCATGGTGGTGTGAGGGCCAACTCTTAGTGGATACTTTGGTGCATCTAGCCAAGTGAGCAGAAGGCATCATCAGGAAGCTTGGGACTGAAGAGCCTGGTGGCAGATATGTGTAGGCAAGAGCATGGTAATAGGAGGTTGTACAGAGCTTTGTGCCTGTAAAACCTGTCGGGGGCATCCTGTAGGGATCACTTACAAACACTGTGCTCTGTAACACAATTCCAGGTAATCTTGTAAGCTGGAGTCAGGTGTGTGTTCATTGTAGTCAGTGAGAGTTGTTGTGCACCTGTTTCAACTAACACTTCCCCCTCATTATACTGCTCCTCTTCTTCCCTCACCCTCTCTTTTTTCTGGAGTCTGGGATGCCCCCTGGTGATGGGCAGAGGAAACTATGATACTATCATTTGTGTAGGACAGGGAAGACTCTCAGGCAGGCCCTTAATGTGCGGTGGATGGAAGGGGTGCTAGCACAGGCCCTCTCTTTTTGAGGTGGCTGGAGATGACCTACATTGTTCATTCCTGTGCTTCTGTTTCAGGAGGTGAGTGTTGTGTCTGCTGAGCCTCTTCAGACCTGCTAGCCATGCCAGGGATTGTGGTGTTTCGCCGTCGCTGGTCTGTAGGCAGCGATGACCTCGTTTTGCCAGCCATTTTCCTTTTCCTCCTTCATACTACCTGGTAAGTAAGAAGTGCATAGACTCAGGAGAGGGCTGCCCTGAGCCCAGTCACGGCTTTCTTTTGCAACTCCTGTCTCTTGGGTCTGGAATTCTCCCTATGCTCCTTGGTGTAGCACAGACAGCTTCTACTGGAAGCTTGTGCCAGACTGTTCTGAATGTCTGGTGCCTCTTCTTGCCATTCTATTCATCAGTGGAATTCAAAGCTGCTGTTCTGACTTTTTTTTCATGGAAAATGTATTTTAGAAGCCTGGTGCCTATAACCATCATGTTGAATTTTAGCAGGGGGAGGGGAAGCTCTTCCTGATAGGGGCTCAAGGGAAAAGGATAAGAGTGTAGTGTGTTTAGCAGATTCCAAAGGATAGCTCAGAGACACCAAGTAGATGAGTCCCAGGTTACCAAGTTGGTCAAACCTGGGCAGCATGTCTCCAGAATGATAGTTGGGGAGGGGTGTGTTCAGGACCAAGTTAACCAAGATGAGTGGAAGAACTGGCAGGAAATGTGTGGGACACCTAGGATCCTTCTGTGATTCTGAAGGATGGAAAGGCTGGATCTATGAGGTGGTGGTAGTAGTGGGGGATATGGCTAGATGGGGAGATGCTTTGCTTCATGTTGCCACTGATAACTGCTTGGCTTGTGCTTGGCAGGTTTGTGATCCTTTCTGTGGTGCTCTTTGGGCTAGTGTACAATCCCAACGAGACCTGTTCCCTTAACCTGGTGGACCACGGCAGAGGCTACCTGGGCATCCTTCTCAGCTGCATGATAGCAGAAGTGGCAATCATCTGGCTCAGCATGAGAGGCAGCATCCTGTACACAGAGCCCCGGGATTCGATGCAGTATGTGCTGTATGTCAGACTGGGTAAGAGGCAGTGGCCTGGGGCCTTCTAACTACTCAGCCTCCTCACTGCCATCTGTTACTCTCAGAAGACTCTTCCTTCACATACACTGACAAACTCATAGCTCCTAGAAGACATCCAGATGGTCACTCCTCTGACTGAATATACGGTCCCTCTGGAACAGGAATGGAGTGCCCTACTCCTGCTTACATATCTTGATCCATCACCCAGCATACTTCCCTGACACACCTTTCCTTCATCCCCATTCACCAGAACACCAGCCTACACCACTTTCCCTACAACAAGCAGATTTGCTTTCCCTTATGCAATAAAAAGCATGTCCAACTGGTCAAACATTTATCTCTTCACTCCACCTTTCCACAAGCCTTGCCATAATACAAGCATATGCCTCTATAAACCATGTATATGCCCACCGTGATGTGTGCACCTGCCCCTCTCTGATGCATGTGTACACTCTAGCCAGCTACTTTATGCACATACGGACCAGCTTTTGACCCACATTTGTGATTGTATCTACCCAATCAGCAGTTTGCACATTTACTGTGTAGGTAAATATATGTACTGGATGCCCACAGGCCTCCTCTCTTCCTGAGATGCATGGGTAACCAGTCTTTTCCTCCTAAGACCTTTCTCCCACTGCCTACCCTCCAAATTTTTCAGGAATCATACCAAAAAGGGCAGCAGCCCTTTTCTTCAGGGTTCCTCATGTCTCTGGTTTATCCTCTAAGATACAGAAATGTACTAGTCCTCCAGACATCTATCCCAGGGAGAAATGTTTTCATCAGAACATGGTGGAAAGCTTGGCCAGATGGGGCCAAATCCATTTTAAACATGTGGGCAGAGCAACCTGTTGCCAGTTCTTGTTTGCCTGGTTTGATCCCATTTAGGATTCAGTAATGACCCAGAATTCTCTCTTGAGAGCTCTCTCTGTATGGGAGATATTTCCGCTTGTGAGTACTAAGTGCAAACCATTAATGAGGAAAGCAAACTAATTTTCCTTTCTTTCTGGCAGACAGACTGAATCTCCCTAGAGAAGGGAGCAGAGGCTGCCAGTTTGAGAAATAATGTATTAAAATCAGACTGAGTGGAGGGGTCCAAGAAAGGGGAGCAAATGAAAATGAAAATGCAGTCTCTTTCCCTGCCCAAGATGTCAACCCTGTTTAAAACCATTTTTGCATGAGGGCGTTGTCCCTTTCTGCTCCATGTTTCTCACTGTGGTTACCACAGTGACGATGGCAGTGGGAGTATTGTCACCATGCAGTTTAGGCCCTTGGGACTTCCAGATTTTTAAGCATGTGCGATCTAGATGAGCTCGGAATCCAGGGGAGTCTTGGCTACTCTAGTGCTCCCATCAGGTGGGGCTAACCTCGTGCTAGCAACTGTGGGAATTTTTTGAATGTGCAGCCAGTATCGTAAGAGCAAGTCTAGTTTTTAAGCATTCTTTAAAAGCATTTGTCCCCAACCCTGTTGGCTGGCTAAAGAGTCTTAGAAATTGTATTTGCTGAACCATTCATAAGTAGTGCTTACCAACATAGATGGGGCCTTAGAAGTAACAGAAGTTTTGGTGCTTGGCAGGTCTGCTGTTAATCACTGACACACAAGACCAGTGGATTGGGCATGTGTCTGTATTTTTACTGAGGGGAAACCGGTCCAGTGACTGGGATATACCAACTAATGAGAGAAGCGGTACTTGAAGTGCTTAATAAAAATAAGGTTTTGGCTTTGGAGAAATGGCAGTAGGTGCCTGGAGCACAAGTGAAATCAGCTAGAGCATTCCATTGCCTACCATAGGTAGGGGATAGCCATGACCTGAGGTCTGTCAGAGTTAGGGTAGTTAAATGCTCCACATTCTTTTAAATTTGTAAAAGTAGGTAGGACTGATCCCCAGGTTACACATGCATCCTCTTGAATCTGTTGGAACCAACAGTCATTAAAGGCTCCCCATCTACCCCTTCTGATCCTACAAGAAGCAAGAGGGATTAACTGTCTGAGCTGGACAAGCCTGGGAACTGATTTCTTCCCCTCATATGCATATACTTTCAGAAGAAGGAGGCTAAGAAACCAGTCCAGAACCTGGGAGGCCCTGAGGCAATTATCTGTTCCACCACAGATTTCATGTGTGACTTTGGGCAGCGGACTTAGTCTCACTGCACTTCAGTTCCCCAGGGATTGGGTACTAGAATAAGAGGGTCTGGATATATTTCTAAATTTCCCAAGATTGTACAGAGTTGGATTCATCCCACATTGACACCCTTCTAAATTGGCTGCCTTAGTTAGGGAGGCCATTTAACATGGTGAGACCTAGCAGCCCATGTTATATAAGGGAATCTTATGTGCATTGCATTGGGGAAGAGGGAGAGGTTGGAGATCTCTGGGCATTTATAGATGTGCTCTGGGGGGGTGGGAGTGGGGTATGGGGGGGGGCGGTGCTTTAGTTAGCTAGCTGCACTAGTTAAAAGTGCCCAAGCATCACATGTATCAGTGTCCCCGCACTGAAAAAAAATGGTGGCAGGGTGCTTTGAACTAAAACTCATTGAATGATCTTTAGTTTAAAGCACCCCACCACCATTTTTCAGTGCAGGGATACTGATACAGGTGACATTGGAGGCTGCTGGAGTGTATTAATTTTGCACTCCAGCAGACTTGATTAATTGTGTTGGATTTACAGCAAATTGGAGCAGCCTCATTGCCTATCTGTAGGAGCCTTCTATGTCCTACTTTTGCCTGTGATGCAACTCCAGGGGTTGCAGTGGTGTGAGTATAGTTAGTGTGTTATGTAGGGATAGGGGGCATACAGGGTCTAACGGCTTTCTGCATCACATTCTTAAAGATTACCTTTCAAAGTCTTGTAGCTAAAACCCCAGTAATCTATTCTGTGCTGCTGTCCTGCTAGAAAACAGAATACAGAACTGAGCCCAACAGGGTAATTAGCAAGCCGGTGGCTAAAGGTCATGTGGTGTTCAGGATTTTTCTCTCAGCCTGGGAGCTGTTGATAGGAGGCACAGGTGGACCTGCCAGAGACTAGGCTGGTGGGCTGCTGTTTTTCTGGTCTCCTGTGTGAAGGGGGAGGTAGTGCTAACCTTTAGAAAGATGCTGCTATTGTGTGCTCTGTTTCTGTTGTTTCAGCCATCCTGGTGATCGAGTTTGTGTACGCTATAGTGGGCATTGTTTGGCTAACCCAGTACTACACCTCGTGCAATGACCTCACTGCCAAGAGTGTCACCTTGGGTATGTATTTGGTGTCCTTGAGTGTCCTGAATGTGGTGCTTGGGTAGTGCATATCCTACACACTCCTTTGTAGATAGTGGGGTGCCCCATAATCCATTCTCATACATGGGGAGGGCCCCCCTGGAAATTGATCGAAAAACAGTAGCTGTGAAGACAGTACTTCTTATCTGAATATGCAGTCACACAGAGCAGGTACTGTGTACATACACTTGAGCTGCCTGCAGTGAGACAGGAATCCAAGACCCTATCATAGGCCAGTGTAAAAGGCTCAGGTCCCCTTCAGTTTGTTTCATAGAAGACTTTACTGTTTATGCAGAATTCCTTTCAGGATCTCAGCCAGTCTTACCAGGGTCCTGATACCAGCCCTGGAATCCCTGAGGTATTGAACAGATATTTAGGTGTCTTCTGCATGGGTAACCTCCGAGCAAGAATCTCAAGGCTGGAGAACCCTCTCAGAGGATTTCCCTTCACCACAGTTGGCTGCAAGAGTGAGCAGGGTTGCATCATCCCTCTGCTCTCTGCAGCAGTGGAGAGGTGAGCGTGGTGTGCACACAGGAGACTAGGGTGGAGGAGCTCTTACTGTGGCCCAAGGATAGAGCCCCTGATTTCCTCTCTGCTCTCTCTGCAGGAATGGTAGTGTGCAACTGGGTCGTCATTCTGAGTGTCTGCATCACTGTCCTGTGCGTCTTTGACCCGACAGGGCGAACCTTCGTCAAGCTTCGGGCCACAAAGAGAAGGCAGCGCAACCTGAGGACATACAACCTGCGGTAAGGGAGCATGGAACAGCTGTCCAGGAAGAGGAGGTCTGGAACTACATGTTGATCTCTCCAGCTCTTGGCGCACTCCCTTTCCTGCCGTGGGGAGCTCTCACATGCAGGCATTACTTCCTTCCTTTGTGAAAGGTCATTTGGAAAGACTGTAGTTCTGATGCTCCTGCATATTCATGGTGTGTGCTATGTGTAGATCAGTGTATGTATGTGTCCAGAGAAAATCGGACACTGCAGGAGGTCTGACTAGACCCCATGTAAGCCAGTGGATTTGCTGCCCCTGATGAGCTCTGATCAGTAATTTCTAGTGTTCTTCACCCTGGGCATGATTTTTCCCCTGTTACACTGATGTAACACTTATCCTGCAGTTAAGAGTGAGACACCATCTTCATTCCTAGCTCCTTTATTCCTTTATTTTTTATCTTTTTCAAAATATTACCCTTTGGCCTGAAATGCCCTGTGTTTGGCGTAAGTCCAGAAGCAATTTTTTTGTGTTGGTGTTTAGACATTGTAATTAAGAACCTCTTGTGCCTGTGTGAGCTTACTCAAATGGGAATATGAAAGCTTTTTTTCACCAACAAGAATTTTTCAGACTTTTTTTTTTCTTCTTATAATGCTGGGACAACACAAACAGGCTTTGTTTTTACGTGCAGTCTTGACACACGCATAGCCCTTGGTCAGGAATGTGGCTTTGCAGGGTTGTGGGCATTTTCTTTTAAATGTGCAAAATTACAGACTTTTGGAGAAGAGCCTGCAGGTCACGTACTTCATCTCAAGAATATCCACTGCAGTGGAGCAGAGTGCTCCAAATCTTCGATCCATTTGAGACAATGAAGGAGCGTTTAGATGGTGCTCATGTATTGGAAAGGACCTTGGACCTTTTCCAGGCCTTTTCATACACCCTTAAAGGAATGTGCATTTTTATTTCATTAGGGCAAGACCCTTCTTTGTTATTTCATTATGTTCCTTGCATCAGTCCCAGGAGTGTTCAGGACTCATTGTACCTCATTAATCAAACTTACATGATGCAAGAGTGCTGCATTTAAAATCCAGATGTATAGAAAGTTCAGGATGAGTAGCATGTGGGCCTAGGACCACATGCTGCAATCCTAGCAGGCGTGGCTCAGCCCTTCACCTTCCTAAAAGGGAAACTGAGTGCCATGTAGCCTGATATGTTAAAAATAAACTCTTCTCTGCTTAATGGGGATATTAAAGAGGCATATACAAGCATAGGGGTTTGCCCAGTGCTGAACTTAATTTCCCTGCCATCCCGTAGTATTTTGTGCAGTGTGCTGTGCACCTGTTGTTTGCCGTGCTGTGCCCAGAAGCAGCTACATTTCAATGTTGATGACTGTTTAAATCGACAGTTTTGAGATTGAGTGAGTTATACTGTGATATGGAAACCTCAAATGTGCTGATGGCTTTTATTATTAAAGCAATACTGCCCAAAGGGCTTATTTTTATACCCTCCTGTGGTCTGGGAGCTTAATCGTGTAAGGTACCAAGGTTCTGCCCATTCCCATTGAGTTCAATGGGAGTTGAGGACATTCTGAACCTTTCAGGATAAAATCTTTAGTTTACAGTCTTTTGACTTGTATGTGTGAAAGTGATCTTTGTAATCCACTTGAAAATCTGAGCTGTATTTTCCTTGCCTCATAACAGAACGTGTTAAGATGACAGGCTTCTTTTTGGTTTATTTGTCACATTTAGGATCCTTAGATTTTAGTGGCTTCCTTTTTGTGGTATTTTGCTATAGTTCTTTAACTCATTTTAGTTGCATTGTGGTTTTGGCTGTACAAATGGCAGTCAGATATATGTGTATGCATGTGTGTGTTTAACAGACCTACAGAACTAAAGAAGAGTTCTGCTAATTATGCTAATTATGTTCTAGCAAATTTCTTTGGGCCAAGTAAACAGGAAATTTTAGCTTAAAAAAATCCTATTTGGGAAAACTTGGAGGGAATGAAAATACCAGCTCATCACAGGCTCTTCAGCCTGCCAGCTTGAGGTTGTGAAGTCGTTGACATGGCCATCTGGGCTTTCTTGTTTTCTGGAGCTACTGATTGTTGCTAGCTTCTTAAAACAGCAATATTCTTGCCCTTCTTTTGGAGTCTTACTACCAGATTCTGGGTTGTTTTTAAAAACTCTGAAGATCCCTGTCAGGCATGATCAGATGGATCTTCTCACTTGTTCCCTCATCCATGTTGGAGTGCCTTCTATTACCAGATCTTTTATGAAGCAGCCCACTGTATGCATGGGCGTTTCCCAGCAGGATCCTGTGCTCGGAGAACAGAATTGAGGTGATCTGTTTCTGAACAATCTAAGCTGTCTTTCATTCTACTGCTACCAGCATTAAAATCTGTTTTGGGAATATCTCTATAGAATAGCTTTTCAGAAGAAATTGGATACCATTCCCCACATCTTTTAAAGGCAAGTGTATTTGGTAGATCTGATAATCTGTGTTTTGTACACATCTCAATCAAAAATAGAGAAGGACTAGTTTACAAAGTGTAGATCCTACTGTCCAGTGGCACTCTGGCTTTGTTTGAGCTCCTTTGCAATGAATTGTCAGCAGAACTTTGCAAATATTTGATCGTATCAGTTCAGTGGTTGCACCAAAACATTGAAAAGTGTTGTGTGTTGGGTTGAACAAAACATTTTGCTTTTAGGATTTTTAACCTTTAAAAAAAATGTGGGGGGCAATTTTCCAAAGAAAATGAAGTAAAAACTGAAACATCTTTTTAAAAGAAATGTTTAGAATTGTTTTCAGCAAAAATTTTTCATAAAATTTGAAAATCATTTTGGTTCCTCCAGAATTGTATTTTTATTGCATAAACTATTTGCTGAAAAATGTTGCCCTGTTCTATTTGTAAAGTCCAATTTGTAGCAGCCCAGGCGTTCTTCTGTAGAGGTAAAAAAGTCTGTTGGGTGGTACAGTCAATCCAGAAAATGTTACATCACCTGCAAACAGCTACTCCTAGGCACCCTTCTACACTCCAAAGAGCCAGACATTTTCAAACATTTTGCCTCTCTCAGACCATGGCAAAGCAGTAGCCTCATTACAGCTTTTCTTCTCAGGGATGGGACTAAGTCTGTGGACACTGATGTTTAGGTCTTGCCAGATGGATCGGAGCTTTCATGAAAATTCACCTTCTCTGTACTTTTAACAATATTTATCATGTACAGAACACTGCCTTCTAAATCATTTTACTTGTCCTGCATATGCGTAGGCATACAGAGCTTGAGCCAGAATCTTCTTTACACTAAGACCCTTTAGTGCTGCCAGAACAGTGTAAAGAGGCCTTGTAATAAAAGAGAAGTTGGCCATGTGTACATGATATCACTGACAGCAATGTGCATGGTGTGTATACTGGCTCTTGGCGCTTTCTCTGTGCATATCCTCTTTGCTGTCCTATTACCTGTTTTCCTCATATGCATATTCACTCTCAACTTCTGTGGCACAGGCACCGCCTGGAGGAGGGACAGGCCAGCAGCTGGACACGCCGCCTCAAAGTTTTTCTATGCTGCACAAGAACAAAGGATTCCCAGTCAGTAAGTAACTGAGCGTTTCCCTATTAGGAAGCAAACACTAGGCATCATCTGCCCTGGTCTTGACCTCTTCAGAACAGGGCACAGGACATGAGGATGAGCACAACCACAGCACTTTATGTGGTCAGTTTCATAGTTTCCTTTTTCTCACTTACTTTTCTTACACAAACAACAGGGGGAGTGGACAAAGAGACAGAGACGTGTCTTAAAATGGGAAGATGCAAAAACACCAGTATTGTCAGGAGAACTCTTATGGACAGGTGGAGTTCCTGAAACTGCTACTGACTGCATAGACTCAAATTAATAATGTCCTTAGAAGTCTTTTCATGGCTTACAAACTGATTGTGGCAGGACACCAGTGTAGGAGTCAGTGACCAGTTCTCAGTGTGGGAAGCTTCATACTGCAGAAGCAGGCTTCACAGGTCTAACCTAAGCTCTTTATCTTGCTCCCACTGCAGTCAGCTGCTATTTTGCCATTGACTTCAGAGGGAGCAGATTCATGCTGTAGAGCAAATATTCAGTATATTTATAAATGACCTGCTAGAGTGGTAAATAGTAAGGTGGCAAATTTTACTGATGACTCGGTAATATTTAGGTTAACGGCAGCATTTGAGAGAAACTCCTGAAGGACCAGACAGAACCAGGGAATTGATACCAATGGTAGATGAAAGTCATTGTAGATAAGAACAAGGTAATGCACATTGGAAGAAAATAATTAAATTACTTGAGCACACTGATGGTCTTTGAATTAGTTATAACCTCTCAGGAAAAGACCTAGGAGTTATCAAGGACAGCTCAGCAAAGATGTCAATGCACAGCAGTGGCCAAAAATCAAAAAAAAAAAAAAGTTTGGCTTCATTAAGCGGGGATAGAGAATGGTACAGAAAAATGCTCCCCAAATGCAGCATGTTCTAGCCTCCTAGTCTCAAAGGCAGGAGAAATAAGAGAAGTGAATAGTTAGGGTTCTGAGAGGGATGTGAATTTGTGTGTTCAGCAATAAAATTATTTGATTTGGAAAATTAAAACGTTTTGTATTTCAGAGTAATTATTACTATTATTTAAATTTCATTCTGCAGTAAGTTTTGGTATTTTGACCTTTTGTCCTCGTTCAGCATATAAATGAATATCAAAATGAATAGCACTTCCTGTGAGATGGAGGTTTTGTTTTTCAGTCTGCTGAGGAATTACTGTTTTCTCCTTCTTGGAGATAGGAACTTTCATTTTTGTGGTCTGGAGTTGCAGTGTTGGGGCACCTTCCTACAGTGCAGGGAGAAAAGTTGCTGTCTTCATACTGAAGTTCATAGACATTGCTGCTTATCCCAGGCTTCTAGGAAAAGTTGGCTCTGTCAGTGTAGTCATTGCCTGGACTTGCAAACAGACCTTTGCCTGATGGACATCATTATGAGCTACTGAGCAGAGATGGGCATTTTTATACATGCAAGTGCCATAGTGCTGGGTGCTTTGAAAAGTGTCCAGTGCTGTGATGCTTGCAGTAGTATAGGCTGCAAAATGCATGTCAGCACTGAGAACATGGCGGTGGTGCACTTTTTTGAACTAAAACATATACAAGGTGCTTTAGTTCAAAAGTGCGCTGCCACCATTTTCTGTGTGCTGATGCACATTTTGTGGCATATACAACTGCATGCAGAACAGTGTAGTGCAGGTCAGCTCGCTGCGAAGTGGTGGATCTCCAGCATGTCGGAAGACCAAAAAGTATATGTATAAATGCCCTGTGGGTTTGGGGTGTAATCTGGGCAACAAGGGGTGCATCTACATGTGTGCTTTACTGTGGAGTAGACTAATTAGCTCCACAGTAAAGTGTCACTGTCTGCACCTCTGCTGGTATTAGGACACAGTAAACTAATGAACTCTGTAGTAATATACTGCACTGAGACGCAGGTGTAAAGACTGATTGTAGGAGTCAGTTGCACCTGGACAGCCCAGCCAGCTGGAGGCTTGCTCTGCCCTGGCTCAAATTGCTGCTGTCCTGGGCTCACATGTAAAAACTGTGCCCGGGAGCAGTTTACTCCAGCTCAAACAGCTCCAAAGTTTATTGCTTTGCATTAATTATACCTGTAGATGCACCCAGTGAGTCTAAGTGTCAGCTGTGCTCTCTATGGGTGCAGCTACACGTACGCTTTAATGCACATTAGCACATTTTAATGCACATTAAAGTGTCACGGCTGCTCCTGGGACCTGAACCTGTCACAAGGTACCAGGAGGCAGAGCCATACAAGTCCCGCACAAACTGATATGTCCTGGGCCCTGGACATCCCTAGGGTCAGCTCTGCTATTTAATTAGTGTGCGTTAATATAGGCAATTGCATTTTCAGCAGCACTTAAAGTTCATGCTCTTTAGTTAATGCACAGTAAGACAGGCTAGTGTGCATTTGCCTGGTACCCCACAATGGGACACTTGTGTAATTCCAGCATCTCAGAGCTGACTCAGTTAATCAAGTCAACTGGAGTGCAGCGATTGCCACACTCCAGCAGCCTCCTGTGTCTCATATATCAGCACCCCCATGCTTCAAACTGGTGGCAGGTGCTTTATCTAAAGCTCATTCAATGAGGTTTAGGTAAAGTGTCCTAACTGCCATTTTGAAGTGCTGGGATGCTGATGCACGAGATGCTCCAGGTGCTTTAATTAGAGCAGCTCTTGGGGCCACTCTATGCCATTCCCACCCCGGTGCACGTGTATAAATGTCATACATGTTCAAATACCCTCTGCTGCCAAGACCTTCATCTCCGAGGTCTTGCAGTTACTTTTTGAAAGCTTTCTTGCTGAGCAAGGAGTAACAGTTAACCTTTCCCCCTGGTTTTTCCACTGGGAAAGATTGTTTGTTGCCTTTGACTTCTGGGAGTTTTTTTTCTCACCTACATTTGTTCACATTTCCTGCATGCCCTGGTTCAGGGAACTGTGCTAGAAACTGGAGTATAGATATGTGACAGAGAGCTTGGGTGCTCTGTCACTTTAAGTGGGAAGCAGCCCAGGAAGGGCCTTGCCAGACAGGCAGGGTGCAGCTGGGACTGGATTGCTATAGAGACCAGCTAAGGAGATTAATTAACAGGCACCTGCAAGCAATGCAGGGAAGTCTGCTGACTGGAAGGGGCCAGGGCCCTGGGAGAGAGATGGCAGGGCCAGAGCTAGGGCAAGCAGTCTGGCCATGGAGGCTGAGCAAGGAAGATCTTTATAGGGGTGCCTGTGACTGCGAATCAAACTGTGTGTGCTAGGCCTTGAGACTGCTAGGGAAGCTTAGGGCTAGCAGAGGATTTAGACCCACGTTGGGGTAGTAGTTTTGTTATAGCCAGAAGCGCTTGTGTTAGATGTTTGGTTTTAGTATATGGAGTGAAGATCTCAGTGGGCTGGGGGGAACTATGAAGGGTGGCTTGAAGGTCCCATAGCACCTGTAGCAGGGGGCACAGCAATCCCATAGTGCCTGAGAGGGGTATGCTGTGCACTCCCAGAGGGGTCATTTCAGACAGCCTGGAGTGGCTCAGCCACCTGAGAGAGGGCAGAGATATAAGGCCTTGGAACAGATAGGCCTAGGGCCCAAGACCCAGACAGTCCTGGGAGGTTCAGCAGCCTGAAAAGGTTGGAGATAAGGTCTTGGAAGGCAGACAAGAAGCTGGGGACCATGAAGCATGGTCTAGTCATTGGACTATAGCTAGAGGGCTCAGCAGTAGCAAAAAAAGGGTGGAGGCCGAGACAGTCTAAGCCTGACACTGAAACAATAGCAGACTTGCTTTGGGTCCCTCAGGCAGCCTTCCTCCTAATAAATAATAAGTATATTAATGTATTATTAATAAGTAATAACAGCCTCCCTCTAACAAAGGCATGGTGGGCGAGTAAAGGAAGTGAGGGCCTCTAGAGTTAGAAGTGGGATAGGATTTGTGTGGCCAGCAGGAAGTGTCATGGCTGCTCCTGGGACCTGAACCTGTCACAAGGTACCAGGAGGCAGAGCCACACAAGTCCCGCGCAAACTGATATGTCCCGGGCCCTGGACATCCCTAGGGTTGGCTCTGCTAAGGGGTAATGTTTCAGAATGGGCTAAGATTAATGCTGAACAAAATGCTACTTAAAAGAGCACACTTAAGTGTGGCATTGTGCATCACTGGCTTTTGAAGTCCCATGCTTTCAATTACTGATGATTCAGTTTTGTAGTATAGGCAGCCAGATATGGAAGTAAATAATCTTGCCCTGCAGGAGTCTTCCTGAGGCAGAGTGATATGAGCCCCGTCTTGCCCTCATCTCTGCAAAGAGAAAAGGGATTTGCTTGCTTGCCTTGCCTAGTTTGCTAAAGATGGAATTCATTTATTTCCGGAAATGAAGAATTCCAAATGAGTGGTCAGAGTAGAAGTGAGATTGCATCCTCTAAACCAGCCTCTCCTGTCACATGCCTACTCCAGCATTCAAGGATTTTTAGAGCACTTTGGGTCTTGCTTGGTGTCCTTCCTCTTGTGCGAAACCCTTCTACATTTCACCCCTCCAGTTCAGTCATCTTTTTCTGTAGATAGTTTCTCCCTCTGTTTATTGGGGGTTCAGCTTTGGATAGTTCCAGAGTCCTTTTGCTCCACATATCCCCGTGAGACCCATTTTGCTTATGTCAGCGGAGGGTGGGTCTAGGCCTCTTCCAGGGACAATATTGTCCCCTTAAATACTAGGTAATTGTTAGCTTAACCCATTGCTTATATTCCTGCAGATGTATAATACCACCCAGGACTGAGGTGACTCTGAAACCATGTAGCAAACAGCATGATGATAATCAATTTAGGAGAGGTACACATAATATTCTTAGAAGTAATTCAGCTATCTCTCTTCCTAAAATGAATTGTTCAAATCAAATCACTATTAAAGAAGGAGGCTGGTCTCGAGGCTAAGGAACTGACTGGAGCCTTGGTTCAGTTCCAAGCTGCCTTTGTGCCTCTGTTTATCACCCTCAAAACAAGTCAAGAATCCTTTCTTTCTCTCTTTGTCTTCTCTATCACAGGGACATTCTTCCTATCTATATGTATAGCACCCAGCTCTCAGGTGGCTCTGTTTTTGGAGGAGGCTGCTGGGTGCTGCTACTGTAAATATAAATGAGCAGTATTAATAATTATTAGACTGGATCTGTCTCCCATGAGGTCCCCTGGGGGATGGTTTGGAATGAGGCCATTGTTGTGTACTGATTTCCATTAATTTGCTTTCCCTTTTAGCTCCTTTCCTTCCCCATCCTTCCCAAATTTCTCTTCCTTAACCCGTCCCTTTCTGGATTTTGCAGGATGCCTACTCTGAAATTGCCTACCTATTTGCTGAGTTTTTCCGAGACCTTGACATAGTCCCATCTGACATCATTGCAGGCCTGGTCCTCCTGCGGCAGCGACAGAGGGCAAAACGCAGTGCAGTGCTGGATGAGGTGAGTGCTAGGTGTGCCTTCAGGTCCTGTTGTGCCTATAAGGGACCCTGAGGATATGGCTACCTAACTTATTTCCACCTGTCTTCTGATTTTACCTGTTCCCCTGACGTCTCAGTACATGTAACATACCCACCTTGTTTCTGTAGCCCGATGGGTCACTCATAGTCACTGCTCTGTGAAGTAAAAATATTTGTTTACCTGAGATTTCTAATGGGCTTTAGGGACAGCGAGTGAAAAATTGCAGCCACTTTCCTTTTGTAGGGGGTGATGCATACAGATTTAGCCCCACATCCCAGAAGTGCTGTCACCTTGAGGGTTGAATAGGCTGATTACTTCACATTGCACAGCAAAATAACCAGTCAGTCCTTTAGAGGAATGTAAAGTAGACTTCTGCATCAGGATTCATTTTGCATCCATCATACCAATGTAGTTTTGGTGCTTATGGTGTTCTAGGAATTGCAGATTACAAATAATCTGGTGGACCCTATGACAAACATGCCATGCCTCCTATAGAAGGAAACCAGGTGACCTGCTCACAGTCACGTTGGGGGTTAGTGACAGGGCTGGGAATTGAACCTGAGCCTCCCAGCTTCCAGGCTTGGACCATGACTCTGAGTCATCCATCTTCCCTGCACTGGGATGAAAGAGCAAAGGGAATCTTTGGGGGATTATTGAGCTCTCAGGAAGTTACCGAACCTGGAATTTGATTTACTCCTACCAAAAAAAGTGATGGGCATGAAATGGTCAAGGGTTTCCATTTCCAGGGCTGTGTTGCTGTTGGCAGTAGAGGTGCTGAACCAGGGGAACTGAGATCAGAGTGGACAGAAGTTGGAGCAGTGATGGGTTCAGAAAGCTGGCCAGGTGGTAGGAAAACATCTTGCTGCCTGTGAATTGTGTTGACATAGGACACTTGCCCTTCTGCACAGCCAGTGTTTCTTGGTGACTCGGAGAGGACTCTTGCTTATGCATGTATGTGATTTACAGGCGAACAATGACATTCTGGCCTTTCTGTCTGGGATGCCAGTGACAAGGAACACCAAGTACCTGGATCTGAAAAATGCAGTAAGTCATCAGTTAGTGATCTCACCTGTTCTGTCTGCAGCTTTTAAGAGTACAGCAAGCCCACCTTGTTTCTCCACACAGCCCTGTTCCCTTTTCTCCATTTCAGCAAATTTTTGCTCTTTTCTTTCTCTTTTTGTCTCGCATAATCGCAAAAAAATTAAAAGACTTATTAGATGATCATAAAAAGTGCTTGCACTTGTGGGCTTTTCCATCTTCTACATTTCCTAAGGCTGTGGTTCTCAACCTTTTTTTTTTCACCAGGACCCATTTGTAAACATCAATGGCCAGTCCCGACCCAGTTGCCCTCACTCTTGACCAATTGGCACCCCACCTCCAGGCCCCAACCCTACAGTGTGTGGGCCAGGGGGTAGGTTTGTGGGATGGGGCAGGGGGGTGTATTTCTGGAGCATGAGGGGCCCAAAGCTGTCCCTTACAGGCTTGGAACTCTGCCGGCCTGCTAGGGAAAAGCCATGATTTTCCACATTTTTCTCTTTTAAAGGAGAATCCATTTTTAAAGTTTGTTGATCCATTTTTAAAGTATGTCCGCAACCCTTTCATATATTCCTGTGACCCACTTCTGGGTCATGACCTACAGGTTGAGAAATGCTGCCTTAAGGCTCCCTATGACCCTCCATGCATTCAGTGCTCTTTCTCAGCTGAGTGGCAATACCAGAAATTAGGGACTTATCCAGGGCTAAAGATGTGGACTCAGTGATACAACTGTAATACCGACTCTGTTTTGCGGGTGCTGCCAGCATAGTTTTTGGATCCCAGCGTGTGGGGTTCCATTTCAGTTTGAGCAGCAAGCCACCTAGATCAGGAGGGAGCATTGCTTCCTGGCACCAGTTGTCTCTGCAAGTTGCAGTTCTGTACTGAAGAAGAAGGCAGCTGCAATCTGTTTCATTATGTGCAAATTAAGCTTGGCTTTTGTCTCCTGGCATGCTGCCACTGCAGCTCTTGTCTGAGCAAATTTTGTTCATCTCTCTGGATTTGGGGATAAATCATGCAAGAGAGGCTAGGTGACCCAATCCAAGTCTCTTCTGATTAAGTGATTCTGTGATTAACCTGCCTGTGGGCCTCTTCTTCTGTACTGTTTAATGCTGGCATTCTGCTTGCCATCAGACAAGCAAGTCATTCTACCCGGGTCAGGGGAGGGGGTGTGCCGGCATGTCTCCTATTATTAACCAGCTTAATACTGATTGCACACATGTTGAGGCAGGTGGACCCAGGCAGGCTAGGTGGAAGGTTTTACCACTCCATCTCTGTGCCTCACTGTGGCTAGCTGGAAATTATATATTTTGGGATATCCTGTTCCTGAGAAGTAACTTTCTTCTATCTTTGGTTTGGGCATTGTAGAGCACTTGGCATCCTTGGACATTGGGAGTGGAAATTGGACTATCTCCACAAAACTGCCATGTAGCAAAGCCTACTGTGGGGAGGCTTCCTTCACAATGGGCTGTCATTTTGTGTAAAGGAGGAGAAGAAATCCGATTCTTAACTTTATTAAACATTAAGAGTGAACTCCTCAGCTGGTGATACTTAGTTTTGTTTCACCACTGTGCTGATTTACTGCAGCAGAGGATCTGGCCAGCAACAACCAGTGTGCCCTGCACAAGGCAGCTGGAGGAAAAGTCTGGGACTTGCAGCTGTGTTGGCAGTGGAGGAGAAAGGCTTACATTTGCCTAGGCCAAAGAAAAGCAAGGCAGCATGTTTTCTACTTTGGTCAGGTGGGGAAAAGTTTGGAGAAGGGAGTTGAGCAAGGAGATCACCATCAAGAGGATGCAAAAAGCATTTAGTGTGTCTCTTGTGTCTTTCAGCAAGAGATGCAGCGGTACAAAGAGGTGTGTTACTACATGCTCTTTGCCTTGGCTGCCTATGGCTGGCCCATGTACCTGATGAGGAAACCCACCTGTGGACTTTGTCGTCTAGCTAGATCCTGCTCGTGAGTAACCATCCTCTACTGGCCCCTTCCTTTTGCTTTTTCTCACCCAATTTTTCCTCCTTTCTCACTTTTTTACTTTTCCCTTCTGTCCTCCATTTTATTTTATCATTCTCCTTTCCTTTCTATTCTTGTCTCCTGCTTTCTTCCATTCTTTTTTCTGTTTCCTCCACATTTCTTTGTCACCTCTCAGCTGTCTTCCCCTCTTTTCCACTCATTTTCTTTCTCTGTCCTTTTCTGTTTCTTTCTTTTCGGACTCCTGTTCTCACTGTTTCTCATCATCTACCCTACCTATTACATAAACCAGACTGTGTGTCTCTCACCCTTTCTGGCAAGCTAAGGACCTCGCCAGTCCTTTATGCTTTGAACAGGTAGTACAAGGAACAAATTTGGCATAAGGCTAAATTTGTTCAGAGTCAAAATCACCATTTTGGAGCTCAGAAGTCAGATTTATCACAGGACTATAGGGAGCTGACATTTGGGTATTTATTGAGGCATCAGTGAGACTTGGCCAGGATCTGTCCTCTGGGCTTTCTGGGACTGATTGATTTAATTTGTTTGTTTGGTTTGGTTTTTTTTAAATACACTGGATATGAAGTGTCTCTTTCCTGGTATCAACAGTATAGTTAAAATTGAGGTGAAATTTTCATTTTAAACATTGTTCTTATTTTCAGTGACTTAAAACTTCATCAGTAAATTCCCTGTGAGGCTGAACTTCTAGTGCTTAGTCTCAGCCCAAAAGCTCTTTGGATTCTAGGAAAGTTTTTTAGTAAAAATCTGTTCCCTTTTGAACTACATGTATATGAGGAGTGATGGGGGTAAAATTTGAAGTGGTTAAACTTTTTTTTAATTGCTTTTTTGGTGCTTAGCTGCCTCCAGAACTACTCTATGAGCTTTATGGACATGGGCTTGAATAAGGACTAGCTGTTCCATCTGGGCATGTAGTAATAAATATAACATCCTTTCAGGTGTTCTGAGGTGTAGACAGGTCAAAGATTCTTCAGGGATTAGTTGTGTTGTGGCTCCCTCTGGTGTCCACAAGTAAAATTACATCCCCCTATCCCTGGAGGGATGTCTGTGCAAGTTGGTCCAATAAAAAATACCCCCCTCACCCCCCCCCCAAAAACCCAAACAAAAAAACCAACAACCAAAAAGACAGACAAAAAAACCCCCTCAACTCTTCCTCCTGTGTTCTGGGGAAAGAAATCTGAACATGTCACTGCACTGGGGCAGCTCCACCCAGGTCATCAATAGCGGAAGCTGTGACAGATAGGGCACAGGCATTTTTACGTTTTGGTCTTATGCCTCTGCTTGTATCCTGATGAGATGTACACAGTACTTCTGTCTTGTAGGTGCTACAACTTCTCCTAGTAATAGTGTCAGTGTGGAAAAATAATGAATTGAGATGAGGCCAGAAAGTCATATCCAGTCTCCTGGTCTTGCAAAGTATCTTCCTTTGTTTTTCTTCCCTAGGTCTGTGGCTCCCTTGCTTCCAACCCTTTTACTATAGCCCATGTTTCCTAATTGCTGCTTGCTCTTTCTGCAGATGTTGCTGTCTCTGTCCCTCACGGCCTCGCTATGCACCTGGTGTCACCATTGAGGAGGATAACTGCTGTGGGTGCAATGCTATTGCCATCCGTCGCCACTTTCTGGATGAAAACATGACCTCTGTGGATATTGTCTACACCTCTTGTCATGACGCTGTAAGGAGATTTTCAACTCCCAGTTTCTCAGGACATGTTCCCAAGACACTTCCTCCTGAAAGCCTGGCACTCTTTAGTATAGCTTGGGGACATACTGTAAATGTACTGAGCCTTCTCCCCAGAAACAATATGTTGCTCCTGGACCTGTGTTATCCAATTGTTACTGCAGATCTTGGTCAGGGACAGTCCAGATGATGATGCCCTGAAAGGGGTGATCTATCATACTGACAGTTCACTTACCCATAAGACAGGAGGTAAAGGGAAAGTCCCAACTTTATGGCACTGAACTTTTTAACAGAGCAGTGTGTTTTCTCCAGGTCTATGAAACTCCCTTCTATGTGGCTGTGGACCATGATAAGAAGAAAGTGGTCATCAGTATCCGAGGAACTCTCTCTCCAAAGGTATGCATACCATGTGATGGATTCCCTTATTGGCATTCATGTTTGCCCCAGATGCTGGGGAACCTCTTTGGGGACAAGTTGAGACCTTTTTTTATACACACTTCCTGTCTCATGCTCTAAAGTATACTGGATTCTCTTCTTCCAGGATGCCCTGACTGACTTAACTGGGGATGCAGAACGCCTTCCAGTTGAGGGTCATCATGGAACCTGGCTGGGACACAAGGTATGGAGAAAAGCCTTCTCATTCTACCCTACTAACTTTTCAACATAGTCCCAGCCTCCTTCCCCCAAAATGTTGTAGGATTCCTTTAATAGAGGCTTTTGGATGAAATGCACTATATGATTGCAACGTGGTGGTGGTGTTATAAAAGCAAGTACTTTACTTTATTTCAGTTAAGGTCACTGTGGCATTAAAGAAAAGAAATATATTTAAACAAAACAAACCATAATAAAAAGTAAGGTGTAAAATAAAACACAGTAAGAGAAAGTTCTGAGAAACTAAATAAAAAAGAGAAACAAAGGGGATATGCTAAAATGTTGTCTATATTGAGAGAGCTTACACCAGTGCAACAAAACTGATGCAGTATATTAGAGATCTAGGCTTGGTGTCACTAAATTGGCTTAGTATAGATAACAATTTAGGCCCCATTCCAGCAAAGCACTAATGCATGTGCTTCATAGTGTCAGTGGGACTAATCCCTTGTTTAAAGTTGGGTAAAATCCTGATCCTGGAAGCCTTGCTCATGCCAGAGGTCTTATTTGTCTGGATATAACACTGGTGTACAAGGTCTACCTGAATAGTTTTGTATGTGGATGGGCTTTTCAGAGTGCCACTTTGTTGAAAGCAAGGCAGTGTTCTTGTTCTCACAAACATGAAGTCTGTTTTATACTTCTGAAACAATAGATTAATTGGTGTAACAATTTCTGAGTGAGAGCATGCAAAAATTGATAAATGAAGTAATGTTTTTATCGTATAATTGACATTCAGAAGTTTAACATCTACGCTGCTTGATTCATTTCTTAAAGCGTGCATATTTTTCATGTCTCTTGCTTCTGAATGAATTTATTTAATTCAAAATTGCTTAGCACAACAGCACTTGTAAACAACCAATATGAAGTAAAAAAGGCAAAATTAAACCAAATGAAAATGACATTTAAGAAGCTGAGTCTGTTAAACAGCTGTCTATTAGCTATTGTACAAATTAAGAATAGATGTTAGATGTAAGATATTTTAATTAGTCTTTTAAAAATATTTTATTATTATGTCTGTCAGTATGTGAAATTTTTTTAAATCATTCCCTATATTCTTTTTGCTTGGCCTTTTTATTAATAGATTCCTTTCAATTCTTTGATTTAACTAAAATTGGTTTAGTTTCCTGGATTTTTAATTTATTTTGTTTGATAAAAACATAATTATTATATCTAAATATTATAATATGTTTTCACACATCTTCGTTTTTAGCTAATAATATTAAATTCACAAATACAGGCTTGTGTTAAAATAGTAATATTTACCCTTACATAACGAAGTACTATCAGCTTCTCAGGGAGATGAACAAAGATAATAGAATGTTGATGCATCTTCCTTAATGTAATTTTAATGTCCAATAATCAGTTGTTATGAAAACAAATGAAGTGTTTTGCTGATATTTCATGTATTTGGAAAATAGTATGTGGCAATTTTGGCACTTCCTCTAAGTTCTTGATTTTTTTGGTGATGATGAGTTTTTTTTTTCATGTAGTGAGCATGCAACAAACAGGAATATCCCACCTCTACTCTCTGATCTAACCCAATGTTCTGTTTGATATAGAGCAGATCATACAATCTACAAATGAAAATTCTTGACAAATATGTGCTAACTTATGTAGCACCCCCACTGATTCGCACACATTTTTCTGCAGTTGTAATGATTGGCCAAGTTACCTCTGATGCCACAGTTGTGTTGGTTAGGAACTACAGTCAAGCCCCCAGTGCAGACTTATATAGCCATAACTACTAAGGTTAGCTGATCATCATGGTAAAAATATGTTAAGGTTGCATGTTCCTGGGGAAAAATAATTGCAAAAGACAACCATATTGTTTTGAGAAAAATGTTCTTTTCCCCCCCAATAATGTCTGTTTAAAAATGAACCTCCTCTAAACATATATAAAACCAAATTTCTAAGAAAAGAATAAAATAGCAACAATGTCACGGAGGCTTTTCTGGTGGCAGATTAGTGAGTGTAACAGAGATCATGACAAGTAAGAAGAAAACCAAAAAGTCATGACTGACAAATGAGCTTTCTACCTTAGCTGGTATATACAACAGCTGCTAGCCATAATCAGTTAACTGCAAACTATTTATTTTCAAATAGAGCCTATATATGGATTTTCAGAGATCTGCTAGTATGGAAGGTCTGAAGGGGTTTTGAACCATAGAGAACCAAAGTAACACTGAACTCTCCAAATTTCAAAGAGAAGTAATTTTTTAATTACTTAAAACTCTGAAAAATTAATTACTATTCCATTGCATCTTCCAAAATCTCCATTTTGTGTGCTATTTTAGATTAGGCCTGGCTATATTCCTTCAGATTTACAAAGCAGAATGCAAGAGACAAGGATTTCTTAGGGTTTTATACTAGGTAAATGCAACTTTAATTAAAATGATAAACTGTGACCAACATGACTATGATGTCAAAGCATTAAAATTGCTATTTGACTATGGAATATTATCAGTATCAATATTATATTAACAATCCTGGCTAATACAGCCTATTAATAACATTATAATGGATTTAGCTCAAGAGTTTCCAAACTGGGAGCCTAAATGTATGTGTGTAGGTATCTAAATAAGTGGCCAGATCTTTCAGAAGTGCTGAAGCACCCAGCCATTTCATGGAAGGCAGAAAATTAACAGAGACTCTGCTTCTTGAATGAGGCTGAAGTTGATGAGCTGCTGGACGTTCTGGAACAGAGACTTAAAATACCATGGTATCTACTTTTTGATTATGGTGACAGCATTACAGATGTCCCATTTGCAGGTTCAGCAAAATCATCTATGTTCTGTTTTTGCCATTCGGCAATCAGTTTTATTTAATGGTTCATTTGATTTGAAGAACTTGAAAAAATACTGGCTTCTGTTCTATTTGAGAGGAGTATGGATTACTTGTAGTTTAATATTTAACAAAACCTGATAAGGTTCTTTATTTGAAACTTGTTATAGTTGTTTGCTGCATCCATCCCATTTTTTCCTATAATTTAATTCAATTTTAGGCATGTTGAATTACAGGAAAATCGTACGCTAATGTTAGGTGGTCACTAAACATCTGGGGTCCATTTGCAGCGTGAATCAGCCCCTTCCACATACAGGGGACAACAACTTAGCAAATGTACACTATGCAGATAGAAAGCTGACAAATAAGATGAGAGTTGGTTAGCTTTATATAGAGGCACGATATCTAACATGCCCGCCTTCTAGAAGTCTTTAGGTTCTGACAAATAAAGCCATTCTAATGGATTACAACTACCTAGCCCCTCCAGTATCTTCAGTGTCTAATGTAAGTTGATTCCATTCAGTTGTTACTTCCTTCCTCAGTCACTAGTGGCCCTTTCTCATCAAGGCTTTTAGGCTGTCCTGCCACTTTGTTTGTAATGGTATTTTAATGTTCTCATTATTTCCCTGTTAGCACTTGGGAGGAGTTAGCATTGCCATCATTACAAATTGAAATGGGAATGCACAGTCTTGTAGGTAAGATGCCAGAACTAAAACAGTACAGGTAGATGGATGATTTTGTTTCAGATGTTGGAGGACGTTCAACTACTGTGATACAGTGAGGCCTGGGCATATTACTTGTAAAATAATTATTTACTGCTGCTACCGAACCATTCACAGTCATGATAACTAGGTGTACCTACTCCTACCCTATTTATTCTTTTAAAATGTAATGACACACAGAGTGAATACTTGGCTGTCCAGTCCCTCATTGCCTACTGGGTGAGTCCAAAGCTTAGACAGCCTCTGGAGTACTAGTCAGTAGAGTGGGAGTTTCTTTGTGTTGAGGTGGCTTGGGTAGGTGTACTAATGCTCACAGTTTGGTTTCTGTTTCTTGGCATCTCCCATCAGGGAATGGTGTTGTCTGCGGAATACATCAAGAAGAAACTGGAGCAGGAGATGGTTCTTTCTCAAGCCTTTGGGCGTGATTTAGTGAGTATTTGCTTTCTTGTGTCCTGCACATGATATTTAGGTGGC